>NC_047111.1:90578501-90891835 GCF_902500255.1 Thalassophryne amazonica
AGTCCAGTCGGAATTAATAACTTCAAAACGAATTGCCGCTTTGAATTAAATGACGCCTCTTTCCAAACGCTGTAATACAGACAAACTACAACTGACTAAACCGTTTTTTTCCTCCCAAAATGAGACATCCTGCATTCTTTATGAATTACATCCTGATGTGCAGCAGAGCCAGCTGCAAGAGCTCAGATGTATGGAAAGACATTCATGCCAATGTCTGAAAGGAAATGCTTTTGACAAAAACTACAGATTTTATTTCTTTTTATGTCCAGAGATCAAGGATCCACCATGTAGAGTTTATTATGTCCAGAGTTTAAGGATCCAGTGACCAATTTCATATTTATTTTCTTTAAGACTCAATAAAATGTTGCTGACATAAAAAATGTGTAAAGCCTACTTTTAGCACAGAGAAAATTCACAAGCGGTATCGATAAGGAATTGGATCAATAAGCGGAATCGATATAATCTAAACAATACCCATCCCTATCTGCGAGTCAGGTCAGCTCCTGAATTCGGCACCGCTCACGACTAGTCATCTGCAGCCAGCATCGTTGGAGAAGATACGCTTACAACCACTTCATCATCATCATCATCTGCTGCAGGTAAGAAATGCTAAAGCGTAGGGTTTAGGTGACGTTACCATGCGTGGAGCGGGCTCGGCTCTTGCCCGAAAAAGTTGATATGCTTGTGTTCTTGGGGGAAAAAAAATTTTTAAATAAATACATTTTTCTCCCAAACTTATGACTTCTCTTCCAAATATGACTTTATAATCTCACAATATCAGGATTACGTCTGCATACATTTTTATCTCTGAATATCAGTTTTTCTAATAAATTTACATTTTTGTCACAAATTTATGAAAGTTCACAGAATCAGATTTTTTTGTTGTTCATAATCTCACAGAACATAAATTTTCCCCTGATAAATTTTGAATTTCAACTTGCAAATTCAGAGTTTTAATATTTTCTTTCAACATTACCCCATCCTTCCTTTTTTAATAGCCTACAAGACCCCTAATGCATTGTCACAGAATTGCTCCATTTGTTTTATGTAAATTCTGATTACATACTGCACTTAAAAGCGTGACTGATGTCAAAGTTAGTTTTAAGATAGACATCTTATATACAGGGGGCAATTGCGAAGTTTTGAGCCCAACTCAGAAAAAGTAGGATGTGATTCTCCATCTTTTGCATTCTGAAAAACCATCATTTCTCAACATTGCAACCAGTGAGTCAAAACTTCACACATGTTGGTTCCTGATGCAAAAGATGAAGAACCACACCCTACATTTTCTGGTTCAGGCTCAAAACTTCTCAGTGCCATGTCTGCTCAGAGGAATGCTGATTGTGTTTGTACCTATGAAGTAAATAAATAACCATGAATTGAGAAAAATCAAATGCCATTACTCCCATAAATATGTGTTCTTCCAAAATGATGTTCTTCACTCCTACAGATGAATGAAAAGGCATTTGGAATGGATTCCAATAATCCTGTTTACCCACTCCATTACTAATGAACAAGGCCTTGGTTATTATGAAGAATCTTATCCTTCCCACTGACTAAAACTATCAATTTCCTCATCTCTAAAGATATGGAGGAATGCCACAGTTTCTGCAGTCTAACTGCAGTCTCCCTGTCGTATCTTCATGACTGAAAGGCTATCTGTGTCTGCAGAATAAGTTGTTACCCGAGGCCAACAAAATATGGCCAATGGGTATTGAGAAGGCTTTGCATCCGTCCATCCATCTGACTTTGCTCAGCATAAGTCCAGTCCTATTACTGCCACAGTCTTCAAACTCACAGGGAACATTCTTGGAACACAGACCTTGGACGAGTTCAAAGATGGCTAACCTTTAAGAAGTATTTTAAGAGATTAAATAGTTACATTCTGTTTCATATTTTTATGCATTGAATCATGCCAAACTGTTTTTTTTTTCCCTTTTTTCCTGAGGGGTGGGAGTATCAGCCAATCAGAGTAGAGCGGCACCGTGACGTCACTGGCTGGTGTCTCTCTCTGTTGCTCCAAAAACTGCTTTGTTTATGTGCAAATATACATGTTTCTCATATATTATGTAAAAGCTAACAATAAAGAAACACTTCTAAAACTGAAAACACCTTTTTGGAACCTGATAACACCTCTGGACTGATTTACAAGCCATTTCGTGGATGTTAGCATGGTGAAGTCACTGGCTGGTCTAACTAGCTGCTAACACCATTTTGTTTGTGTGTACATATAACATCTTTCTCATATATTATGCAAAACACACACTTGATGAATCTGACAAATGGGAAAGCATGACGAATGTTGCACTTCGTAGTGGCATTTTCTATGCCCAATTTCAACAATTGCTCCACTAGAGCAGATGAGAACACACACACACAAATAGCATTTTAATGAGTGCAAGACCTTTCAAACTAGGTTGCAAAGGTCACAGCAAAATGAAAGTAAATCTTGTCAGAAAAGTTGATGTGTACGATTGAACAGTTTGAAGACGATCTGATATTATATAACGGCTGAGTGGATCCTTGTCATTTGTATGTCACGTGACATGGATTATTCTTTCCATTTGTGTTGCATTGCATTTAGAGTGCAATTTGGTTCCATACGTTTGGTACCATTGCACTCTATGCGTGTGTGCGTGTGAGCACACACACACACAAGTCCACTGTGCTGTAAGCCATCTGGAGGTATGAAGAGCTGTTAGGAGGAAGTTAGAATGAAAAGCAGGACTAATTTCTGGCATGATTTTTTTTTTCCACTTCACTGAGGAAATACACAGTCTTTTTTTTTTCTTTTTTTTTTGAAGTACACAAAGTTGGTGCATGGCATTGCGGACGATATCGTCAGAATTATTTTTGGACTCGTATTTAAAGTTCGTGTTAGATTATTGATGTCAGAGCAGCACTGATGCACCAAATCTGGACAAATTTCTGATGTGATTTTTCGCTGACGTGAGGATCGTACACAAACTCTTTTTCTCTTTTTTCTGGAAGGACACAAAGACAGTGCAGTGCTGCACCAAAATGTAAATCCCTTTTCTGTTGTTTATAAATTAATATAATATCAAATGACATGGATCTATTTTAGCTGTTATATAAAACAAATAATGAATGTTTTTAAATTCTTTCAATGGAACAAATATTTAATTTGGTGAAAGCTGGAACGTACCATTCAACTATGCTTCGCCTCGTTTCACCTCATGAAATATTCATACCACTGAACTCATACACATTCATTATTTGTATAATGACGTACGTGCATAATGTGTACAAGGTGACATGGAATATAGCTGGAAGGACCGACAGAAAGATGGACATTGCAGGCGATGAGAATATGCCTTGGAGTCAAAGGTCACAAATGGATTACAAAGATGAGAAACTGCTGGACCATCAGCTATCGTCAAGTGGAAGTTGTAGCTCACTGATAACACAAACCCACCTCCAATTGCAGGCAGGTTGACAAAGTACAGGGACAAAGCTACTTCTCACACACACACACACACACACACACACACACACACACACACACACACACACACACACACACACACACACACACACACACACACACACACAGTGGTGGACACAGTTTTATCCTTGACAGTGTCTGCTTTTTTTTTTTTAGCCAAATTGATTTTCCTTAGTGTTAGCCTATCAGGTATGGACTCTCCAAAAGCCCAAAGGTGGTGCTGCAAATAGCTATTTTTTTTGGAATTGTGCACATTTTCACAGGGGCAGTGTGGCCTATGCCCTTAATCAGCCAAGGTCTTTTATGCATGTCATGACAGATTAGGACCTCTTACTTTGATTTTGATGAAACTTTTGGCAGCTGACTTTGGGCGCACAAGTATAGGGGGCACTTTTTTGTTGTCAAAATGCGAAATTACCACTTTTTTGCAAAGTGATTTCTCCATGCGACCAAGTCACTCACTCAGCATCTCTAGTTTCAGTGGTAAAGAGTTTTGTGGCTGGTTTTGGTATTGACCCTTTTTGCACTGTTTTTGTTGGACCACTTCACAAAGAGGTCAAATATGGTAAATTGGCAACTTCCTCCAATTTTCATGAAACATGCATAATTTGCTCCCATAACAGGGTAAAGGGGCGTCTGTAAGTTTGAGTGCAGTGTGGTAAGCCATTCTGGCTGTAGGCTGACACCTGGTGGCCAAATGTATAATATCCTGGACTTCAGCAAGGGCAGGGCTGACCTAGCCCTGCTTTACTTCCAAGGGGACTGTGTGGAAAGGGTCAGCTCCACCAGGTTCCTGGGAGTGCAGCTCTCTGACAACCTCTCCTGGACTACCAACACCACAGTGGTGGTGAAGAAAGCCCAGCAGTGACTCCACTTCCTGAGGGTGCTCAGGAGAAACAATCTGGAGGAGAAGCTGCTGGTGTTGTTCTACAGAGCCACCATTGAGAGCATCCTGGCATACTACATTACAGTGTGGTACGGGGGGTGCTCAGTAGCAGACAGGAGAGTGCTGCAGAGGGTGATCAACACGGCCCAGAGGATCACTGGTTGCTCTCTGCCCAGCCTGGAGGACATTGCCAGCTCTCGCTACCTCAGCAGAGCTGCCAGCTTCATCAAAGACACATCCCACCCCAGCAACCTCCTGTATGACCTACTACCCTCGGGCCGACGGTAGAGGTCAATCAAAACTAGGACAAACAGGCTCATGAACAGCTTTTTTCCCCAGAGCGATCACTGCAATGAACAATAACAAACCACATTAATCTGCACTTTTCAAAGTTTCTTGTGCAATATCTGTATCCATGAGCGATATTTTCCTGTGCAATATCATTCCACAGTTGTACATAATTTCTCGTTTTACATTTTATATTTTCTCCACATTTTATTTTTAGTTGTACATATATTTAAATAATTTATTTTGTTACATTTTATTATCTTTTATTTGGCTAATAATTACTTGCACCTCGGTAAAGCACCTTTTGGAGTTGCGCTCAAATCTCATTGCAATGTAAATTACAATGACAATAAAGACTATTCTGATTCTGAAACAGGAACTAAACTGCAAAAATACTTTCAAATAACCATATATCTCGAACCGTTTGTCCTATTCTCATCAAATTTTTGTACATTTGTCACAAGAACCCATGATTCTAAACCCTGCTTTTGTTTCTTTTTTGTTATGTATTCAACTGTTTTCCCAATGAAATCAAAAGGTTTGTGTTAGTGTTATAAGCTATAGGTTCTTGTGATCTACTTGATGGGAGTGTGAATAGACCAACATATTTGTGAATCTAAATGCAGTTTTGCACTCAGAATGTGTCAAGATTGCGGAAGTGAGCAAAGCGATGAACGCATGTGATCGGTGATCCACAAATGCTGCACTTCACAAACAGATTTTTCAGTTTTCCAAATGCCTTTTTTTTTTACAAATTACAAATGACATATTTGCAAATACACACTTATTTGTAAAAAAAAAAAAACAAGCTTGTTTTTTTACAAATTAGCAGTTATCAAAGCTAACTTTTCAGTTAGCTGTACCCACCACTGCATATATAAAAGTATATACACACACAGTAAAGCTCACATGTAATGGATTCAGGTGGACCGGTGAATTTTGTCTGTTATAATCCAAATCCATTATATGTATAAAATGTACAAAATCCATTATATGGAGGGCTGAAACGATTCCTCGAATAATTCAATTACAAAAAATGTTTGAGGCAAATTCTGTGCCTCGAAGCTTCATTTAGTGTTGAAGTACATATGCCAGGCCTGTGTGTGGTGCTGTAACATCCCCCCCCCAAAAAAACAGAACAAGACTAGAGCATGCGCACAGGCTGCGTAAGCGCTAATCCATTTAGCACCAAAAACTACGGCTTTCCAACGCGAAACACAGAGTAAAATAAAGCCTTTTAGGACAAAGACGGTCCACGCTGATCATCTGAAATAGCTTGTTGCACATTTAAAGCGAAGCATTGTGTTTGTTTTTAAAAACACTGTTTCGTCCTCTGGCTGCTCTCCGCTCTGTGTGGGGAGTGACTATTTGCGTGGCGGCTGGCTGCTGCCTCTCTCTGCCTGGTGTGAGGGGCTCTCACAACTCCCCTTCCCCTGTGTGATTCAAAGCTCTGTCCCCAGCCACACTGACAGTCTCAGTTGAATTCCACTCCTTCTTCTGTGTTTTGCTGAGACTCGCACTATTTTGTTTTTTAATTTTCATTTTTTTGGGTAACACACAACACTTCACAAACACGGTAACTTTTATAAAATTGTAATAAAAAAGTGACTGCGAGGCTTGCATGTTCAGCCTCCAGCTGAAATGCATCTGCTGAATTGCAGAGAAAGAGGGATTAAAAAATATTTCATGCAGGGACCCAGTCCACCAACCTCTTAAAACCTTTAAAAAAGAAAAAAAACACAACAACAAAAACCTTAAAAACTGTTAAATTTTTAGAAGCTGGGGAAAACAACAAAAAAAAAAAGCCACATCCCATCGCCATTTCAGCAAAATGTCGAGACTTTGGCTGAGCACGTGACACTGGGAAAGATCCAAAAGATGTGAAAAAATAAATAATTACCCAGGACAACAGAAAGAGGGACACTAAATTTGGCAATCTGTGTGATGGCACAGCGACATTGTGCCATTGCTTAGGAAGAGCCCTGGACTGTTGATGTTATTTAAAAATGCAGAAGTACTTTTTATTGGATTAATCGCCAGAATAATCTATAGAACATTCGATTACTAAAATAATTGATAGCTGCAGCCCTAGTTATATGTATAAGAAGGACAAAATCCATTATATGTATGTAACGAATTAGTTACAGCCAGGAGGCACCAAAGGATCTACAGGGAATCCCCAGCACCAATTAGCCTTACGTATTTCCTTGATTAAACGCCTGACCTTGAATCGGGACCTGCCTCATTTAATGACCGGTGCGGAGTGGTACCTTAAAATCCTAAAGCCTGATTTATGCTTCTGCAACTCTGTGGCCATGTGATGACGTCGATATTCGGCATGTGGAAATTAATCGATACGAATCGGTATCTAGATACAGACGTGCTTGATGCGAGTGCATCGATTCATTGAGCGTGCAATTGATGGGCTGAATCACGATGGATCAGTCGCTGCCTGCTTGCATTTTTTTTTTTCCCGATGCACACTGAATGCACCAAGGACAGAAGCCAGAAAGCACATTTCTACTGTAACAAAAATGTTGACATCAATAGCCTTTTTGCTTAACGATTCCTTTATCTGTCCTTCAGTTCGGGACACCAGAGCAGCTGTTGTTTTTGATGGTGTTTATCAGGAAATGATCATTTCTCTATGTTGATTGCTTGAAGCAAAGAAGTGTTCGCTGGTTATTTGCTTCACTTCCAGTGGCAGGTCAGCAATTTCTTCATTAACCCTTCTCAAACCCATATAAAGATGTCAATTGTGAGTCACTTTTGGGTGGACTAAAGTCACAAACTGGGACTCTTGTTGCGAGCAAGAAACAAGAATCGCCCAGGCCATTCCACACCAGCGTTTTAAACGACGGTTCTTCAGCGTGAGAAACGGTTCACTGCCGTGAGCACCAGCTGTGTATAAACTGAAGTTGCCCATCAGCTGATGGAAATAATAATAATAATAATAATATCCTCTGTTTTGCGGGACTAGGTGCGCAGTTCCAAAGAGCCATGCAGATTTCAGTCAGAAAAAATAACTTCAGAGCGAATTGCCATTTTAAATCAAATGACACCTATTTACAAACGTTATAATAAACAATAAACTACAACTGACCAAAATATTTTTTTTTCTCCCAAAATGAGATGTCTTCCATTTTTATGTATTAGATCCTGACGTGCAGCAGCCGGCTGAAAAGCTCAGCTCAGTCTATAAGTTACATTTGTGCCACTGTCCACAGATCTAGTATCCACCATGAACATCAAGGATCCAGTGACCATGTACAGATTTTATTGATTTTTATTTATGTCGAGAGATCAAGGATCCAGTAACCAATTTCCTATTTATTTACTTTAAGACTCAATAAAATGTTGCTGACATAGAAAACCTGTAAAGCCTACTTTTAGTACACAGAAAATTCGCAAGAGGTATTGATAAGGGAATCGATAATGGCATTGATAGATAAAATTTTATCAATACCCATCATTAATCGTATTGCACCAAATTGCATTGTGAGGAATGGACAATTTTCAAGATCCTGCTAGACAGCACCTACGTGCATCCGTGACTATGTCTCAACTCTATCCGGTTAGGGACACGGTTTCTTTCAATAACAAGAACTGTCACAAAACTTTCTCGTGTGTGGTTGGCATTGTGTTGAGGTAAGAATAGCCTTTTGAATGCTTGAATAACGATGTCAGTCACACAAAGAAATCAGAGAATAGTGAAAAGATTCATTGCAATTTTGTTTTCATTCATTGCACCCAGAATGTTGGTATTTTGGTCGTTGAACTTTCCTAGCAATGAATGTAAAGCCCTGGCACTAATGAAGGACACCAAAGCCAAAAAACAAGAAAGCTGGACCTATGTTGACATCGTTTAACCAGCGTCCAGCTTCGACTGGTCAGCTGCTTGATTGGTCAGCCGCTCCGTGAGGCATTATAACAACGGATCAGTCACTCGCTCCATGCGGTGTCATAACATCTGATCAGTCAGCCGCTCCATGAGGCATTATAACAACAGGAAGTGACTATTGACCCAGCGGCTGGCACCCACAGTCGAAGTTTGCTATTCGCCCGGCCGCTGTCTCTCTCTGGCCAGTGTGAGGGGTTCGCTGTCTCTGAAAGAATCTCCTCAGCAGAAGTCTGTCACTCTTCTGTTTTTTGGATGACAGTCAAATCGAATGCTGACGGTACGGGAATTATGCAAAGGATGAGGAACAGTCAAGACAGAAAGCAAAATGGAATACGTACAACTTAAAGTTATGCTCGGGATTCATACACAGGGGTCGAAATACATTTTTTTTACCTACTTGCACTGGTGCTAGTAACAAAAAAAAAGTACTTGCACCAAAAAAGTCAGTCTTATATCAACCTTAAAACTCCTCCTCTGATGTGTCAGACTCGTCCTCTCCGGGGAGAGTAGCAGCAGCGGCAGACAGGTTTGTTTTTTCCCCACGTGCGCACGCGAACATATGGAACTCGGGACAGGTCACTTAAAGTGATATTTTTTTTCTGGCCATTATAATTTTTCCTTTAATTGAGCCCACGAATTACTAAAACGTGCTCTCAAATTAAAAAATCGTGTGCACATTTTCCTTTAATTGAGCCCTTGAACTACAACCCCTGGCAACAATTATGGAATCACCGGCCTCAGAGGATGTTCATTCAGTTGTTTAATTTTGTAGAAAAAAAGCAGATCACAGACATGACACAAAACTAAAGTCATTTCAAATGGCAACTTTCTGGCTTTAAGAAACACTATAAGAAATCAAGAAAAAAAGATTGTCGCAGTCAGTAACGGTTACTTTTTTAGACCAAGCAAAGGAAAAAAATATGGAATCACTCAATTCTGAGGAAAAAATTATGGAATCACCCTGTAAATTTTCATCCCCCAAATTAACACCTGCATCAAATCAGATCTGCTCACTGACATTGACCCTATGCCATGACATTGACCCTATGTGTCTTTTTGCAAGGAATGTTTTTGCAGTTTTTGCTCTATGGCAAGATGCATTATCATCTTGAAAAATGATATCATCCCCAAACATCCTTTCAATTGTCCAAAATATCAACATAAACTTGTGCATTTATTGATGATGTAATGACAGCCATCTCCCCAGTGCCTTTACCCGACATGCAGCCCCATATCATCAATGACTGTGGAAATTTACATATTTTCTTCAGGCAGTCATCTTTATAAATCTCACTGGAAAGGCACCAAACAAAAGTTCCAGCATCATCACCTTGCCCAATGCAGATTCGAGATTCATCACTGAATATGACTTTCATCCAGTCATCCACAGTCCACAATTGCTTTTCCTTAGCCCATTGTAACCTTGTTTTTTTCTGTTTAGGTGTTAATGATGCCTTTCGTTTAGCTTTTCTGTATGTAAATCCCATTTCCTTTAGGCGGTTTCTTACAGTTCGGTCACAGACGTTGACTCCAGTTCCCTCCCATTCGTTCCTCATTTGTTTTGTTGTACATTTCTCAATTTTTGAGACATATTGCTTTAAGTTTTCTGTCTTGACGCTTTGATGTCTTCCTTGGTCTACCAGTATGTTTGCCTTTAACAACCTTCCCATGTTGTTTGTATTTGGTCCAGAGTTTAGACACAGCTGACTGTGAACAACCAACATCTTTTGCAACATTGCGTGATGATTTACCCTCTTTTAAGAGTTTGATAATCCTCTCCTTTGTTTCAATTGACATCTCTCGTGTTGGAGCCATGATTCATGTCAGTCCACTTGGTGCAACAGCTCTCCAAGGTGTGATCACTCCTTTTTAGATGCAGACTAACGAGCAGATTTGATATGATGCAGGTGTTAGTTTTGGGGATGAAAATTTACAGGGTGATTCCATAATTTTTTCCTCAGAATTGAGTGATTCCATATTTTTTTCCTCTGCCTGGTCTAAAAAGTAACCATTACTGACTGCCACAATCTTTTTTTCTTGATTTCTTATAGTGTTTCTTAAAGCGAGAAAGTTGCCATTTGCAATGACTTTAGTTTTGTGTCATGTCTGTGATCTGCTTTTTTTCTACAAAATTAACTGAATGAACATCCTCCGAGGTCGGTGATTCCATAATTTTTGCCAGGGGTTGTATAATAAAACATGCGCACATTTTCCTTTCATTCAAAATGATATTACCTAAATTGTCATCCTCACGATGGGGAAACGCTTCGCCCTCAGCATCCTTTTTAATGTGCTTAAACTCCAGATGATGCCATGCTCGGTAGCCAGAGTTCTCTATATGTCCTTGTGCGCCCAAACCATGATGATATACCCTGTCTGTACAGTTCCTTACGGAGCCCTGGAAGTGTCATCGCAAAATGTTTTGCATGTGGAGAGAATGTGCGCTCATTTTATTATACTGTGCGCGCGTTTTATTAGAAATGGATGTGGTCAGGGTATATCATCATGGTTTGGGCGCACAAGTGAGTGCAAAAAGCTGGTTTATATGATGACTTTAGGTAAGTGTTACTGTACATACATATACACACACACACATATATATATATATATATATATATAACATTTTGCTTCTTGTTGCATGAAACAGTGGAACCACATTAAAAAAAATTAACGCAACCTATAGAACAGTGAAAGCAATATATGTTTTCCCCTCTTCATGATGCATTTTTGGATAAATACGACAAATATGCTGGTATGACTTAATAGTAAAATATGATAACATCAGCATACCATCCAGTATTAATTCAGTGACTTTTAGAAATGCTTATTTATGCACACCCTGACTTGGTAAAAGAAAGCTGTCTGTAAAATTAATGATTTGTATAAACAGTAATATTTATATTTAGTTTTTGTCCATTGAAAATGGAGGGACCATGTTAAAAATGGCCATAACTCCTAAATGGTCAATGTGATTTTTTGTTGTTGTTGTTGTTTAAAGCTGAAGGTTTACATGACAAGCACATCTTGATTGCTTTATTTTATTTTCATTGTGATGGTTTACAGAGGCAACCCCCCCCCCCCCAAAAAAAATGTATCACTGTCAAATTACTCGAATTGACTGTAGTTCTTAGGTCAGCATCAGAGCATATTTTAGCGTATTATGTCATATGTCAAGAATACCGTTTCACAGTGATAACTCAAGAATGTAAGCTTATCTGCTGAATAACTGTGGAACATTCTGACAACATTCATCAGTCTGTGTGTTCTCAAAAATACAAGAACCAAATTCTGTGAATGTTGGAAATACCATTTCATATAAAAAGAATATATTACATTTGGGGGATGATTTACATATGGAAAAAGAGTTGACACATTAAAATTGTGTCAGTTGTGATTACATTTGTTAATATATATGACCAGACAGAACACATTACCAATTAAAAACTAAAATACAGATGCTTATCCGCAAATGCATATGGTCTGGAAGTGTAAATTACTGTCTGATGATCGATAGTGGAGATGTGCATGCTAATCGCTTTTTCTTTTTTTAATGTTGATCTGACTGGAGCATTTCTTTTGAATGATGAAAGGGAAATTAAATATACATAAAATGTCAGAATGCTATCATTTGTCATTCTATTTTCAATTGAGAAGTGGGGAACATCCAAGCAGGAAGAAGCAGTAGAACAATGCTGCAGGAAGAGGAGCAACTACGAACCATGGTACTATTTATGGCAATATATTAGAAGACTACATGACATCAGTTTTCAGGATGTGATAAAACAGCATATACATTGGAAATGTAAGTATCTACTACTAATTTCTTTTGGATTCTCTGATTTTTGCTCAGTCACCACAGTGGCACAGGTCTTTATGCTGGATACTCTACTTGTAAAAGCTTCTGAGTTACTAACTGGAATCATTTCAGCATAATTGGAGCATATTTCGTTGTGTTGAACAGCCTCCCTATGGAACCATTACATTCTTTTAAATTAGAAAAAACAGTCATCCTTAGGAGCTATCTTGCAAAGATTAATGGTAACATGAGTAACTAACTATATGTTTGATTGTAAAAATAACAATATCGGGTGACACAGACATTACATCATTGAGGAAGCAAGCCTAACATGCAGGAATTAATTACTTTTTCTTCTAAAAGTCCATAGAACTGCAGGATCACAACTAAAGAACTGATGGAATTGAAGGAATGAGACAGAAATGTGACACCGTCCATCTGTAAGAGAGGTCTCCATCATCATAACCTAAAAGACCACTGAACATTGAGGAAACATGATTCTTAAAAAAAAATAATACTAATAATAATCCACAAAAACAAGCAATTTTGTTTTCAGTTCAATTAAATCGGCAGTTGAAATGATTTGCAAATCATTCTATTCTGTTTTTATTTACAGTCTACACTGCATTCCAACTTCTTTGGAAACAGGGTTGTATAATGGAACTGGTCAACTTCTGGAACCGCATCCTGACCATATCAGAATCACAACTGCTCAAGATTTCCAGACGTGCACCAACCCAGAAATGGTGCCGAGCAATTGGACCAACTACTGTTTGGATTTCAAGACTTTCTATGCATTTCAGAGACATGAAAAGCTAATCCTACAACCCAGCTACATTTAGAGTATTAGTTTTGGAGTTTCATGATATTGAAATCTATAAACCTCATTTTATTTTATTTTTTTAATTTAACACGACCTTGAACTGACAGTTGTTATATAACAGCTGAGTCATTTGGTTGTCATTTGACTGGTGCTTTGTATGTCAAGTGACATGATTATTCCTCCCAATTGTGTTGCGCTGCATTTAGAGTGCAACTTGGTTCCATTTAGCATGCAAATTTGGTTCCATATGCTTGGTACCATTGCGCATGCACACACACACACACACACACACACACACACACACACACACACACACACACACACACACACACACACACACACACACACACACACACAGCAAATCCACTGTGCTGTTAGCAGTCTGGAGGCATGAAGAGCTGTTAGAAGTAAGTTAGAATGAAAAGTTGGACTAATTTCTGATGTAATTTTTTTTTTTTTTTGCTGCACTGAGGAAGTACATAAAGTTGTTGCACGGCATCATGGACGACATTATCAGAATTATTTTTGGACTCTTATTTAAAGTTTGTGTTGGATTGTTGATGTCAGAGCAGCAGTCACGCACCAAAGCCAAACAAATTTCTGACGTGATTTTTTTTTTGCTGGCGTGAGGAAGTACACAAACTTTTTTTTTCTTTTTTTTTGGAAAGTACACAAAGTCAGTGCAGCGACGCACCAAAATGTAAGTCCCTTTTCTGTTGTTTATAAATTAATATAATATCAAATGTCAAGGATCTATTTTAGCTGCTATATAAAACAAATAATGAAAGTTTTTACACTCTTTTAATGGAACAAATGTTTAAGTCCATAAAAGCTGGAAGATACCTTTGAATGAGGATTCGCCTCGCCTCACTGAATGATATGTTACAGCTTTCACATCAGGAAATATTCGTACCATTGAATGCAAACATTCATTATTTGTATACTAACATGACACAAGGTACTTCAGATCACTTTGGCACTATTTAAGAGATACAGAACTAAAAAAGAAAAGTTTAGGAAATAAATTTAGAACACTATGATGTTGGTTTTTAAGATATACTCTGATATTTACACATATATAAACAAACATGATGGGAGAATCATGGCTGCTATTTATAATAATAATAAAAAAAAATCCTATCTTATTTTGGTTATCACTGGTTGCTAGTGTGAGAGGCAGCACTTCAGTACAGGTTGACCTGCTGAAAGTGGAACAGGAAAAAAAGGTTGCGTGGGAAAAATGTGGAAAACTGAGGGTTTTCAATCACGTGACCAATTTGCTGCAGGACAGGTGCCGTCTCCATTCTGGATTACAAGGAGGCTGGCGCGTGATAGAAAAATGGAGAGAATGTACTGTTATTACGAGGCTTTAAATCCTCGAGATAAAGCTATTTATCGTGATAGATGTGTAGCAGTTGGTTCAGTGGATCCGTATCTTATACCAGATAGTGAATTTAGTGGCGATGTAACGAACTGGCTGACAGTGTCACACTGCGATATTGTGAACTAGGAAGCTGCCGATC
This sequence comes from Thalassophryne amazonica, assembly GCF_902500255.1. Taxonomy (NCBI): domain Eukaryota; kingdom Metazoa; phylum Chordata; class Actinopteri; order Batrachoidiformes; family Batrachoididae; genus Thalassophryne; species Thalassophryne amazonica. The sequence continues at coordinate 90,593,185 of NC_047111.1, forward strand.
AGGTCAGCCTCGCCGGCCTCCTGCAGAGCATCACAGCGGAGCTCTGAAAGCGGAGGTCGTCTTGAAGTCCTGACTGATTTCTCTCACCAGGCGCTAGAAGGGCAGCTTGCGGATCAGCAGCTCGGTGCTCGAGGACCACAGTGTAAATAAGCATCCGTATTGGAAGCGTTCTTGTGTTATCCTCGGCGGTATTTTTATGTATTCTTATATAATTTTATTGCAGAATAAAATAAAATTCTGGGAGCAGTGGATTTCTGGTAGCGCCATGGTGCCGTGAGGCTTCTTCACACCGACGTTAAAGCTTCTGCAATTATTCGCCAAATGCATGTAGTGTATTACAGCGGCCACCGCGTTGTAATCCAGAATGGCCGCGGGACACAAAATGACGTGACTGATACGTCACATGAAAACCGTTATAGTGACACCATGATATTTTATATATAATCCCATTTTTCAAAATTAAACATGCTCTGTAAACCACAGTCACTAGAGAGTATCCTGGCATGTTTTAAGATGAGGGAAATAAATCTGGAATGCAGTTTGTTTGGTTTTAATTAACTGTTCTTATATATATATATATATATATATATATATATATATATATACACACACATACATAAACTTTTTTATACTTTTACTCCGACTCAAACCCCAATTCTGTAAATGCTAAATTGTCATCTGATCTCAAAACACTCCAAAATTGGCTAACGGATCACCACCTTAGTATTAACATGAAAAAGACAATGTATGTATTTTCATTCCCCCAGGAAGCAACTCCAAATGTGCAACACAATCATGTTCTCCAATTACAAACTGCACATAACAACAACCTATAAATATCTTGGTGTGCTCTTGGATTCCCATCTTAATTACAAAGAACATGTCAACTCTCTTACCAAGAAACTGCAACAAAAACTGTATGTCTACAACAAAATCAGACCATATCTGACAACCTCTGTTTCTCATACGTACCTCCATGCTGTAGTCCTCTCCTCTATCTCCTATTGTTTGCCTATATGGTCTCTCACCACAAATGATGTTCTTGATCCTGTGGCTCGACTGTACAACAGAGCTTTTAAAATTCACTGTCAACTTCCAGGTTGGACCCACCATTGTATAGCTCTGTCCAGATCAAATGCTCTGACCTTCAACAACTATAAGTAGTATGGCTATTAGATTCTATTTTCAGTTAAAAACAACTTCAACCTGCCACCAGCTCTGTTGGCTCTAGTACCAACTACAAACTCTCAAAGGAGCACCAGATCAACATCGGCGGAATAGCTCCAAGTCCCTTCTTATAAAAACACTTATGGACAAAGATCATTCTTCTACATCTATACTAAGGTGTGGAATGATATCCCTCTGGGCACTAGAACTATCAGCTCAGAGATACTATTTAAAAAAAACTTACAGAGACGATTTATTGAATAGTTATTGGTGTAACCACTGATCTCCCTTTCTCACTTGTCTGATCTTTTTATTTATGTATTTATGATTTTATGAATGTGTGCTGTACATGTTAGGTTTATTGTCCACATGATTGAATGAAATGATTGTTTGTGTGTAGGTTTATGTGTAAAACAGGAACCTGCTGTAAAACAGTTTTAACTGAGTCAGGACTGGGGTAATGTGCAATTGTGCTTTTAACCTTTTTCCTGTATAATAAATGAAATGAAATGAAAAACACAATAAGAGAATTATACTACTTGGTAAATCTGATTAGTTTGACATGCTTTATGAGGAACCAGGGGCATGAACGAAGTTTTAAAATCAGTTTACCTTGAATAAACCTGTAGGGGGATTTTTTTTTTCTCTATTTCACAGTAAAGTTGTGTTTTCTCTAGAGTGACTCCATCTCATCGTTTTAACTTTGCCACCATTTGCTGCCGTCAGCTGTGACACTTCAAATCTCTGCTGACTCAAATCAGGCTTCTACAGGCCGCTCCGAAGAAATCAGTAAAAAAAAATAAATAAATAAAGCAACCCTTCTTTTCGCACTCTCCACCCGAAATCTATTTTTAACGTAATTTTGTCCCGAAATTAATGACGTAACTGCAACGCGCTCATTTTAATCAACACACTGGGGCGCGGTCGCGCGCGCGTACACACGCGCATAACGGAAAGTACAACATTAATCCCGCAAATAAAATGAAGTAATAACCAAAATTTAAAATAAAACACAGTCATTAAATCAACACGAGCATATACTAGTGGACCGCAACGGGAAATAAAGGCATAAAACGATTTTAAAATGTTCACAAGAACGCAGTCTTACCGTCTTCGGCATCTTTCTTTTCTTCGTCTTTTTAAAAAAGTTAACAAAACTGTTAGAGCGACAGCAGCGGAAAACTTTTTCCCATCAGCACAACGGCGCCAATCAAAGTCCTTCCTGTTCCAACGAAACAGACGTTTCTTTATATTCGAGTTATTTTTAATCCTTTTCTTTGTCTCGCTCTGAAGTGAAGCGGACTGGAGGCTGATTTCCTGCTAACGGTACTCTGAAAACCCAAAACCACACCCAGACTGACGATGACACGGCCGAAAAAAAAGAGAGCACAGGCCAGCACGAACAAAAAAACAACCTGGCCATCACCAAATTTAAAAAAAAAAAAAAAAAAAAAAAAAAAAAAAAAAAGGATTTTAAAAAGCACCAGGCGAGCAACCACCCCCCAAAAAAACAACAGACCCAAGTAGGCCAGCACCAAAAATAAATTAATAAATAAAACAACACACCAGCACCTAAAATAAATAATTTAAAAAAGGTGACAGGGCAGCAGTACAAAAAAAAAGAAAGAAAGAAATATAAAATATGAAAGAGGGGGAGAGCACTATTAGAGTGCCTTAATTGAGAGAGTGGCGTCAACTCAGAACATGGCGCCATTTTGGTTCCAACTGCGCTGAACTACTGAATGAACCTTTTATGTTTTTAACATTTTTTAAATAATTTAACCACATACAGCAACACATCCAGGTACAGGTACTATCAAAACAAATATAAAAATAGTTAAGCTATGAAATTTACATAAATTTACAATTTATGATGATTTATTGAATTAATTTAAAGCCTGACTTATGCAGCTGCACAGCTGTAACTAACTGTATCATGCAATGATGTGCGTGACAGTTTTAAAGTTCTCCTTCGCTGGATTATCCTTTATTCTGGACTAATTTGACCCTCAGCAATCTTTTTTTTCTACAATCATCACCTCCAAATCAAAGATAAGCTGTACATTTTCCTCTTTTATCAACTTTGTGCTGTAAATTTGCAGACTTTTCTGATCCATTTGTAATCAGCGCGCACTGTAAAAACTATTATGATAGCAGACAAAGGATTGAAAGCAGAAAATATGTGTCTGATTTAACAGGTGCAGGACTGATTTAACAGGAAACTGTGCACAGTTTGGAGAAAAAAAAAAACGGTCAGTCCCACACACCCCTCATACAAACTCTACAACCCACTACTATCTGGTAACAGCTACCAAAGCATTCAACCAGACTGTGCAATCGTCTCTTCCCCCAAACTATCAGACCGCTGAATGCACAACGATACTCTTTCTCCAGTAATGGCATTAGAGTAAACCAAGTGCTCTTTAACATAGTTTAAAAAGGTCTTGCATAGCTCAGGTGTACCTCTGTGTACATTGTCACAAATTGCTTCACTGTAAAACAAAAATTCTGTCATTTAAAAAAAAATGCCTGACATTTTGCTTAAGCCTGTTCCTGGTCATTTTTTTCTGGACTAATTTGTCTCTCAACAAGCTTCACTTCTTTGTACAATCATCAACCTCCAAACCAACATTCCTTCCATGAATTGCGGGTCATATTTGAGCATCTTTGTAGGTTACGTTTGTCATATTTGCTGACTTTTCTGCCAAATGTTCCTCTATTTGATCCATGATCGAAATGTAATTGTGTGCGCACTGCAAAAACGTTTAAATATGAAGGGAGAGGAAGGAGTGAAACCAGAAAAGTGACCAGTTACAGCCCCATTGTTTCGTCATGTATTCAAAATTTTGGGGAGGTTCACATCAGGCTACAAAGAGGGGCTCGGAAAAGGTACACAGTGATGCAGAGGGCTCTGTGTCACCATGGAGCTGCAGAGATGAAGAAGCATAAATCAGGTTTAGGTCGGCTGCTCGTATTGCTGTTTCAGTTGTAACTTAACCCATTTGCCAATGACACCTTAAGCTTAATCAACCTGCCAGTTGCACTTTAAAAATCCCTATTATTTCTTGCATTTTCATACTGGTTTATTGTGTGTAGTTTTTAATGTTTTTTAAATTAATTTTTATACAGCATAAGCACTGTTTAATTTCATACCTGTACATGGTTGAAATAACAATAAAGCTATTATGAATGTTCATTTTCAACAATTTGTTGAAAAAGGTGAGTCAGAAGACTGATTACAACCCCTGGCAAAAATTATGGAATCACCAGCCTCGGAGGATGTTCATTCAGTTGTTTAATTTTGTAGAAAAAAAGCAGATCACAGACATGACACAAAACTAAAGTCATTTCAAATGGCAACTTTCTGGCTTTAAGAAACACTATAAGAAATCAGGAAAAATAATTGTGGCAGTCAGTAACGGTTACTTTTTTAGACCAAGCAGAGGGAAAAAATATGGAATCACTCAAGTCTGAGGAAAAAATTATGGAATCATGAAAAACAAAAGAACGCTCCAACACATCACTAGTATTTTGTTGCACCACCTCTGGCTTTTATAAGAGCGTGCAGTCTCTGAGGCATGGACTTAATGAGTGACAAACAGTACTCTTCATCAATCTGGCTCCAACTTTCTCTGATTGCTGTTGCCAGATCAGCTTTGCAGGTTGGAGCCTTGTCATGGACCATTTTCTTCAACTTCCACCAAAGATTTTCAATTGGATTAAGATCTGGACTGTTTGCAGGTCATGACATTGACCCTATGTGTCTTTTTGCAAGGAATGTTTTCACAGTTTTTGCTCTATGGCAAGATCTTGAAAAATGATTTCATCATCCCCAAACATCCTTTCAATTGATGGGATAAGAAAAGTGTCCAAAATATCAATGTAAACTTGTGCATTTATTGATGATGTAATGACAGCCATCTCCCCAGTGCGTTTACCTGACATGCAGCCCCATATCATCAATGACTGTGGAAATTTACATGTTCTCTTCAGGCAGTCATCTTTATAAATCTCAATGGAACAGCACCAAACAAAAGTTCCAGCATCATCACCTTGCCCAATGCAGATTCGAGATTCATCACTGAATATGACTTTCATCCAGTCATCCACAGTCCACGATTGCTTTTCCTTAGCCCATTGTAACCTTGTTTTTTTCTGTTTAGGTGTTAATGATGGCTTTCGTTTAGCTTTTCTGTATGTAAATCCCATTTCCTTTCGGCGGTTTCTTACAGTTCGGTCACAGATGTTGACTCCAGTTTCCTCCCATTCGTTCCTCATTTGTTTTGTTGTGCATTTTCGATTTTTGAGACATATTGCTTTAAGTTTTCTGTCTTGACACTTTGTTGTCTTCCTTGGTCTACCAGTATGTTTGCCTTTAACAACCTTCCCATGTTGTTTGTATTTGGTCCAGAGTTTAGACACAGCTGACTGTGAACAACCAACATCTTTTGCAACATTGCGTGATGATTTACCCTCTTTTAAGAGTTTGATAATCCTCTCCTTTGTTTCAATTGACATCTCTCGTGTTGGAGCCATGATTCATGTCAGTCCACTTGGTGCAACAGCTCTCCAAGGTGTGATCACTCCTTTTTAGATGCAAACTAACGATCAGATCTGATTTGATGCATGTGTTAGTTTTGGGGATGAAAATTTACAGGGTGATTCCATAATGTATTCCTCAGAATTGAGTGAGTCCATATTTTTTTTCCCTCTGCTTGGTCTAAAAAAGTAACCGTTACTGACTGCCACAATTATTTTTCCTGATTTCTTATAGTGTTTCTTAAAGCCAGAAAGTTGCCATTTGAAATGACTTTAGTTTTGGGTCATGTCTGTGATCTACTTTTTTTCTACAAAATTAAACAACTGAATGAACATCCTCCGAGGCCGGTGATTCCATAATTATTGCCAGGGGTTGTAGTAACAATGTTTAAATAGGACAAAGGTTGTAAAAAGTAACCACGAAGTTTTTAGTATTGAGGAGAGTGATCATTCATTCATTCATTTTTAGCTGCTTTTCCGAGTCTGAGTCACGGTGGCAGCAGAGCAACCAGCTCATCCCACACTTCCTTATCCTCAGCCAAGTCCTGTAACTCTTACAGGGGGATCTTAAGGTGTTCCCAAGATCAATCAATTCAATCAATTTTTTTATATAGCGCCAAATCACAACAAACAGTTGCCCCAAGGCGCCTTATATTGTAAGGCAAGGCCATACAATAATTATGTAAAACCCCAACGGTCAAAACGACCCCCTGTGAGCAAGCACTTGGCTACAGTGGGAAGGAAAAACTCCCTTTTAACAGGAAGAAACCTCCAGCAGAACCAGGCTCAGGGAGGGGCAGTCTTCTGCTGGGACTGGTTGGGGCTGAGGGAGAGAACCAGGAAAAAGACATGCTGTGGAGGGGAGCAGAGATAAATCACTAATGATTAAATGCAGAGTGGTGCATACAGAGCAAAAAGAGAAAGAAACAGTGCATCATGGGAACACCCCAGCAGTCTACGTCTATAGCAGCATAACTAAGGGATGGTTCAGGGTCACCTGATCCAGCCCTAACTATAAGCTTTAGCAAAAAGGAAAGTTTTAAGCCTAATCTTAAAAGTAGAGAGGGTGTCTGTCTCCCTGATCTGAATTGGGAGCTGGTTCCACAGGAGAGGAGCCTGAAAGCTGAAGGCTCTGCCTCCCATTCTACTCTTACAAACCCTAGGAACTACAAGTAAGCCTGCAGTCTGAGAGCGAAGCGCTCTATTGGGGTGATATGGTACTACGAGGTCCCTAAGATAAGATGGGACCTGATTATTCAAAACCTTATAAGTAAGAAGAAGAATTTTAAATTCTATTCTAGAATTAACAGGAAGCCAATGAAGAGAGGCCAATATGGGTGAGATATGCTCTCTCGTTCTAGTCCCCGTCAGTACTCTAGCTGCAGCATTTTGAATTAACTGAAGGCTTTTTAGGGAACTTTTAGGACAACCTGATAATAATGAATTACAATAGTCCAGCCTAGAGGAAATAAATGCATGAATTAGTTTTTCAGCATCACTCTGAGACAAGACCTTTCTGATTTTAGAGATATTGCGTAAATGCAAAAAAGCAGTCCTACATATTTGTTTAATATGCACTTTGAATGACATATCCTGATCAAAAATGACTCCAAGATTTCTCACAGTATTACTAGAGGTCAGGGTAATGCCATCCAGAATAAGGATCTGGTTAGACACCGTGTTTCTAAGATTTGTGGGGCCAAGTACAATAACTTCAGTTTTATCTGAGTTTAAAAGCAGGAAATTAGAGGTCATCCATGTCTTTATGTCTGTAAGACAATCCTGCAGTTTAGCTAATTGGTGTGTGTCCTCTGGCTTCATGGATAGATAAAGCTGGGTATCATCTGCGTAACAATGAAAATTTAAGCAATACCGTCTAATAATACTGCCTAAGGGAAGCATGTATAAAGTGAATAAAATTGGTCCTAGCACAGAACCTTGTGGAACTCCATAATTAACTTTAGTCTGTGAAGAAGATTCGCCATTTACATGAACAAATTGTAATCTATTAGACAAATATGATTCAAACCACCGCAGCGCAGTGCCTTTAATACCTATGGCATGCTCTAATCTCTGTAATAAAATTTTATGGTCAACAGTATCAAAAGCAGCACTGAGGTCTAACAGAACAAGCACAGAGATGAGTCCACTGTCCGAGGCCATAAGAAGATCATTTGTAACCTTCACTAATGCTGTTTCTGTACTATGATGAATTCTAAAACCTGACTGAAACTCTTCAAATAGACTATTCCTCTGCAGATGATCAGTTAGCTGTTTTACAACTACCCTTTCAAGAATTTTTGAGAGAAAAGGAAGGTTGGAGATTGGCCTATAATTAGCTAAGATAGCTGGGTCAAGTGATGGCTTTTTAAGTAATGGTTTAATTACTGCCACCTTAAAAGCCTGTGGTACATAGCCAACTAACAAAGATAGATTGATCATATTTAAGATCGAAGCATTAAATAATGGTAGGGCTTCCTTGAGCAGCCTGGTAGGAATGGGGTCTAATAAACATGTTGATGGTTTGGATGAAGTAACTAATGAAAATAACTCAGACAGAACAATCGGAGAGAAAGAGTCTAACCAAATACCGGCATCACTGAAAGCAGCCAAAGATAACGATACGTCTTTGGGATGGTTATGAGTAATTTTTTCTCTAATAGTTAAAATTTTGTTAGCAAAGAAAGTCATGAAGTCATTACTAGTTAAAGTTAATGGAATACTCAGCTCAATAGAGCTCTGACTCTTTGTCAGCCTGGCTACAGTGCTGAAAAGAAACCTGGGGTTGTTCTTATTTTCTTCAATTAGTGATGAGTAGAAAGATGTCCTAGCTTTACGGAGGGCTTTTTTATAGAGCAACAGACTCTTTTTCCAGGCTAAGTGAAGATCTTCTAAATTAGTGAGACGCCATTTCCTCTCCAACTTACGGGTTATCTGCTTTAAGCTACGAGTTTGTGAGTTATACCACGGAGTCAGACACTTCTGATTTAAAGCTCTCTTTTTCAGAGGAGCTACAGCATCCAAAGTTGTCTTCAATGAGGATGTAAAACTATTGACGAGATACTCTATCTCCCTTACAGAGTTTAGGTAGCTACTCTGCACTGTGTTGGTATATGGCATTAGAGAACATAAAGAAGGAATCATATCCTTAAACCTAGTTACAGCGCTTTCTGAAAGACTTCTAGTGTAATGAAACTTATTCCCCACTGCTGGGTAGTCCATCAGAGTAAATGTAAATGTTATTAAGAAATGATCAGACAGAAGGGAGTTTTCAGGGAATACTGTTAAGTCTTCTATTTCCATACCATAAGTCAGAACAAGAACTAAGATATGATTAAAGTGGTGGGTGGACTCATTTACTTTTTGAGCAAAGCCAATAGAGTCTAATAATAGATTAAATGCAGAGTTGAGGCTGTCATTCTCAGCATCTGTGTGGATGTTAAAATCGCCCACTATAATTATCTTATCTGAGCTAAGCACTAAGTCAGACAAAAGGTCTGAAAATTCACAGAGAAACTCACAGTAACGACCAGGTGGACGATAGATAATAACAAATAAAACTGGTTTTTGGGACTTCCAATTTGGATGGACAAGACTAAAAGACAAGCTTTCAAATGAATTAAAGCTCTGTCTGGGTTTTTGATTAATTAATAAGCTGGAATGGAAGATTGCTGCTAATCCTCCGCCCCGGCCCGTGCTACGAGCATTCTGACAGTTAGTGTGACTCGGGGGTGTTGACTCATTTAAACTAACATATTCATCCTGCTGTAACCAGATTTCTGTTAGGCAGAATAAATCAATATGTTGATCAATTATTATATCATTTACCAACAGGGACTTAGAAGAGAGAGACCTAATGTTTAATAGACCACATTTAACTGTTTTAGTCTGTGGTGCAGTTGAAGGTGCTATATTATTTTTTCTTTTTGAATTTTTATGCTTAAATAGATTTTTGCTGGTTATTGGTAGTCTGGGAGCAGGCACCGTCTCTACGGGGATGGGGTAATGAGGGGATGGCAGGGGGAGAGAAGCTGCAGAGGGGTGTGTAAGACTACACCACCACGGAGCCGCTCATGGCGCGGACAAAAGCACCTCCGTGTTGGTCTCACAGGATGGCTTTCAGACGGCTTTCAGACAGCTTTCGGTTGCTTTTCAGTCGTGTGACTATCCGAGAAATTGTGAATGAGCTGGACATGCCAGAACATGTCCTGTGAGGCTTCATCACGGCGTTGCTTTGCGCCATGCGGCTCCGTCCCGATGCGCGAATTTCTCTGCTCCTCTTTCCATGACAAAAACTCCTGTAACAGTGGAATGTGCCGTTCATTTCCAAACTGAACATTGTTTTGATCCGGGACGTCATCTGACTACCACAGAAATTGCAGAAGACGTGGACATCAGCACTTTTTTGGCACACTGAGACAGACGTGCGGAGAAATTTGCGCGTCGGGACAGAGCCGCATGGCGCAAAGCAATGCCTAGATGAAGCCTCACAGGACATGTTCTGGCATGTCCAGCTCATTCACAATTTCTCGGATAGTCACACGACTGAAAAGCCACCGAAAGCCGTCTGAAAGCCATCTGAAAGCCGTCCTGTGAGACCAACACGGAGGTGCTTTTGTCCGTGCCATGAGCGGCTCCGTGGCGCATCCCTCCGCTTCTCTTTCAATGACAAAAACTCCTGTAACAGTGGAATGTGCCGAAAAAGTGCTGATGTCCACGTCTTCTGCCATTTCTGTGGTAGTCAGACGACGTCCCGGATCAACAAAGCCTTCACTTTGGAAATGATCTGGTTGTTTCAGTGGGGTTTCAGCCTGTCGATCGGCGCTCAGAGTGCGCCACGCTGTCAGACGCTGTGGGCGGTCTTTAAACCGGCTGTAACACTCCTTAATCTGTGTAATCCCCATAAAATCGTCCCTGAAAGCCATCCAAATTTTCCGAATGGTGTCCACCTGGAGGTCTCTCACAATTTCTGGAAAAATTTGAGGCAGCAAAGCTCCAAATCGTTCAGACATTTTATTTGCAATAAAAATCCGACGAGAGGGGTGGACCACTGCTCACACAAAGCCTGCTCACAGGCGAATGACGCAACCAACCGGCATGAAAAAACTCACATATGCACACGAAGGTTCAAGCTTGGCAGATGCAATCACACGTGATTCAAATCCATATGGTTTTTGCAAAAAATAAAAAGGTTGGATAGTTTTCTAACAGACCTCGTAATTTCTCCAGTGTGTCCTGGGTCTTCCCCGGGACCTCCTCCAGGTTGGACGTGCCTGGAAAACCTCCTTATGGAGACAACCAGGCAGCATCTTCACCAGATGCTTGTACCACCTTATCTGGCTCCTTTTGATGCAAAGAAGTAGCGGTGAAGTAGCTTGAATCTGCAACCTTATTCTTTCAGTCATTACACATAAATCGACTGGTAAATTGAGAGCTTCGCCTTCCGGCTCAGCAGGTTTTTTACCACAACTGTCAAGTACAATGTCTGCAAAATCTCAGACGCTGCCACAATCTGTCCAATTTACCACCACTTGTGAACAAGACCCCCAGATACTTGGGGCAGCAACTTGGGGAGTGTGACAATAATAATAATTTTATATACCACCAAGAGATTTCAAAGAGTTGTCCTTGATAACACATCAAAACAGCAATAAAATGATAAAAGTTTAAACATACATAATATTTCGGATCTGCTCCTTCGCTGCCCCTGACCAAGGCACCGTCTCTACATCTGGAGTCGGTCCCCGGACACCAGACTGTGACTGCCCACCGCTCCTAGTGCTTAGATTGTGTCTAACTGTAATTAGGGTGGGTTAAATGCAGATGAACAAATTTCGTTGTATGTATGTATTGTCATCCTCGTATATGACAATGACAATAAAGGTTCTATTCTATTTAATAATTTGAGCAACATTTGTCTGTCTATTTTTCCCTAGTCCTCCCAGGTCCTTTCACCAGTTCCCACCAAACTTTGTATGTGAATGACAGTCAACCACAGAATTGTCCTTAAATGGTTTGTTTTGGTAAAGGTCAACGTTGTTTAGGGTCAGAGATCAAAATTGTTAGGTTCTCTCCTATGTCGATCAAACGTGGCACACATGGGTTCCAGAATTGCCCAGAAAAGTCAAATTTGCCAAAGACCAATCACTGGAGCCAAGGTCATATCTGTCTGCCTGTTTGTTGGTCTGCTCCTTGGACATTTACTATGTCAGTGAAGGCTGACCCAGAGAAATTGCCCTTAAATAACTCATTTTGGCAAGGTCAAGGAATTAGTATTTCAACTCAGTCTGGATCAACTGTGAAACATGTATGTGGACTCCAAAATTGCCCAGGCAAGGTCAGCAAGAGGTCAACCATTTGTATAAAGGTGGTTGTTGGAGTTATTCTGTAGATACACTGTTTTATTTTATCATGCATGTTTTGTGTTCTCTGCTCTGGTAGAATGTAGTTCTCTCTGCTCTGATAAAGTGTATTGTACTGATGTGATGGGTGAAGGTTACTTAAGATATGTGACATGACGTGTTTCTGCAAGTTGTGGTATCTCTGTGTGCATGCTAAGCTCTTTTTAGGACATGTGAAGATGACTCATGCAGGACGCAGCCGAAGCTGAGCAGTAAGATAAAGAATAGAGAATTGAATGTTCCAACCACAGTGTGATTGTGATACATCAGTCCTTTTGTCAGAAGAAGTGTGATTAATCGTTAGATGTCTTAAACACATCTTAACCAAGCCCAAGATTAAAAAGGTTCTGAACATCCTGAATGTATTGTGCAATCAGCAGTTCTGCGGCAACAGCTCACGCGCTATCACTCTTCCCCTCAGGAGCTGTACCGCCCATGTATGTAGGGAAGTCCTAAATAAAAAGAGCGGGAGCGCAGGCCAGACTTTAGTGTAGCTTTGGTGTACAGCCTGACTGCACTCCTCGCGAGCTTAAATTGAATTCTATCTCTCACTTGTTTTATTACCTGGTTGTCTCTTCCTCTTATCAAAGGTACAGTATTCTAAACCCAACAAAGACTGGGGGCTCGTCCGGGATCCCAACAGACCTGACGGATCCAGCGAGCGTGATCGACACCAGAGAAATCCTTGGACAAGGTAACTCAGACCCTTTGACGGGACTGGCTCAATCCGTTGGCTGGGATCTGAAAGGTTGATGGGATCACCGAGAGGGAAAGAGACCGACGGAGTGTGAGTATAGAATTTGATTCTGATAAAATTGTTGTTGTGAATGGTGGCAGTAGGCTGCGTAAAATAGAAATGTTGAAATAGTGAAATAGTGACAGAAAGTCAGGGTTAAACAGGGAAATAAGTGCACAGTGAAAAGGCAGTTAAACCTCGCAGGGATGGTGGAGTCCCCTAATGCAGGACATTAGTTAAATTCCACGGGAGGGCGAGCTCCCCTGACCTAAGAATACGCGTACGGTTATTAAAAGTGTTTCTATGTATTTGTGTAAATAAAATAACTGTGTGTGAGTGTAATAAAAGTGACTGAGTGAGAGTGTGGAGTCACTTCGACTCCCCTCTATGAAAATCTCACAGGAAAGTAAGTAGTAAGTTTTGAGAAGAAGCAAAGGCAAGGCTTTCCCGTGCCCTCCGGGGTGGCGAAAGGGAACGCACTTCTCAGAATAGTTGATTACTACCCTGTGATTGTAACAACACCAGTGGATTAGGACCCTGTAGGGGCAAAACCATCACTGGTCTAAAACGTTCTGAAAACACAAAATGGGAAAATCTAACAGTAAAAATGAGAGACCTAAGTCCCGGGACGATCTAAAAACAAAAGATTGGATATACATGAATAAAATTGATCCAAATTCAACAAAACACTTAGATAAGTGGATAAAAGATCATGGATTTGATGGACGCCTGCAGAAAGAGTCATTAACTAAACTAAAGAACAGTATTGAGAAAAGTGTGGAACAAGTGAGAAAAAGAAAGAAAAAGAAGGTCAAGGTGAAATTGTAGCATGGGAAAGAGAAGTTGAGAAACGAAAGAAGGGCCTTAGAGAAGCAAAGGAAAGACAGAAAGAAACAGTAAATGATAAGAAGGAGCAGGGGAACGTGATGTTTCACAGACAAGAAGATAATGAGATAGGGCCTGCGGCTCCAAAAGTAGAAATGGTAGTAAAATTGGATACTACAAAACACAGTCAGCCAGAAGCTGAAATAAAGGAGAATAAACTCTATCCAGATTTACCGCAGGGACAACCCCCATCATATGTAGACCCTACACAACACGTCATGAGAACATGATCCAAAACACTAAAAGATGAAGAAAATCAACCTGGACCATCAGCCCCACCGGCTGATCAGGAACCAGGTGGATCAGGAGTCTATCCAATGATTCATGTGGCAAATCCACATACGTCAGGACCAAGAACTATTCTTGTGTACCGAACTTGGACACAAGCAGACGTTAAGGCAGCTGTGGAAGGTGTAACTCCCCCACGAGAAGATGTAGCCCAGTACATTATTGACATAACCGCTTTGGTTAAATCCTACAATCTTAGAGGGGATGAAGTTCAACAAGTCATAATGGCAACTGTGACAAAGGATTGGGCTGATGTAAAAGGAGATTGGGATCCTGCAGAGGCAGACCACACTCCATTAGCCCATGATAGTCAGGAATTGGAAGATCGATTGGCCGCACTACTGCTGAGAATTAAGCAGAAATACCAGCAGAAGTCAAATTACACAGAAATAAATCGCACAAAACAGAAAGATGATGAACCATTCGAAGACTATCGACATCGAATGGAAAAAGTTTTTAAAGTGCACAGTGGTCTTCTACCACTGAAAAATGATAGCGTGTATGAACAACAATTGAAAAATGCACTCCATGCCAACTCCAGATCAGATATCCGAGCATGGGTAGACAAACACATGATAACGCTCCCAACAGCTGGGTTACAAGAGTATGTAGACCACGCCATACACGCAGAAAGAAATCTGAAAACAAAAAAGGCAGCCCCAAAAAGGAAACAGGTGACTACCTTCTATTCTGATGAGTCTGAATGGCAGGAAGGCCAAGTCTTTTTTCAAGGCAGAAAATTCGGACCACCTCGTGGGCGGGGCCATTTTAGAGGCCCACCCCGAGGACGTTTTCAATCAAACCCACAGAGGCAATGGAAGCAGGACAGGCAAGGAAATTGGCAGGGCCAAGGCCAGTCAGCTCCCCCAAAGCCCTGGGCTGGAAGGTCAAATGAGTGTTGGGTTTGCGGCAAATTAGGACATTTCGCCAAGGACTGCCCACAAAGAACACAGAATCTGCAATGACTAACCACCCGACAAGCAACATCAACGGGACCTTTAGTCCCTGAGGCAGATCTAAACCTTCAAGATCTGCTGATGAGTGATGTACCTAAACCGGAAGTGACTTTAATGATGAATGGGAAGCATGTTGTTTTCCTATGCGATTCGGGCGCATGTAAAACAACATGTTGCTCATGGCCGGTAGGGTTACAGCCCAGTGATGAAACATTTTGGGTAAGAGCAGCCAATGGGAAGACATGTGCTGTCCCTGTGTCCCAACCCGTGTGGATTCGGGACCCAGAAGGGAAGTCATGTTGCATCTCTGTATTGATGATGCCCCAATGTCCGGTTAATCTTCTCGGACGAGATGGTCTAACTGCATTGGGACTGTCTCTAGTGTCGGACAATGGACTGTTGCGAGTAAAACGACAACATCAGCTGCAGGTCTTTACTTTAGGCTCAAATTACGCCCTAAACTGCTACTATTATTATTTTCTGAAACTACGAGATGCTAGCCCCACCTCTTTTGGTGCATCTGTTCTGTCGTTTGCTAAAACATTGTTGTCTCATCCTGAACAAACACATGAACCGGAAGATCTCCATGTCACATTGTGGTTCAAGGGTACTCCAGGACCGGACGGTAACTATGAGAGCCTCTTGGAGGAAGTAACCCCAACATCTGCAGTAGCAGACTGTATTTACCATGATGGGAAAAATAGAGCTGCAATTGCGGTCTCTCATGTTCCTCCAGAAATTCAGAGATTACATAGGACTGGGACTCCCTTCCATGTGTCCCTCTTTAAACCATATCTCGTGACTTGGCAAAGCCTAGGGGTTATGGTCAAAGAGGGCATAAATGCAACCGATTGGGTTGAATCCCATCCAGGGAGTGGAGAATTTTTCAGTCCTTCCACTGGTCTATTCCGTGTACTCCTTCTCCATAGAACGGATTTGGAAGCAGGGAGTAGTGTTGACCATTGCGATAATCCTCAACAGACAGCATGATCATATTTATTGAATCCAGAGGATGAGCAGAGGTTGGTGGAAGTTCCACCTACCCTCTGGTCCCAAGGACCCTCTGATGTAGGGCTAGTAAAAGGAGCCCTACCAGTGCAAATTAGACCAAAAATGGAATATCGCCCATGTGTCCGGCAGTACCCTTTGAGACCCGATGCGACGGAAGGGATCCGACCGGTAATACAAGATCTATTGAAGGCAGGAGTCTTGATCCCCTGCCCCGATTCACCATGTAACACACCTATCTTTCCGGTAAAAAAGGCTCCTCCCTCCGTAGGTTGGAGAATGGTGCAAGACCTACAAGCTGTCAACAATGCTGTTGTTCAAAGAGCTCCTTGTGTCCCGGATCCGTACACGTTGTTAAATTCGTTGCGACCAGATGCTAAAGTATTTACTGTCGTTGATATTAGTAATGCTTTCTTTTCTGTCCCGGTTGATCCAGACAGCCAGTTCTGGTTCGCTTTCACATACGCAGGACAAAGGTATACATACACACGATTGCCACAAGGATATGCTGAAAGCCCAACCATTTATTCGCAAGTAATGTCAGCTAGTATGGCCAAATTTGTACCACCAGGTGGTAGCCAGATTTTCTTGTACGTAGACGACATTCTGATAGCCTCTCATGACAAAGATACCTGCATCACAGACACTTTGGCCACCTTACATCACCTAGCCAGGGAAGGACATAAGGTCAGCAAGAACAAATTACAGTTGTGGTCCCCGACAGTAAAGTATTTGGGACATGAATTGAGTGCACAAGGACGCACTATTGTTCAAGACAGGAAGACGGCTATTCTCCAGGCACCCAAGCCATTGACAAAAAAGCAGATGATGTCCTTTTAGGCATCACTGGCTACTGCCGTAGCTGGATTCCAGATTATGCGCAAATTACGTCTCCTCTCTTGAAATTAATGTATGACGAAAGTATATCCATGTCAACAGCATTGAAGTGGACCCCAGAGACAGAAGCGGCATTTGTGCAAATCAAACAAAGTCTGGTGTCTAGCTCGGCTCTAGCCCTACCAAATTATGACAAACCATTTGTTCAAACTGTCGATTGCAAAGGTCATTTTATGACTTCTGTATTGACGCAGCAATATGGAGAAAGGCTTCACCCGGTTGCCTACTATTCTTCCAAATTAGACAGTGTTGCTTGTGCACTTCCTCCGTGCGTACGTGCAGTAATAGCAGCCTCTATGGCTATAGAGAGTTCTGCCGGAGTTGTGCTTTTCCATTCATTAATACTAAAAGTACCCCATGCAGTGTCAGCATTGCTGCTACAAACAAATATGACATTTCTGTCTCCAGCACGTCATCTTTCTTGTATGGCTACGCTCCTATCTCAACCCCATTTGACTATTGAACGCTGCACAACATTAAATCCTGCCACACTCTTGCCCATCCCAGTGGATGGAGAACCACATGACTGTGTGGAGGAAGCCCAACGAGTATCTAAATGTAGACCCGATTTAAAAGATACATCTCTTTCAGAGGGCACAGTGGTATTTGTGGACGGCTCCTCAAAGAAAAATCATCTAGGAGAAACGATGACTGGGTACGCGGTAGTGACACATGATAGTGTCCTACAAGCTGTCAAGCTACCTGCTAACATGTCGGCACAAGCGGCCGAACTGGTAGCTCTCACCGTAGCCTGCCAAATTTTCAGAGATCAATCTGTCACAATCTATACTGATAGCCAATACGCATTTTCCACGGTGCATGTGTTCGCTCAACAGTGGAAAAATCGTGGAATGGTCACTTCAACAGGGAAGCCTGTCACACATGCCACTCTGCTCACCAAATTATTAGAAGCAGTCCAGCTACCCAGTCAATTGGCTATTTGTAAATGTGCAGCGCATACAAAAGGGATTGATCTTATTTCCCAAGGTAATGCGTTCGCTGATGAATCTGCAAAAGCTGCCGCTGAAGGCCATCTTCATGTGGTTGCTGATCCTAACACACTTACAATTGATAAAGCAACTGAAGTAACACCTGATCTCTTGGTAGAAATGCAAAATCAAAGCCCGGACAGTGAGAGGAAATTATGGGAAAAACATGGAGCCGTCAAAAACAAGGACGGTCTCTACATGTGACCCCTTAACAAACCTGTGTTGCCCAAAAATTTGTATAAATGGGCAGCTATTTCAAGCCATGGTGTTTCCCATGTCTCGACAGGGGGGATGATTAAACAAATCGAAACAGTGTATACAACATTTGGATTTAATAATTTTTCAAAACAATTTTGTAAAGCATGCATGATATGTGCAAAACACAACGTGCAAGGGAATTTGAGACCTCTACGAGGAAAGTTCCCTGAACCACAATATCCATTTCAGACCATACACATGGATTATATTCAATTGAACAAAAGTGAAGGGAAAGAATTTTGTTTGGTCATTATTGATGCATTTTCAAAATGGGTCGAGATCTTCCCCACAAAACATGCAGATGCATTAACAGTGGCAAAAGCACTGTGCAAAGACATAGTACCTAGGTATGGTATACCAGAAAAAATATATAGTGACAATGGACCGCATTTTGTAAACCAAGTTGTGAGAAACATTGGACAACTGTTTTGCATAAACCTAAAAAAACACTGTGCATATCACCCACAAAGCGCAGGACTAGTGGAAAGAATGAATGGGACAATTAAAAATAGGCTAAAGAAGGCGATGGAAGAAACAAACAGACCATGGACACAGTGCGTGGACTTAGTAAAAATGTATATAAACATCACAAGTACAGCAGGATTAACACCATATGAGACCCTTTTTGGCCGACCGTACAGATTACCTCAGTTCAGAAATCCATGGGAAATACCAAAAGAAGCAAACCTAGCTGATTATATGAGAAAGATGCTGGAAAAGCAAAAGGACAGGACCTCAAACATTGATGATCCCATCTCTCCACAGGACGACCCTAAAGTGGTACCTGGAGACTGGGTACTGATAAGAAGCATCAAGAGGAAACACTGGCACTCACCTAAGTGGGAAGGTCCATTCTAAGTACTGCTCACTACACCCACAGCCTTAAAAATAGGAGAAAGACAAACGTGGATACATTTAACACATTGTAAGAAAGTGATCTCTGTAAACCCAGTGTAAGTACGGAAAGTGAGCAAGTCTGATAATAGTGTGTGGCTCTGGTGTTAAGATCCAGGGCAGACACGAAAATCAGCAGAAGAAATTACAAGCCACTGACCAGAAACTTAGGACACTGACTTTAGGGAGATCCTGACTATGTCGCGCCATACACCATTATGGATGAAAACAGCATTGTGCTGCTGGGCATTAGTGTTAGGAGCCATAACAGTCACTATATGGGGAATGCACGTGTGGACACCATTAATGAAAAAGGGAATTGACTTTGGGGAAGTAGAGAACATCACAACCAGAACAGACAAAACTACAAGTGGAAATTCAATCCACCGCGTTAAACGATATGTGGTTACCTCAAAGGGAGTAACCTGCTACAATCATGGGAGGCAGATACTATGCGGACTAAATCCTTGTGAAGACCAGGAAACATCCTACCAATGGTTTTATGCCTGTTACACCACGCCCAGGATCTATTATGTTGTACAGATACCCTTTTTGACCCTCAGACAAGATAGCTGGATTGGTGATCCTGGACAATGGCTGGCTTATGATTTCTACATGACTACGGGTTTTCCCCGTGCCAGTCATTGGTGGGGAAATACCTTTCTGACGAATGGCTACCCGTCCGCCTGGCCACAAAATTCCTATGGGTGGACAGACGAAGCGTATAGTTGGAAAAATATCATATCAAACCTAACAGTCAGCGGCCGAACCAAAACAATGACATTCACAATAAACTCGTTAAAATTCCCGATAAGCAGACCAATCGAACGGATATGTCACACGTTTGCACTGTGTGCATACAAAGCGGGGTATGATCCTTGCTGGAAGATTGTGCTATGCCCAAAGACACCAAATACAAATGCCTCAAGAGACACCACGAATCAAACAATACTGGGTGACCTTCTCCCCGGACCGGGGTCTGTAAGAGCCAAGCAGGCCCGCTTGCATAAAGGGCCTCTGTCAGCAGATGATTGGTTTTTGGTAACTACGGGAATTAGCGGACAAAATAACAATTGGCTCCTGATGGCGGAACAAGCAGTAAAATCCACAAAACAGGATTGCGTAGTATGTATGGGGCCCCGACCAATTTTACAGGTGATTCCAGCAGCGATATCGGACGACTGCCTATTGGTGGTAATGAAAAATACAACAATACACCGAAACCACAATTGTTCAATATGGGACCACATTTACCCCGTTGCGGCTGCGGTAAAAAACAAACCAATATTCTCAGAAAAGGTAGCTTTGGGAAATTTCTCCTGTATCAAACTGCCCGGAACAGGGAAACCACTGGGAAATCTGAACGAGACTAAGTGGTGTAGTCGAATAATACAGATAAACGGTTCATTTGTACCAGTCAGCCGAAGTGACGTGTGGTGGTGGTGTGGAGATAATAGAATTTTTAACAGATTGCCTAGGAATGTGTCAGGCTACTGTGCTTTAGTGTCCCTACTCCTCCCAGTAAAAGCCATTCCCATTTTAGCCAAGGACTTGCTGACGCACCTAAAGTCTGTGGTGCCTGAAAATTGGCATAGAGTAAAAAGAGATTGGAAAGGAGTGGGAGATCCAACATATATTGACACAATAGGAGTCCCCAGAGGAGTGCCTGATGAGTACAAACTGGCTGATCAGATAGCAGCTGGATTTGAATCCTCCATCTGTTGGTGATGCTCAATTAATAAGAACGTAGACAGAATAAACTACATCCACTACAACGTGCAGAAATTGGACAGAGGAAGGTTTTAAAGCGGTACATTCCCAACTGGCAGCCACCTCACTGATGGCCTTCCAGAACCGCATAGCCCTGGACATGCTACTCACTGAGAAAGGAGGAGTCTGTGCAATGTTTGGAGAACAGTGTTGCACATTCATACCGAACAACACAGCAGCCGATGGAAGCCTGACCCAGGCCATTGAGGGCCTGCGGACACTGAACAAGAAGATGAAGGATCACAGCGGCGTTAATGCCGAATTTCTGGGACTCGTGGCTGGACGTGTTTGGGAAGTATCGCACTTTGGTCTCCTCTGCGCTTATATCTATAGCAGTTTTTGCTGCAATTCTGACCTTGTGTGGATGCTGTTGTATTCCTTGTCTACGTGGTCTAGTCAATAGAATGATAACCACTGCTATCTCACCAGCCAGACAGGATTCAGCTCAGGCATACCCCCTTCTGGGTAACCATCCAGGCGATGACGATGATGAAACTGATGAAGAAGACGACTACGACCACTATCTTCCAGATCTGTTCCCTGATCCAGGTGATTATGGTGAACCTGACGATGACCTCAACACCAACGATAAGACCTCCCGAGTGTAAATGTATTCTTACCATTGTTTAATGACCCTGCAGCTGAAAATCTGAATAAGAAGTGGTTGCTTAGTAACAATTGTTTACTTTTAGGTGAAGATGTAATACCGTTGGACTGCATGATAAACAGGAGGGAAATGTTGGAGTTATTCTGTAGATACACTGTTTTATCATGCATGTTTTGTGTTCTCTGCTCTGGTAGAATGTAGTTCTCTCTGCTCTGATAAAGTGTATTGTACTGATGTGATGGGTGAAGGTTACTTAAGATATGTGACATGACGTGTTTCTGCAAGTTGTGGTATCTCTGTGTGCACGCTAAGCTCTTTTTAGGACATGTGAAGATGACTCATGCAGGACGCAGCCGAAGCTGAGCAGTAAGATAAAGAATAGAGAATTGAATGTTCCAACCACAGTGTGATTGTGATACATCAGTCCTTTTGTCAGAAGAAGTGTGATTAATCGTTAGATGTCTTAAACACATCTTAACCGAGCCCAAGATTAAAAAGGTTCTGAACATCCTGAATGTATTGTGCAATCAGCAGTTCTGCGGCAACAGCTCACGCGCTATCACTCTTCCCCTCAGGAGCTGTACCGCCCATGTATGTAGGGAAGTCCTAAATAAAAAGAGCGGGAGCGCAGGCCAGACTTTAGTGTAGCTTTGGTGTACAGCCTGACTGCACTCCTCGCGAGCTTAAATTGAATTCTATCTCTCACTTGTTTTATTGCCTGGTTGTCTCTTCCTCTTATCAAAGGTACAGTATTCTAAACCCGACAGTGGCCATTGGGGTAAATTGAGATATTGCCGTAATCCTGACTGTCTTCATCCCATGGAAACTTTATTACCTAGTAACATCAAATACAAACATATCAGACATGCCAATGAATATAAGTTAAATTAGCTACAACTATAAATAACAACAAGAAAGAAAAGATATTGTTAAGATTAGCCTTAAAAGTGGACAATACAGGCTCTAAAACTTGCAGTCTTCTTGTTAACCATGGGTGCAAAAAGCAAACCTGCATCCTGATACTATAGGACATGAGAAGGCAAATAAGACTTAAACTGCATAGATTCAACAAGGTGTTGGAAACATTCCTCAGAGATATTGGCCCATATTGACATGATAGCGCAGACGTCCATTCAACCAGTCTGCCGATTCTCCTCTGATATCAACAAGGCATTTTTGTCCACACTGCTCAATATCTTCTCTTTTACGGACTAATCTCTGTAAACCCAAGAGATGGCTGCAGTGAAAATCCCAGAACATCAGCAGTTTCTGAAATACTCAGACCAGCCAATCTGGCAGACTGACACGAACACCCATGCCATGTTCAAATTTACTAAATTCTGCTTTCTTCCCCATTCTGATGCTTGGTTTGAACTTCAGCAAGTCATCTCCACCATGTCTAGATGCCTAATTGCATTGAGTTGCTGCCATGTCATTGGCTGATTAGCTGTTTGTGTTAACAGCGTTTGAACTGGTGTGCCTAATAAAGTGGCCAGTGAGTGTAAGCCATCAACAAAACCCCAGAATTTGTTCTTATGCTCACAGGAAGCCAGAAATGGGAGGCAAAGCTGGAGTAATGTAATCAAAACTGCAGCAGCCATATTCTGAATCCTCTGAAGACATCTCATGCTGTGCATTCAAGCTACGTGGTTCATGTTAAACAACCTGTTCATTAGGTTACAGTCTTTTGACCCTCATTATTTTAAGTTTCCTATATTAGCATACTCAGGAAGTCATGATCTGTAGAAACCAAACAACATAAACAACAACGAATGCAAACCTTGTTTTACTGTGCCAGAGACGATTACCATTCAGCCACATCAGTGTTTTAATGATAGTGGTGATGGAAAATATTTCCTTCCCATAAAGTTCCATCTGGGATAAGACTTTGTGGCCAACAGTAGAGTATAGTAATCAAAGTGCTCTGTAGAAGAGTACATACTGTGGAAAACTGAAATGCTTCATTACAGGTCAACCCAACACCTTTGTGCATATTGACGTTATACTTTTGGAGTGCAAAATATTCTGTGGCTTTAAACTCTACATCCAAGGAACAGACATTACACTGATTACCGCATGAGACAAGGCCTTTTTAGATGCCTGCTGGTGTGCAGCAACCACACAGCCTTGGGAGTAGGATGACTCAACAAACACACTCAGTTCACGAAAGCACTGTTTCATTAAGGGGCATCACCAAGGGTTTATTTTGCTTCCATTATAGTGTTTCAATTTTGAAACAATGAATACTAATCTGAAGTAATTGTTTCATTTAGTCTTTTGAAATGCCTGGCACAGTAATATCAATCAATTCAATCAATTTTATTTATATAGCGCCAAATCACAACAAACAGTTGCCCCAAGGCGCTTTATATTGTAAGGCAAGGCCATACAATAATTACGTAAAAACCCCAACAGTCAAAACGACCCCCTGTGAGCAAGCACTTGGAGACAGTGGGAAGGAAAAACTCCCTTTTAACAGGAAGAAACCTCCAGCAGAACCAGGCTCAGGGAGGGGCAGTCTTCTGCTGGGACTGGTTGGGGCTGAGGGAGAGAATCAAGAAAAAGACATGCTGTGGAGGGGAGCAGAGATCAATCACTAATGATTAAATGCAGAGTGGTGCATACAGAGCAAAAAGAGAAAGAAACACTCAGTGCATCATGGGAACCCCCCAGCAGTCTAAGTCTATAGCAGCATAACTAAGGGATGGTTCAGGGTCACCTGATTCAGCCCTAACTATAAGCTTTAGCAAAAGGAAAGTTTTAAGCCTAATCTTAAAAGTAGAGAGGGTGTCTGTCTCCCTGATCTGAATTGGGAGCTGGTTCCAGAGGAGAGGAGCCTGAAAGCTGAAGGCTCTGCCTCCCATTCTACTCTTACAAACCCTAGAAACTACAAGTAAGCCTGCAGTCTGACAGCGAAGCGCTCTATTGGGGTGATATGGTACTATGAGGTCCCTAAGATAAGATGGGACCTGATTATTCAAAACCTTATAAGTAAGAAGAAGAATTTTAAATTCTATTCTAGAATTAACAGGAAGCCAATGAAGAGAGGCCAATATGGGTGAGATATGCTCTCTCCTTCTAGTCCCCATTAGTACGCTTTTCAGGGAACTTTTAGGACAACCTGATAATAATGAATTACAATAGTCCAGCCTAGAGGAAATAAATGCATGAATTAGTTTTTCAGCATCACTCTGAGACAAGACCTTTCTAATTTTAGAGATATTGCGTAAATGCAAAAAAGCAGTCCTACATATTTGTTTAATATGCGCATTGAATGACATATCCTGATCAAAAATGACTCCAAGATTTCTCACAGTATTACTAGAGGTCAGGGTAATGCCATCCAGAGTAAGGATCTGGTTAGACACCATGTTTCTAAGATTTGTGGGGCCAAGTACAATAACTTCAGTTTTATCTGAGTTTAAAAGCAGGAAATTAGAGGTCATCCATGTCTTTTTGTCTGTAAGACAATCCTGCAGTTTAGCTAATTGGTGTGTGTCCTCTGGCTTCATGGATAGATAAAGCTGGGTATCATCTGCGTAACAATGAAAATTTAAGCAATGCCGTCTAATAATACTGCCTAAGGGAAGCATGTATAAAGTGAATAAAATTGGTCCTAGCACAGAACCTTGTGGAACTCCATAATTAACCTTAGTCTGTGAAGAAGATTCCCCATTTACATGAACAAATTGTAATCTATTAGATAAATATGATTCAAACCACCGCAGCGCAGTGCCTTTAATACCTAATACAGCGCACCCAGAAAGTATTCACAGCACTTTCCTTGTTTCACATTTTGTTATGTTCCAGCCTCGTTCCAAAATGGATGAAATTCACTTTTTTTCAATTCAACTGATTAAACTTAGAGTGCCAAATCACGACAGTGCTGTCTCAAGGCGCTTCATATAAAGCAACTCAACAATAAAAGGCAAAACAAATTAAAAAAATAAATAAAATCAAAGAGCATGATGAACAAGGTGAAAAACATGATAAAAAAGTTAAAAAGGTAAAAAAAAAAAAATATATATATATATATATATATATATATATATATATATATATATATATATATATATATATATATATATATATAAAAGAATAAAAGCATAGTAAACAATATATTTATCATGTAAAATAGAAAACGAATACCTCTTCAGAGGCGACTTAAAAGTCTCCACGGAGTCTGACTGCCTCACTAAAACAGGGAGATCATTCCACAGGACCGGGACACGATAGGAAAAAGCTCTATGTTCCACAGACTTTTTCTTCACCCTAGGGACACAGAGCAATCCTGCGTCCTATGAGTGCAGAGACCGGGCTGGTACATAGGGCTTAAGTAGATCCGCCAAGTAGAGTGGTGCCAGTCCGTGAACAACTTTATAGGCCAGTAGCTGGACCTTAAAATCTGATCTCGCAGAGACAGGCAGACAATGAAGAGACGCCAAAATGGGGGTAATGTAGTCAAAACTTCTGCTTCGTGTCAAGAGTCCAGCAGCAGCGTTCTGAACCAATTGAAGACTCCTGATTGTGGACTGTAGCAACCCAGAAAATAAAACATTGCAATAATCCAATCTAGAGGAAACAAATGCATGTATCAGGGTCTCAGCATTAGCCATAAACAGGATAGGACGGATCTTTCCTATATTTCACAGATGGAAGAAAGTATTCCTCATGATATCCCTAATGTCGAGGTCAAAGGATACGTAAGATCAAAAATTACACCAAGGTTCCTCACTTTGTCCGTATGATGTATAACACACGAACCTAAACTAAGCGCTAGCTGATCAAACCGATGCCAATGTCTCGCTGGACCAAGAACCATCATTTCAGTCTTATCAGAGTTCAAAAGCAGGAAATTACTAGACATGGTAAATGGACTGCATTTATATAGCGCTTTTCCATCTGCATCAGATGCTCAAAGCGCTTTACAATTATGCCTCACATTCACCCCGATGTCAGGGTGCTGCCATACAAGGTTATTGTCATTGTGTTTTGTTATTGTACAAAACACAATGACAACAACTGGACAGGTATAACGTCAACCACGCAAGGGCACTTCCAGTAATCCCAAAATAATTCTCCAGCCTATCGAGTAAAATATGATGATCCACAGTATCAAACGCAGCACTAAGATCAAACAACACCAAAACCGTGGTGATGTCCAAGTCCATTTATTGCAAAAGATCATACACTACTTTAGTGAGCGCTGTCTCTAAAAGCAGACTGCAGTGGCTCAAAAAGATTATTCTCATTAAGGTGGTCCATGAGCTGCCGTGAAACCACTTTTTCTAGAATTTTAAAACAAAATGATAAATTTGATATTAGCCTATAATTTTTCAATACACTAGGGTCAAGATTAGATTTCTTAAATAAGGTTTAATCACTGCAGATTTAAAGCATTTAGGAACAGATCCGGATGACTCAACAAACACACTCCGTTCACTCACAAAAGTACTGCTTCTTTTTTCCCCTCAAAATTCTACACACAATACTCCATAATGGCAATGAGAAAAACGTTTTGTTGAGATTTTTGCAAATTCATTAAAAATACAAAACCAAGAAATCACATGTACATGAGTATTCACAGCCTTTGCCTTGAAGGTCAAACCTGAGCTCAGGTGTATCCTGTTTCCACTGATAATCCTTAGTTGCTTCTACAGTTTAATTGTTGTCCACCTGAGGTAAATTCAGTTAATTGGACATGATTTGGAAAGGCACACACCTGTCTACATAAGGTCCCACAGTTGACAGTGCATGTCAGAGCACAAACCAAGCATGAAGTCAAAGGAACTATTTGTATGCCCAAGACAGGATTGTCTTGAGGCACATCATCATCTGTAAATGGAAGAAGTTCAGATCCACTAGGACTCTTCCCGGAGCTGCCTGTTGGTGCTAGGCGTCATCTTTGGAGGAAACCAGACACCACCCTTACCATGGTGGTGGCAGCATCATACCGTGGGGATATTTTTCAGCAGCAGGAACTGGGAGACTAGTCAGGATTGAGGGAAAGATGAATGCTGCAATAGACAGAGACATCCTGGATGAAAACCTGCTGCAGAGCGCTCTTGCCCTCAGACTGGGGCGACGGTTCATCATTCAGCAGGACAATGACCCTAAGCACAGCCAAGATATCAAAAGAGTGGCTTCAGGACAACTCTGAATGTCCTTGAGTGTCCCAGCCAAAGCCCAGACCTGAATCTGATTGAACATCTCTGGAGAGATCTCAAAATAGCTGTGCACTGACTCTCCCCATCCAACCTGATGGAGCTTGAGAGGTGCTGCAAAGAAGAATGGCCAAAACTGCCCAAAGATAGGTGCACCAAGCTTGTGGCATCATATTCAACAAGACCTGAAGCTGTAATTGCTGCTAAAGATGCATCAACAAAGTATTGAGCAAAGGGTGTGAATATTTTTTTAATAAATTTGCAAAGACAAAAAAAAAAAAAAGTTTTTCATAGTGTCATTATAGGGTGTTGAAAGTAGAATTTTAAGCAAAACTGAATTTACTCCATTTCTGAATAAGGCTGTAACGTAACAAAATGTGGAAAAAGTGAAGCACTGTGAATACTTTCCGGATGCACCGTCTATCGATAGTGGCCTGCAGCTCATCTGTATTGCTGGGTCTGGTGTCTCCCATCTTCCTGTTAACCACACTCGATAGAGAATCTGTGGGGTCAGGCAAGTACAGTAACACCATGGTCAGCAAAGCAGTTACTAGTAGTTTGGACACAGTGGGCAGGTGCCAAGTCCTGCTGGAAAAGGAAATCAGCATCTCTGTAAAGCTTGTCAGTAGATGGAGCCATGAAGGGCTCTTAAATCCCCTAAATGATTGCATTGACTTTGAACTTGATAAAAAGCAGTGGACCAGCACCAACAGAAGACATGGTACCCTAAATCATCACTGACTGTGGAAACATCAAACTGGATGGCAAGCACTTTGGATTCTGTGCATCTCCACCGTTCCTCTAAACTCTGGAACCTTGATTTCCAAATGAAATACAAAATTTACGTCTGAAAAGAGAACTTTGGAGCACTGAGCAACAGTCCAAGTCTTTTGCTCCTCAATCCAGGTAGGGCGCCAAAAAATTTACCGGAAGCTACAGCTAACCACTAACCTTAAGTATTGTCTCTGGTACACTCTCAGCTACTAACAAGCCAATTTTGAGTTTTAACACTGCAAACACTTCTGATTCCAACACTTCTGATTGAATGAAAAGTGATCACAAATCCAAACGCAGCCAATGAGTCAATGCTTCTGTCTTTGTGCACCCTGCCCACTGCTGTAAGGAAGAGTCTTCTCAACTGCAATTGTCTGTATTCCGTTGTGCAATTCACAACATTAAATTGTTATTTTTGGCTTATCCATTGTCCGTTCATTTACGCCCCCTGTTGTGGGTCCGTGTCACTACACTTTCCCAACAGGATTTCTCGGCCAGCGTCATGGATTCCAAGGGGCGTCAACCATCGCTTGAACAGCCAATGGAAGAGCAAGGTGCACAGGGCCAGCAGGAGGCGTGTTAGGTGAGCTGCTGCACATCTTAACCGCTTTCACTGCTTGGTTGGACTTGGTAACCGAGCAGAATGTTATTCTCAATCGGAGGATGGAGGCTCTCACCGCCAGGGTGGAAGCGCACGGTCAGGGCGCTGCTGCAGCACCTCCTCTTGCCAGTCATATGCCAGATACAGACATTCCACTGGTCGTTCAACGAAACCCCCTCCATCCCCTGAAGCTTACATAAGCCCTCCGGAGCCGTACGGAGGCTGTGTCGAGACGTGCGCGGACTTCTTAATGCAGTGTTCGCTCGTCTTTTCACAGCGTCCTGTCATGTATGCATCAGATGCTAGCTGGGTGGCTTATGTTGTTAATCTGCTACGAGGAGAGGCACGCTTCTGGGCTACGGCGCTCTGGGAGCAAAATTCACGGCTCCTAACGACATATACTGGGTTTGTGAGGGAGTTCAAACAGGTTTTTGATGACCCTAATAGAGGTGAGACCGCTTTGAACGTGCTGCTGTCAATGAGACAGGGGCGTCGGAGTGCAGCGGAGTATGCAGTCGACTTCCACATCGCGGCAGCGAGGTCCGGCTGGAATACTGTTGCACTCCACGCCGCCTTTGTAAATGGACTGTCTCCGGTCCTGAAGGAGCATCTGCTGGCTAAAGAAGAACCGCGGGATTTTGACGGGCTTGTCGACCTGGTTATACGATTAGATAACTGATTAGAGGAACATCGTCGGGAGCAGGGCGGGGGGCGTGGCGGGGCACGAGCCGTCCCTCTTCCTTCCAGGTCCGAAAGGGTGCCGCCATCCCCACGCTCCACAGCCAGAGAGCTCCGTGTGGCAACAGCTCCCCCTGCTGACGAAGCTATGGACACGAGCAGGGCCAAAGTCAAATCAAATAATAGACAACAGAGGCTGGCCCGCGGGGAGTGTTTTTTCTGTGGCTCGAGCGAGTACATACAGAAGAACTGCCCCAAGCGGTTAAACTACAATGCCCGCCCTTAGAATATGGGCTAAGGGTGGGTCATAACACGCACGCGGGGAAACCCCGCAGATCCGCATGAATCCCAGTCACGATCCTAAGTGGGGATCTAACCCTTCACGCCCCAGCACTGGTAGACACGGGGTCGGAAGGGAATCTGCTGGACAGCAGATGGGCAAAGGAAGTTGGGCTCCCTCTGGTGGCTCTACCTTCACCATTGAAGGTACGGGCACTAGATGGCACCCTTCTTCCACTAATCACACACCAGACACAGCCAGTAACATTGGTTGTGTCTGGTAATCACAGGGAGGAGATTGTGTTTTTTGTAACGCATTCCACCTCCTGTGTGATTTTGGGTTTTCCATGGATGGTAAAGCACAATCCCCGGATAGATTGGCCGTCTGGGGTTGTGACGCAATGGAGCGAAACCTGCCACCGGGAATGTTTAGGATCCTCGGTTGCACCCGGTGTGACAGCTAATGAGGAGGTCAAAGTTCCCCCCAATCTGATGGCGGTGCCTGAGGAGTACCACGATCTTGCTGACGTCTTCAGCAAAGATCTGGCACTCACTCTTCCCCCACACCGACCATATGATTGCGCCATCGATTTGATCCCGGGCGTTGAGTACCGTCCAGCAGGCTGTACAACCTCTCTCGTCCAGAGCGCGAATCAATGGAGACCTACATCCAGGACTCTTTAGCTGCCGGGTTGATCCAGAACTCCACCTCCCCGATGGGTGCGGGTTTCTTTTTTGTGGGTAAGAAAGACGGTGGACTCCATCCATGCATCGATTACAGAGGGCTGAACGAAATAACGGTTCGCAACCGATACCCGTTACCTCTGTTGGATTCGGTGTTCACACCCCTGCATGGAGCCCAAATATTCACCAAATTGGATCTTAGGAATGCATACCACCTGGTTCGGATCCGGAAAGGAGACGAGTGGAAGATGGCATTTAACACCCCGTTAGGTCACTTTGAGTACCTGGTCATGCCGTTCGGCCTCACCAATGCGCCCGCGATGTTCCAGGCCTTGGTTAATGACATCTTGCGGGACTTCCTGCATCAGTTGTCTTCGTATATCTAGACGATATACTCATCTTTTCTCCAGATCCTGAGACCCATGTCAAGCATGTACGTCAGGTCCTGCAGCGGTTGTTGAAGAACCGGCTGTTTGTGAAGGGCAAGAAGTGCGAGTTCCACCTCTCTTCTTTGTCTTTCCTGGGGTTCATAATCTCCTCCAACTCCGTCGCCCCTGATCCGGCCAAGGTTGCAGCGGTGAGAGATTGGCCCCAACCAACAAGCCGTAGGAAACTGCAACAGTTCCTCGGCTTTGCAAACTTCTATCGGAGGTTCATCAAAGGCTACAGTCAGGTAGTTAGCCCCCTGACAGCCCTAACCTCCACTAAAGTCCCCTTCACCTGGTCGGATCAGTGCGAAGCCGCGTTTAGGGAGTTGAAACGCCGGTTCTCGACTGCACCAGTCCTGGTGCAGCCCGATCCAAATCGCCAGTTCATAGTCGAAGTGGATGCCTCTGACTCAGGGATAGGAGCTGTGATATCCCAGAGCGGGGAGTCCGACAAGGTTCTCCATCCTTGTGCCTATTTTTCCCGCAGGTTGACCCCGGCTGAAAGGAACTATGACGTCGGCAATCAGGAACTTCTGGCGGTGAAAGAGGCTCTTGAGGAGTGGAGACACCTGTTGGAGGGAGCATCTGTACCGTTTACGGTTTTCACGGACCATCGGAACCTGGAGTACCTGGTCCACCACGTCGTGCGTCTGCATGGGATTCCATCAGACATCATCTCGGATCGTGGTCCTCAGTTCTCCTCTCAAGTCTGGAGGAGTTTCTGCAGGGAACTGGGGGCCACCGTGAGTCTCTCGTCCGGGTACCATCCCCAGACGAACGGACAGGCAGAGCGGGCGAACCAGGATTTGGAGCAGGCCCTCCGCACACCCGACGGCCTGGAGCCACCATCTGGCCTGGATCAAGTACGCCCACAACAGCCAAGTGTCATCGGCCACCGGCCTCTCCCCATTTGAAGTGTGTTTGGGGTACCAGCCCCCATTGTTCCCACTCGTGGAGGGAGAGGTCGGGGTGCCCTCGGTCCAGGCCCACCTAAGGAAGTGCCGTCGGGTGTGGCGTACCGCCCGTTCTGCCCTGCTCAAAGCCCGGACGAGGGCCAAGGCCCATGCAGACTGCCGGCGTTCCCCGGCCCCTGCATACGAGCCCGGGCAGGAGGTTTGGCTATCGACCAAGGACATCCCTCTTCAAGTGGAATCCCAAAAACTCAAGGACAGATTTATTGGACCATTCCCCATCCTGAAAGTCCTCAGTCCGGCCGCAGTGAAGCTGAAGCTGCCAGCTTCACTGCGGATTCATCCTGTTTTCCATGTGTCACGTCTCAAGCCCTATCACACTTCACCACTCTGCACCCCCGGACCTGCGCCGCCTCCTGCCCGGATCATCGACGGGGAGCCGGGATGGACCGTGCGTCGGCTCCTGGACGTCCGTCGGAAGGGTCGGGGGTTCCAGTACCTGGTGGACTGGGAGGGGTATGGACCTGAAGAACGCTCCTGGGTGAAGAGGAGTTTCATCCTGGATCCGGCCCTCCTGGCCGACTTCTACCGGCGGCATCCGGACAAGCCTGGTCGGCCGCCAGGAGGCACCCGTTGGGGGGGGGGTCCTGTTGTGTGGGCTGCTGAAGAGGAGGTACTGCTGGACTACCACCACCAGAGGGCGCCCTGCTTGAAGTGCGGGCTTCAAGCACGAGAGGGCGTCGGAGCAACAGAGAGTGACAGCTGTCACTCATCAACAGCACCAGCTGTCACTCATTCTACTATCATCATCTACATCACCATAAAAGCCAGACTGCAACTCCACCTCCCCGCCGAGAAATCAGCTACCACTCAGGTAATATTCTCTGCTGTGTCTGAACTGTGACTAAATATTGTTCTGTGTGCAGCCGTTTGTTCCTGTGGATACAGTCTTCTGCTGGATTGGCGCATAGTGTGGGTTTGCGACATCTTCGCCTCTCACTCCATCCAGAGAAGCGACTGACAAGAGCTGCACGGATGTTCCTATTTTGGAGGTGGAGGTTCTCCCTCCCGGAGGAACTGAGTACTGAGAGATTACTGGGTGTGTATTCACACACCCACCATTAACTGTTTCTGTTTCTGCCAGCAGTACCAGGTCTGACAGCTGGAGACGGTGGCCACCTGGGGTCCCAGGACTTGGCGGCTCCGGTGTTCTTCAGTTCCGTTGGTGGTGGAAGCCGTGTGCGATCCGGCTCTTCTCTGGACAGATGTCTTCTATCCTCGAGCCTGCCCACACGTCACCTTTTGTATGATTGACTGTACTTCTCAACTGCAATTGTCTGTATTCCGTTGTGCAATTCACAACATTAAATTGTTATTTTTGGCTTCTCCATTGTCCGTTCATTTACGCCCCCTGTTGTGGGTCCGTGTCACTACACTTTCCCAACACAGATGAGCTGTGTGGGGTCATGGAGCGGGTCTTCAACCTGAGCCTGAAGTTGAGGACGGTGCCACACCTCTGGAAAACGTCATGTGTGGTCCCAGTGCCCAAAACACCGCACGCCAAGGACCTCAACAGCTTCAGACCAGTGGCACGTACATCCCACCTGATGAAGACCCTAGAGCACCTCGTCCTGTGTCACCTCCACTCCATGGTGAGCTCTGCTATAGACTCACAGCAGTTTGCTTACTGGCCCGGCATCGGAGTGGAGGATGCCATCATCTCCCTGCTGCACCGCTCGCTGTCCCACCTGGAGAGGCCCGACAGCGCTGTGAGGATTCTTTTCTTTGGCTTCTCCAGCACTTTCAACACCATCCAGCCGCGGCTCCTGAGGGACAAGCTGGTGATAGCAGGAGTGGATGAGGATCTGGCTGAGTGGGTCCTGGACTATCTCACAAACCGGCCCCAGTTTGTGAGGACCAAGAACTGCGTGTCTGACCTCCTGACTTGCAGTGTGGGCCCCCCCAGGGGACGGTCTTCGTGCCCTTCCTCTTCACTCTTTACACTGCACACTTCAGACACAACACGGACAGCTGTATCCTGCAGTAGTTCTCCGATGACTCCGCCCTCATTGGACTCATTATGGACGACGATGACGCGGAGTACAGAGGACTAACGCAGGACTTTGTGGGCTGGTGTCAGAGGAACCACCTCCTCATCAACGCAGGGAAGACCAAGGAGATGGTGGTGGACTTCAGACGCTGCCCCACTGCACTCCCCCCAGTGAACATCCAGGGAAGGGACATTGAGAGAGTGGACTCATATAAGTACCTGAGTGTTCATCTGAACAACAAACTGGACTGGACTCACAACATAGATGCACTTTACAGGAAGGGTCAGAGCTGCCTCTACCTCCTGAGGAGGCTGAGGTCCTTTGTAGTGAGGGGGCCACTCCTGAGGACCTTCTATGACTCTGTGGTGGCTTCAGCCATCCTGTACGGTGTGGTCTGCTGGAGCAGCAGCATCACAGAGAGGGACAGGAAAAGACTGGATAAGATCATCACGAAATCCTGCTCTGTCCTGGGCTGTCCTCTGGACTCTGTGCAGGAGGTGGGGGACAGGAGGGTCCTGGCTAAACTTGCATCTATGCTGGACCACAAGTGTCACCCCCTGCAGGACGTTCTGTCTGCTCTGGAAAGCAGTTTTAGTGACAGACTCATCCACCCTCGCTGTGTGAGGGAGAGATTCTGCAGATTGTTTCTCCCGGCTGCTGTCAGACTGTACAATGAACAATGCTAGTACTGTGGTAACCATAGAAACCAGGACAATAATTATGTCATTACCTGCTGTATTTATTAGGTGCAATAATTTAACTTATGGTGCAAACTTAAGTCACTTTACCTACTATATTTTAACCTGTTCATATTGTAAATATCAGAGTAACTTATTGTACATTTCACGCTGAAGTCACTTTATCTGATCACTTTTACATCCCGGCAGTGCAGCATTGAACTGAACAGTGGTAGCCTTAGCTTTACCCGGCACTCAGTGCTTTTTTAGTTCTTGTTTAAGAGATACTTGTTTGTTTTTATTGCATGCCCTTCTGTCTACTCCTACTGTTCTATGCTGCAATGTGACATTGAAATTTACCCATTGAGGGATGAATAAAGGCTTTTCTTATCTTATCTTCCTTACCACTGTCGCCTGTGTGCTTGCTCTGGGGGTTGGTAAGGTTAGACTTTACTTGTGTGAAGCACCTTGAGGCAACTTTGTTGTGATTTGGCGCTATATAAATGAAAATAAAATGAAATTTAAATCATTCTGTCTGAACTCTGCCAATACTGTCACTGTTGTCAGACTGAAGGTTTTCCTCCAAGGTTTAGTCTCCCTCAATGTCATCTAAATAAGGCTCAAAACCATAAGGCTGTCTCCCCGGACAGTTTCCTCAGAAACAGCTTCAGACTAGATTTAAATAAAAAGCTCCACACTAGAGAAAAAAATCATCTGAAAACAGCTCGACCTCCGCCGTGTTTACAGTTGATTTGGGCTTGAATCTGGTGATGACGTAGCAACAATATGGCTGTGGCTGAGGGCTACTGAAATAGAGTGCGGGATTTTCTAACATGTCAACATTTCATCATTTTTAATTATTTGTGCACATTTTTTGGTGTCACCTACACTTTAAGTATGATGTTTACTTGTTTAACCTTTACATATTTAATGTTTTAGGCCAATTATTGAGTCTGAGATTTCTTCAAAACCTCAATGCTCAGTATAGCATAGTTCACATTGACATTAATCCCAATAACCAGGTTATACAATCAAGAATATAGCTTGAATGCTTAAGTAGAAGAACATTCCAAATCTAGAAGTGTCTGCTATAGAAAAGACTTTCTTCCTGAAGGAGATGCTTGAGCTTGTGGAGAATCTGAGCTGTTGCTTTAACATTCTCAGACAGAGCTAGGCACAGAGACATCACAGTTGGTTTATCTCAACATTCCCAGGATGGGATGCCCTCCTACACTCTCAACTCGCTGAATGGGTTCACTGCAACCAAACTCAAAGGTGGTGCAGATGTCTCCAAAAGCAGTGCAGATGACCTTTTAACATGGCACGTCCAAAATCCTCCTCCATTCTGATCGCTGCATGGTCACACCTACAGAGCTCAAAGAATAGGACCTCTGTTAAAGACACACACCAATACGCTATAATGAATGATGACAAACGTTTAGCTTATACATCACAACAAAGGTATACTGTTGGTGGTACAACCTGTTAGGTTTTTAGATGTTTTTTGTAATAGTCTGTGATATTATAGTCTGCAATCTATTATCGTTCACATAAATAACCTTCAACAAATAAACATTTACAAATTATCTGACATCTTCAGGTCTGTTCCCACATACATGATTTTGAACATACCTGTCAATGAATACACCATGTCACAGTTGTGAATCTTTACAAAGTCAACTCCTTACTAAGAGAATACCATGATCCTATTACAAGGATTCATCATAACTGAACCAAGAACCTCTGTGATTAGAATAATACCCTCAATACTCCAAAAAGAATCTCCTAAGACTGCATAAGACACCATCAAGACTATCGGGTATATACTTGTATTGTCTTGATGCATGTCTTGACACAAATAACCCCAAATGTCCAGGATAGTTGTCAAAATGTCAACAAGACAATGCAAGAGCACAAGATGACCACCACCACTATCAAATCATGGCCAGTCCTTGGAATAGTCTTGGACACTGAGACAAATGCTCTTATTATCATTGTTGTCATCTTTAAGACAATCCTGGGCATTTTTGAAAACTTGTGTGAAGTCATAACTGTACCACAATAGAGTCTTGATGGTGTTGTGCTAAATCATAGTGGTTCTTGCTTCAGTCGTAATGAAATATCTTCTACATATAGTAGTGTTCAGAATAATAGTAGTGCTATGTGACTAAAAAGATTAATCCAGGTTTTGAGTATATTTCTTATTGTTACATGGGAAACAAGGTACCAGTAGATTCAGTAGATTCTCACAAATCCAACAAGACCAAGCATTCATGCTATGCACACTCTTAAGGCTATGAAATTGGGCTATTAGTAAAAAAAAAAAAAGTAGAAAAGGGGGTGTTCACAATACAAGTAATAGTAGTGTGGCATTCAGTCAGTGAGTTAATCAGTTTTGTGGAACAAACACGTGTGAATCAGGTGTCCCCTATTTAAGGATGAAGCCAGCACCTGTTGAACATGCTTTTCTCTTTGAAAGCCTGAGGAAAATGGGATGTTTAAGACATTGTTCAGAAGAACAGCGTAGTTTGATTAAAAAGTTGATTGGAGAGGGGAAAACTTATACGCAGGTGCAAAAAATTATAGGCTGTTCATCTACAATGATCTCCAATGCTTTAAAATGGACAAAAAAAAAACAAAAAAAAAACAGAGACGCATGGAAGAAAACAGAAAACAACCATCAAAATGGATAGAAGAATAACCAGAATGGCAAAGGCTCACCCATTGATCAGCTCCAGGATGATCACAGACAGTTTGAAGTTACCTGTAAGTGCTGTGACAGAAGACGCCTGTGTGAAGCTAATTTATTTGCAAGAATCCCCCGCAAAGTCCCTCTGTTAAATAAAAGACATGTGCACAAGAGGCTACAATTTGCCAAAAAACACATCAACTGGCCTAAAGAGAAATGGAGGAATATTTTGTGGACTGATGAGAGTAAAATTGTTCTTTTTGGGTCCAAGGGCCTCAGACAGTTTGTGAGACAACCCTGATGAGAGATTATGGGGTGTTTCTGTCGCTGTAAGGACTTCCCACGGAGCGGGACGTCGCGCAGCACTTCCAGGCGCCGTCGTCGGCCTGTTTCGACCTGAAAACATTTTAATTTTAATAGCCTAATTTAAGGCTTAATTCACCCAGGATGTCGTGAGAGAACAGAGAAGATTCAGAAGAGGCCGGCATAAGGACTTTATGCGGACATTCCACTGTTTAAAGACATTTTTTTAATGAAAGACGTGCGCGCAAATTCGCCAAGTTGTTTCCGTGACGACTCGGCGAATCTGTGTGCGCCGCGACAGGAAAAACACCTCCGTGTTGAAAACCATTTGTCAAATTCAGGTGGCTTTTGATGGCTTTCAACAAGTGAGTAACTGAGAAATTGTTTAACAGCTTGGGCATGTTCCAACTTGTCCGTTAAGGTTTCCAACGGAGGTGTTTTTCCTGTCGCGACCCCCTGTGGTCGGGTCCGGCCCGACATGCGACTCTGCCCGCACGTTCTTTCATTACAAAATGTCCGTTAACAATGGAATGTCCGAATAAACTACTCATGCCGACTTCTTCTTAAAGTTCTCCGTTCTCTGACGACTTACTGGGTCAACAGAGCCTGAAATGTGGAAGTTTTCAACTTGAAACGGCGAGACGCTGCCGCCTCGAAGCGCAGATCGCCATCAGGCGCCGTGGGCCGTCCTTAAAGCGACACTACCAGGCCAAAATCTCTCATCAGCCGTTAAAATGTTTACCGAAAACCATCTGAATTTATCGAATGGTGTCCACTCAGTTGTGCCTTACAGGTTTTGAAAATTTTTTTATCAAACAAAGCAGCAGTCTCTGAGCCATTTGAAAAAGGTTTTTGAAAAAAATAATAAGGTCGGATACTTTTCTAACAGACCTTGTATACTCAAAACCTGGATTAATCTTTTTAGTCACATAGCACTACTATTATTCTGAACACTACTGTATGTCATAGTATGGTCATGGTGTTGTCTTGTGAATTGGCAGGACTTGGTCAAGATTCACTGTGATATCTCTGGCGTGGTGTATTCATGGACATAGACAAAAATTTTGTATGTGGGGGAGAGGATGTAACTGTTTCTGCTTCCTATAACAAACTGTACAAAACATTTTCAGTGATTAACCATTAAACAATTTGATCTTAAGAGAAGGCATGACATTATTAGTGCAGCAGATAACTGAAGCAATCCTTCAAGTGGTGATGCAAGTACCAAATTTGGCACAAATACTCCTTAGACATTACTCTTTTGAAAAATGGACTGGCCACTTGGCTGGCAAGTAGGGGTCAATTGAGGAATTACACAGGGTCAAAATTTAAAAATGCTCCAGTCATATTGAAAATTATACCACATTATTTGTCTGAACATAAAGATTCCAAAAAGGTATAGTTTGTACTATCTATGACTGGATGTTGTGGGGTAAAAACATTAAGAATGGTGACAAAGGTCAATTTCAGTTTGTACAAAGGTCAAAAGTTAAAGTTGCTCCAATGTTGGTAAAAGGTGGTGCAAATTATTGGTTGAAATAATGGGATTAATAAATGGAATAGTTGTGACTATGTCGAATGTTCGGTCTCAAAAGTCAAGGTCAAGTAATGTCGACGTCCTTTGGATTCTGACATGTAACATACGGTGCGTTCGGAAAGTATTCACAGCACAGAATATTTTTTATGTTACAGCTTTATTCCAAAATTGATTCAATTTATTTTTTTCCTCAAACATTTACTCACAATAACCCATAATGACAATGTGAAAAAAAATTTTTTGTTGTTGTTTTTTTTTAGATTTTTGCAAATTTATTAAAATCAAACAACAAAAAACTAAGAAATCACATGTACATAAGGATTCACAGCCTTTGCCATGAAGCTCAAAATTTAGCTCAGGTGCATCCTGTTTCCACTGATCATCCTTGAGATGTTTCTACAGCTTAACTGGAATCCAACCATTCAGTTGATTGGCATCAGGGTGGTACCAAAAAACAAACTTCAACTTTTTTAAGGCGTTTCCTCATTTTTTGGTTCCGTTAGGGGTAAAAATGAATTGGGTGAAATTTCATGAGATTTTAAAAATATTATCCACTCCCACCCAGCCCCCGTTTTTTGTGACATATGAGTGACATTTTGAGTTATGGACTGGATACATTTCTTCATTAGTGGCAGATTTTGTTATACTCGTATATGCCTCAGGTCACATTTTTGAGGCAGCCAACATCAACATCTTCAGAGTGGGAAGATGAGCCATCATTCCAGTCGTCACAGCAGGTCCTGGATAACTTTGCTGCTGTCAAAGATTTTGCTGAATGAGGAGTTGCACTTATCCAGGATTACAATCAGATCCTAACGAAGGATGAACAGCAGTGCCAAAACCTGTTGCAAGTTGTTGAGTGGCATCATTGTCAGTTCCCGGAGGTGAAAAAAATCAGAAGCAAACGCCACTCTCTATGACTGTTTGTTTTCACCAAATAGGTGGACAGTGACATGTAATACTTTTTATCTCTCCTGTATGGTCAGCTAAAGGAGAAGGGATTGTATCAATTTGCATTTCATTTGTGAACAGGTACATTACTATTGCTGGTTTGCGCTAATATGCTCAACCATTGCAATTTCTACCCAGCGTGCAACAGTGGTTAGTTTAGTTTATATTGCACCAAATCACAACAAAGCTGCCTCAAGGTGCTTCACTCATGTAAGATCTAACCTTTCCAACCCCTAGAGCAGGTGTCACCAACCTTGTTCCTGCAGGGTACCTGCATTGCATGTTTTCTAACTCTCTGTTTCACTCCCAGAGAATTAAATCTATCAGCTGTGCAACAGCTGGAAGACAACTTTAAAAACAGGTATGACTTGAGTAGGTTGATGTGGAAAACATACAGGGCAAGGGCTCTCCAGGAACAGGGTTGATGACCCCCGCTTTGTGACTTTATTATCAGTCAATCACAAATAGTGACCATTATGAGCTTTTGTTCAAATCTGTATTGTTGGAGTGTCAGACCTAATACCTTGTGGAGTTTTTACCTTTTCACATGTTGGAGCGGACCTTTTACCACAGTATTTAACTGAAAACCCAAGACATCAACATCCTGGTTGGAGCGGAATTGATATCTGTCAAATACCTGTCAACCCCCAAACATCAACATGTGAACAGCAAAACTATTTACCTCAGGTCACACACCCCACGTGTCCGTTGATGCGAAATAAGGAAGTCAGTCTCAATTTATAATATACATTGTCCCGGAAGACAGACCTTTTACGCGGGAATTTATTAACAAATTATTATTCAAACAAACAGAGTGAGTAAAGATAAGTTTACCAGACACAGAATTCTGTGGATCCATTCGGCTGGCTCCCCCTAATGTAATTCTCAGCAGATCACCAGCAGGGGAGAGACCATAAAAGACTAAAAACTCTCTGACTACACTAGATTTTTATAATCAGAATCTGCTCTCTGTTGATTGGTCAGAGTCCCCTCCATCTTCACGGTCCAGCAGTGGTCTTCTCCCACAGTCCACCCACTGTGCTGTCCTCTCACCTTTGTTCTCCTTTGATAGGCAAAATCGCCTTCACCTCCCCATCAGCTTGCTTTGGGCCTCTTCGGCACGGTTTCCAATTCAGGTCAACTTGAAATGTTACTTCAGTTGACATCATTGATAAAGAAGTGATCCTCCCATGTGTGTGTTTACGTGATTAAAAAAATGCCATGCCATGTTTAGGCCATGTGGCTAACTAGGTCAAACTTTAAAGACATAAAAAGCAGGGCCTTGTGTTAGTGGAACCGCTGCCTGCTGTTTCCGTCTTTTCACATGATATAAGATAATGAAAGGCACTTAGCTTTTACATTATATACTTTTGGTGCGGACAAAAGTACAGAAACTTACTGTGGAGATATCAAGAACATATTGACCCAGTGCAAACTTGCTGACAGTCATCGCTCTTAACCTCACATAACCCCAGCAGAAATGCAACAATGTATTAACATGGGTTTTAGAGATTCTGAAATGAATAATATTATATGACATATGTATTTCTAAGTAATTTATTAACAGTATCTCAGGGGTCACCAACCCGGGTCATCAAGCTACTCAGTGGATCTGTTCATGCAGCAGAGTCCGTTCTACATCCACTACAAAAATCATCTAATCCAGCACGTGGATCCAACCACATCTCAGATAGAGAGCGAGAGAAAAAAAAAGAATCAGTCAGCCAGAAAAACTACACTTAAGGTATAATTCGTCAGCATTCAGCAAAAGGAAAGCAGAAGAAATACTAAGGTGATCACCAGCCACTAGCCCTAAGTTTCACTTACAGACCCAGACTTTAGATAAAGTTGAGGCTGAGACCCGCTCTGTTTACTAATAAAATTAATTTAAAAGGGGAGGAAGTATAGTACCATATTATGCCAGTATGCTAGCCATATGAAAGGCAGAATAAATGCATCTTATGTCTGGACTTGAACGTCTCTACAGAATCTGACTGTTTTATTGATGCAGGGAGATCATTCCACAAAACAGGTGCACGAGAAGAGAAAGCTCTGTCGCCCACAGACTTTTTATTCACCATGATATTTGATAGGACTCTTCTAACCATGGTTGAAGAGTCTTAAAATAAAATTTTGCACAAAACATTTTCTCATCAAGATGAACAACTTTGTCAGGAAGCACCTTAAGAAAGTCATATTTTTATTTTTGGCTTTACTGAAGAGGGCCACCCTATTGGACATGATTTGGAAAGGCACACACCTGTCTACATATAAGGTCCCACAGCTGACAGTGCATGTCAGAGCACAAACCAAGCATGAAGTCAAAGGAATTGTTTGTAGGCCTTTGAGACAGGATTGTCTAGAGGCACAAATCCAGCGAAGGGTACAGAAACATTTCTGCTGCTTTGAAGGTCCCAATGAGCACAGTGGCCTCTATCATCCATATATGGAAGAACTTTGGATCCCCCAGGACTCTTCCTTGAGCTGGCCTCTGTCTAAACTGAGCAAACTGAGGAGAAGGGCCTTATTCAGAGAGGTGACCAAGAATCCAATGGTCACTCTGTAAGAGCTCCAGTATTCCTCTGTGGAGAGAGGAGAACCTTCCAGGACAATGTTTCTGTGTAGGCTCTCAGTTGTCCAGGTGGTTGCCATAGTAGAGAAGCTTGAATCTTCGACTGGACTGAGTTGCTTGACGTGAAGACGTTTCGCTTCAAAGGACGTTTCGTTTCAGCTGTCCCTCCTAATGATGGGACGGAAGCCTCTCCGGACGGCTCCCTTGACGACTCTCCTGATGACGTGAATGACTCATTACCATCAACAAAAGACTGAAACTGCTTTGACCTGAGTACCCCATTGTAAACAGGGGACAAAGTGTGTCTCAGATCCCCTCCCCAGTAAAGGCTGGGTTTCAACTGTGTCACATAGAATGCTTCCTTGACACCTCTCTCAAACCATTTCTTCTCTCTGGCTAAGATTTTAACTTCCTTGTCCTCAAACGTGTGGTTAGTGTCTTTCAGGTGGAGATGAACTGCAGACTGAGGTCCATTTGCGCCCTCTCTGCTGTGCTGGTATAACCTTTTGTGTAAAGGTTGCTTAGTCTCACCTATGTAGTGTTCATTACAGTTTTCCTGACATCTGATAGAATACACTACATTGCTCTGTTTGTAACTAGGAATCCTGTCCTTAGGGTGAACTAATTTCTGTCTCAAGGTGTTAACCGGTTTAAAGTAAATTGGGATTTTGTGCTGTCTGAAGATCCTGTAGTTTTTCCCCTACTCCTGCTAAACAAGGGAGAGACACTCCTCTTCTT
This sequence comes from Thalassophryne amazonica, assembly GCF_902500255.1. NCBI lineage: Eukaryota > Metazoa > Chordata > Actinopteri > Batrachoidiformes > Batrachoididae > Thalassophryne > Thalassophryne amazonica. The sequence continues at coordinate 90,636,617 of NC_047111.1, forward strand.
CTTGTCTCCGTCTCCTGTCTATCTGATCTCTTCGTTTTCTGGGACTTCTGCAATTTGTCCAGGGACCATCGTGGGTACCCACATACTGTGAGGGCTTTCCGTACAAGTTGTTGTTCTTTAGCCCTTCCCTCTGCAGTTGTGGGCACCTGTAGGGCTCTGTGTTGAAGAGTCCTGATCACCCCGAGCTTGTGTTCAAGGGGGTGGTTTCAGCCAAAGAGCAGATATTGGTCAGTGTGAGTGGGTTTTCTGTAAACCCCTGTCTGGAGCTGCCTGTTCTCTTCAATTGTAACATCACAGTCCAAGAAGGCTAAATGGTTGTTTCTGGCATCCTCACGTGTGAACTTGATATTGGAATCCACCGAGTTGATGTGTTCTGTAAAGTCCTCAAACTCCTGTTGCTTGATTTTAACCCATGTGTCATCGACATATCTGAACCAGTGACTGGGAGAGATGCCCGTGAAAGATGTCAAGGCTGTCTTCTCCACTTGCTCCATGTACAGATTGGCCACAATGGGGGATATTGGAGACAATTATTAGCTACCTCCAAAACCTGGAGAAAGAGGGACTCATCGACAGGCAGACATACTACAGACTGTACCCTGGGGATGCCACTCCATGCATCTATGGACTGCCCAAAATCCACAAACAGGACGGGCCACTCAGGCCTATTGTATGTAGCACAGATTCCATCACATACAATTTGGCCAAGCACCTCAAGTGGATTTTGGCTCCTCTAGTGGGTAACTCAGACCACCATGTGGAGAACACACAAGATTTTGTGAACAAGATCAAGGACCTGCAGCTGGAGGCAGATGAAACAATGGTGTCATTTGATGTGACATCGTTGTTCACCTGCACCCCACTGCTAAGGCCATCTCAGCTGTGAGGCAGAGACTGCTGGAGGATGTGTCTCTACTTGAAAGGACCAAACTCACACCAGACCACATCTGCCAACTCTTGGAGATCTGTCTTAACACCACATATTTCCTGTTTAGGGGTGTTTCCTGTTTCCGGTATCCCCCATTGTGGCCAATCTATACATGGAGCGAGTGGAGAAGACAGCCTTGATGTCTTTCACGGGCATCTCTCCCAGTCACTGGTTCAGATATGTCGATGACACATGGGTTAAAATCAAGCAACAGGAGGTTGAGGACTTTACAAAACACATCAACTCGGTGGATTCCAATATCAAGTTCACACGTGAGGATGCCAGAAACAACCATTTAGCCTTCTTGGACTGTGATGTTACGATTGGAGAGAACAGGCAGCTCCAGACAGGGGTTTACAGAAAACCCACTCACACTGACCAATATCTGCTCTTTGGCTCAAACCACCCCCTTGAACACAAGCTCGGGGTGATAAGGACTCTTCAACACAGAGCCCTACAGGTGCCCACAACTGCAGAGGGAAGGGCTAAAGAACAACAACTTGTACGGAAAGCCCTCACAGTATGTGGGTACCCACGATGGTCCCTGGATAAAGTGCAGAAGTCCCAGAAAACAAAGAGACCAGATAGACAGGAGACAGAGACAAGAAGGAGTGTCTCTCCCTTACTTAGCAGGAGTAGGGGAAAAACTACAGAGGATCTTCAGACAGCACAAAATCCCAGTTTACTTTAAACCAGTTAACACCTTGAGACAGAAATTAGTTCACCCTAAGGACAGGATCCCCAGTTGCAAACAGAGCAATGTAGTGTATTCTATCAGATGTCAGGAAAACAGTAATGAACACTACATAGGTGAGACTAAGCAACCTTTACACAAAAGGCTATACCAGCACCGCAGAGAGGGCGCAAATGGACCTCAGTCTGCAGTTCATCTCCACCTGAAAGACACTAACCACACGTTTGAGGACAAGGAAGTTAAAATCTTAGCCAGAGAGAAGAAATGGTTTGAGAGAGGTGTCAAGGAAGCATTCTATGTGAAACAGTTGAAACCCAGCCTTAACCAGGGAGGGGGTCTCAGACACGCTTTGTCCCCTGTTTACAATGGGGTACTCAGGTCAAAGCAGTTTCAGTCTTTTGTTCATGGTAATGAGTCATTCACGTCATCAGGAGAGTCGTCAAGGGAGCCATCAGGAGAGGCTTCCGTCCCATCAGTAGGAGGGACAGCTGCCCTGTCATTAGGAGGGTGCCAACTAGAGCACAATAGGTGCTAATTAGAGCTATTGTTTAGTCACTAGCCTACAGCAGTCGGCCTCTCGGTAGGAGGGGTCTGGTTAAGTTTAAAAAACTCCAGCTTTTGTTGGCTTCTGTTTATTCTTCTCTACAAGAGTCAAGACAGAAGTCAGACTACCAGAGCAAGAATTTTAGCTGAGGAAGCTTCTGCGATTTGAAGCGAAACGTCCTCGTGTCAAGCAACCCAGTCCAGTCGAAGATTCAAGCTTCTCTACTTCCAGGACAACCATCTTTGCAGGAATCCACCAATCAGGCCTGTATGGTAGAGTGGCCAGACGGAAGCCACTCAGTAAAAGGCACATGGCAGCCCACTTGGAGTTTGCCAAAAAGCACCTAAAGAACTCTCAGACCTTGAAAAACAAAATTCTTTGGTATGATGAGACAAAGATTGAACTCTTTGATGTGAATGGCAGGTGTCACGTTTGGAGGAAACCAGGCACCATCCAATCCAATCTCACACCATTTCATGATGGCATCACAAAAAGTACATTAATCTATCATTTGTGATACAGTCAAGAAAATGAGTCAGTTTTCATGACTGAAGCACAAATTCAGTTCATGATGGGATCATGAAATGCGGGTGATGCTGGGGGTCTGGGCGGGTTATGGTTAAGGCTTGGGAGAGGGTTAGGTTATGGTTATAAATGGCAAAATAAAAAACACCGCTTCACGAAAATGTCACTCATTTTGTGACTGGAGCACGACACTGGGCTGCAAGCATGTTGGTGGCAGCATCATGCTGTGGGGATTTTTTTCAGTGGCAGAAACTGGGAGACTAGTCAGGAATGAATGAAAGATGAATGCATTCAATGTACAGAGGCATCCTGGATGAAAACCTGCTCCAGAGTGCTCTTGACCTCAGACTGGGGTGAAGGTCCCCATTATTTCTGTAGAGTGGCTCTGTACATTGACATTCTATCAGCAGATTGTGTCTTTAAAAATATTAAACACCACGTGAACAGAATTTTGCTTTATTTATGGAGAGAAACACAGTTTGTCATTAAGACTTACATTTTGTTTGAGTCCACAGACCCAAATAGTCTATTTTTCCATGTTTTAGTCTATAAAAACAATGTTTTCCAGTCAATGTGGATTACAATACTGCAGATCATCACAACACAAAAACTGAATGTCATTTCCAATTTTACACTGCAGACACGATCGTTTACTGAAACAGAAGAACTACACCAATTCATAAAATTGATCACTACATTTTTCACCATCAGAATACAACCCAGTATGCGATTAAAAATACAACCCCAAATCAGAAAAAGCTGGAACAGTATGGAAAATGCAAATTGCAAAAAAATAAAATAATAATCATTGATTCTTACTTTGACTCTTGTTCCATTGCAGACAGCATGAACCTATGATATTTCATGTTTTGTGTGGTCATCGTGTCATTTGTTAATATATGTCTATTCCTGTATTTCAGGCCTGCAACACATTCCAAAAAAATTAGTGAGCTTAAAAAAAGCAAGTATGAGGTAAAAAAAAAAAAAAGAAAGAAAAAAGAATGATGTTATTTCAAACAGGAAAGCAGACAGTGCTATGTTGTAAACCTGATCCAGTCAGATCTCAGAAGATAAGCAGTGTGGCACCTGGTTCATACTTGTGTGGGAGACCTCTTTGGAACTCCAGGGGCTGTGTGTTTCTTCAGGTAAAACTTTAGTTGCACCAGGAAGGGGATCCGGCATAAAACTTGTGCCAAATTCTGATGCAGATCTGGCTGTATCTGCTGTGGCAACCCCGAACAATCGGGAGTAGCCCAAAGGACCACATATTACTTCACACAGGTGACTGTAATCAAAACAGCCTGCATCTTTAAGGAGCAAAGGAGGTCAGAGGACATCCAGTTTATCAATAAAGGTGTGAATTTTATTTATTTACACTCAAGAAAAATATAAACGCAACACTTTTGGTTTTGCTCCCATTTTGTATGAGATGAACTCAAAGATCTAAAACTATTTCCACATACACAATATCACCATTTCCCTCAAATATTGTTCACAAACCAGTCTAAATCTGTGATAGTGAGCACTTCTCCTTTGCTGAGATAATCCATCCCACCTCACAGGTGTGCCATATCAAGATGCTGATTAGACACCATGATTAGTGCACAGGTGTGCCTTAGACTGTCCACAATAAAAGGCCACTCTGAAAGGTGCAGTTTTGTTTTATTGGGGGGGGGGGGGGGGGGGGGGGGAGATACCAGTCAGTATCTGGTGTGACCACCATTTGCCTCATGCAGTGCAACACATCTCCTTCGCATCATCCATAAAGAGAACACCTCTCTAACGTGCCAAACGCCAGCGAATGTGAGCATTTGCCCACTCAAGTCGGTTACGACGAACTGGAGTCAGGTCGAGACCCCGATGAGGACGACGAGCATGCAGATGAGCTTCCCTGAGACAGTTTCTGACAGTTTGTGCAGAAATTCTTTGGTTATGCAAACCGATTGTTTCAGCAGCTGTCCGAGTGGCTGGTCTCAGACGATCTTGGAGGTGAACATGCTGGATGTGGAGGTCCTGGGCTGGTGTGGTTACACGTGGTCTGCGGTTGTGAGGCTGGTTGGATGTACTGCCAAATTCTCTGAAACGCCTTTGGAGACGGCTTATGGTAGAGAAATGAACATTCAATACACAAGCAACAGCTCTGGTTGACATTCCTGCTGTCAGCATGCCAATTGCACGCTCCCTCAAATCTTGCAACATCTGTGGCATTATGCTGTGTGATAAAACTGCACCTTTCAGAGTGGCCTTTTATTGTGGGCAGTCTAAGGCACACCTGTGCACTAATCATGGTGTCTAATCAGCATCTTGATATGGCACACCTGTGAGGTGGGATGGATTATCTCAGCAAAGGAGAAATGCTCACGATCACAGATTTAGACTGGTTTGTGAACAATATTTGAGGAAAATGGTGATATTGTGTATGTGGAAAAAGTTTTAGATCTTTGAGTTCATCTCATACAAAATGGGAGCAAAACCAAAAGTGTTCCTTTACCAAAAAGTAGTATATGCAAGTATGTTTCAAGTATACTTCTAGTTTACTTTTTATATACTTATCAGTACTATTTTTTGGTAAGGGTTGCGTTTATATTTTTGTTGAGTGTATTTATTTGGAAATGACAAATCAGTACTGCAGACGTTTTTATGGAAGAAATGGATGCAGTGTGCTCCAGACATAGGATGAAAAGGACCATCCAGAGTGTTATCAAGTCCAAAAGCCAGGGTCTGTCATGGGTTGTGCCAGTGTCCTTTGGCAAAAGTAATTTAGCCTGCTGTGATGACAGCATTAATGCAGAAAAGCACACTGGGGGTTCAGAGCAGCATATGCTTTACCAGTAACATCTGTATATTTTTCATCAAGACAAAGCAAAACCATTCTGCACACATTACAAAGGCATGGCTGTGGAAGAAGAGGATACAGATACTGGATTGGCCTGCCGGCAGTCTTGACCTGTCCCCGACAGTGAATGTGTGGAAAATTTTGAAACGAAAAATGCAACATCAATGACCCCGTAATGTTGCACACATTAAGATGTGTTTATTGAAACAATGGCAAAACAAACAAACAAACAAACCAAAACAAACAAACAAACAAAAAACACCTGACACATTTCAGTGCTTCATATCCTTAATATTATAATGTGTTGTGAGACAGAGTGGCCACATTACAAAGTGGATAATACTTTTGCGTCTCAACTCTTTTCAAATGTGTTGCAGGCCTTAAATACAACACACAGAACTAAATTAACAAATGAAATGAAGTTGACCACACAACATGGGTTCATATTGTCTGCAATAAAACAAAAACTCAAAGTAAATTCAATAATTGCTGAGGAGCACCCCCACCCCCCACACACACTTCCCAGTAGCATCCCAACTTTTTTTGATTTTGTATGATTTAACCTGAGTATTACATGGTGTGTGTGTGTGTGTGTATATATATATAAAATATATATATGACATATTTATTTAATTTTTAAATTATCTGACAGCACAAACTGCAAAAAAGTCAGGATATTGACAATTATTTGAACCGTATTTGTCTGTTTGAACCAAAAGACATAGAATCTGTATACATCTAAACACTTTGGTTGTTCATAATATTTAACAACATATCTTGAACATCAGTTTACATTAAATGTTGGCAAAATCAATCATAACCTCCAATCATAAGTACCATTTTCACAGGCCTTGCAAGGCCTATACACATTTCAAACAATAAGCAAACTGACTTCAGTTACAGTTCATTCATATTTAAATAATAAATCAGCATGACTCATTTTTGAACACACACAATTAATAAAACATTCGAATAAACACCAAGTTTAGAATGTTCTGTATAAAATGAGTGTTAACCCCAAACTCAAATGTGACTATGAATGCTAAAGTATATTATTTTTATTGTTGTCTCTGCTACAATCACACCAGGTAGGTGATGTTATTAATTATGAACTGTGGAGCCATGGTTGGCTTAAAAGATCAACCAAAGGCAAACTGAGATGGCAATTGAGTTTAGTGCTTAGTATCTTACAGAAGGTAGCAAGAAATCGCTTTCCCTATCAAACAAAGAAAAACAATAACAACAATACAAATTTAAAAACATCACTGCATGATAACCTGTGTGTTGTTTTACAAGCAAATATATTTGACAATGTCTATCAAGAATAACTTTGGCTTGTTTTAATAGACAAAATATATTCAAAGATATTGAAATTCCCATTAAAACATCATAAAACAGACATTGTTAAGTCCAAGAAGAAATAGGTAAGCAAGGTGCACAGATTACTACACACATTACTGATTTTAACAACTTAACTACCTGTTAGTTTACACTTAAAGATAGCTTTTTATATATAAATGCATAAAGTGTGACTATGTACAGATAGGACACAATGCCTACTGCTGTACACAGGGTATCTGTGCACTTTTAAGTAGCACGAAAATGTCCCTGTAAATTAACTACTGTACCAAGTAAGAATTAGTACATACCAATGGGCTACTCCCAGTGACACACAGTGTCACAAACATTACAGCATTGATCCCCCCCCAGCCTTTATTTAAATAAAATTATTTTCATATTATACATTTCATATTTTGTTACATTCAAGGTATAGATACAATTTGTATCAACAAGCAAAAGTCAATTCTAGACATTTATGGCTTGGTTGTTTGCGGCACTTATAAAAGGACAGACACTAGGGACTATGAACCACCATTTGGATTTTTGACGTAAGCTCTTAGCAAAGTAGTTAAATATTTATTTGGCACATTAAAATCTTTAGGCATCTTTAGTAAGTGAAGACCAAACTGTTTTGTTTTGTTCTTTTGCATGGTAGTCGTCTAAGGCCCAGTGAAAGTGTGTCTGTGTAAAAGCTGTGCTGGTTGCTAGAAATGCATGCATTAAGTAAAAAGAATAAAATAAATCAATGAAAAACACAGTAAAATCCAAAAACGCACTCACAGTATATTATCTCCTACAAGGTCCAATATTTTGAAACTTTTCACTCCCTTTTATATACAAAAAAAAAAAACTGTTAACAGATGTGAAAACTAAACCTTGAAAGAGTTTTGTTTTTGTTTGAGGAATCAAGAACAATTTAGAGAGATCAATTTATGTTTCAAATAATCACCTAACATAATTTAGTTCCTAAGGTACATGACTACTTCAGTATACTATGCATAGCTATACAACATTAACTGTTGTCTAAACTACTTCAGCTACCAAAGTCCTTTTGTGAACCAATTCACCTGTAGATGTTGCAAACTACAAGAGATGGAGTCATGTACAGTGGCTGATAGGGGCCACAACACCACACCAGCAAAAGCTGAAAATGGTTACAAATGAAAATAACACCTGCATCAATCCAACAACAGGTACATCAGTTGCATCAAAAAATGTCTTACAAATTGTAAGAAAAAACATTTGCAAACACAGAGAACACAAAAGTATATAACCTGCAGCATACAGTATGCAACAATTTAAGCAGATATCTGCTGCAAATTCACACAATGCACTCTAACACAGGAAGGCTTTACAAAGTTTCACAACAGTCACAGTAAGAACACAAACAGTGGTTTCTGCCTGGAGGAATGTTACTGACAGGACTGTTCAGTGTGTCGCAGTGCTCCAGTCTATCTCTACCTGATGCCCGTTTCAGAAAGCAGGTTCAACAAACCTATGAGTGTAAACCTGAACTCTGGGTTGACTAACTCAGGTGGAAAACCTCAGATGTCTCAGTTTCAGAAAAGGTGATCTGAGCTAGTTCACTCAACTGAGTCCAATTAACCCAAAGCAAGACATGCATGAGGAGATAAAAACCCCAGATCAATATAACACAGATAAGATTAACCATGGCAACAGGTGGAAAGAAAAAAAGGCTAGATCCTACTATTTTGTCTCAGTGAAATTGGAAATAATAATGAATGTGTATGCAGAATATGAGTACATGTTTATACATTACCAGCAATAATAGAATGGGAGCTTCTGCAGCAGAAAACTGTTGACTGAGGCAATATGCAAGTATTAATTGAAGAAAAAAAAAAGCTTTATCTCAAGTGTTCTGGTTCGTCAATATTTGCTTTTTTTAAGTTTAAAAAAATTATATACAGACAGAAAGGCAGATGGGTTTCAGCAAATAATTTGAACATGTAACTGAATACACACAGTACACAAATCAAGTAAATCAGAAATGCATGAAATCAGATTTTATATACTTGTTGCAAATAGGTCATATCAAATAAATGCTGATGCAGATTAAAATACTCTAACAAATCAATCAATTTATCATACAAACTATGCACCCACCCCAAAACAACCACATCCTAAACCACCATTTAATGTAAAATTTTTAATTTTGTACGAGAAAATCGTGCAGGAACCCACCCGTACTTTATGCCAGAAATATCACAGGTGAGAATATTTTTCAGATCAATGATCACTTGTCCAGAAAAACTGAAATGCTCAAAGAGACAATCATTAGGATGTGACAAAACATCTGATCACCCTCTCCCAAAGGAGATTTCTGTGGATAATTTGTGCTTCATTATCAATGGCTTCTTTGAGGAAAGGGCACCCCATGTCTGCCTGCCTCCATCAGCCTGAAGGTTAAGTTAAAGAGAAGAAACTCAGGGTTATTGGAACAAAACTTGCCACGGAGCTTTTTGAAATCGATAACCAAAAATTTCCTCCAACTCGCAGACAACTAACTGTTTTCACTAAACCTGCTCTCTGAAACAGGCCACTTGTCAGCAAAGATGAGTAAGTTTATTTACTTTAATTTTACTCTCAACTAGCTCAGTTTTTTTATGTTTAATTATTTTATTTGCAACACACTGAAGAGTATAAGTAAGTTAAAGTCTTCCGGCCAGAAACTTTTGTTTGTATTATGAGTACTTTGTGAAACTTTGCAAAGCAGTTCTTTTTGCAAATGTTGTGCGAATTTGCAGCAGATATGTTACTAAATTAGTGGTGGGCACAGCTAACCAAAAAGGTAGCTTCAATAACCACTAATCCGCTAACTGAAAAGCTAACTTTTATAACGCTAAACCGATAAACCACTGTGAAATTTAGCTGAAGCTACAGCTAACCGCTAACTTTCGGTATTGTCTCTGATACACTCTCAGCTAGTGACAAGCCGGTTTTGAGTTTAAGCCCCACCAACGCTTCTGATTAGAATAAAAGACGATCACAAACCCAACACAGCTTCTGTCTTTGTGCTCCCTGCCCACTGCTGTAAGGGCCATTTACATTCACAGCATACAGTGGTCCAGATGTGAGGCAGAAGTCCTCAAAAGGAAAGCAGGTTTGACTTATGGTTTTGATTTATAAACCAAATTAATCTGGATAGTTTAACTACATTAATGTCAACTCTGTCATTTGTACAAAGTGAAAATATAACACATATCTTTTAATTTTAAAATAATGCACTACTTCCGAAATTTTGAACATTAACACACACAGATACCAAAAGGCATTAATGGACTGATTGGTTGATTCATTATACGTAAAAACCGACACAATTTATTGTAACGTGTGTGTTGGTTTTTACAAACAAATGTGTATTTGTAAAATATGTAATTTTTTTTCATTTGTAAAAACCATGTGATATTTGGGTGGACGCTATTCCCACTGCCATCCAGTAGATGGGTCAAAATGCATAGAACAAGTGTCATCTACTGGATGGCAGTAGGAATAGCGTCCACCCAAATATCACATGGTTGTTGAGCTGAATACAACTTAAACAGCCAGGCCACTCCTGCTGGGGTAGAGTGGAGTTCAGTTCCTCACAGCTGCCTGACTGCTGTAAAATACATAGCAGACAGGAACCAACATGTATGATTTTAGGGTTTACAAATGTTTTTCACCGTTACTAACTATGCCAGCAAATAAAAGTTAGCAAACTAAGTCAGCGGAACTAAATTTAGTGGAAGCTAATTGGTCCGCTGATGGTTTTTGAAGTCAGCTGAAAAGTTTATCCGCTAACAAAAAAGTTAGCTTTGCTAATTAGTGGTTAGCAGAACTGTGCCCACCACTGCTAAATTACATGTGCTGCAGGTTATGTTTGCATTATCCATGCTTGCAAACATTTTTCAGTGTGCATTTTTTTTATGCAGATGCACGCTGTTGAATGGTGTTTGTGGGAAAATGTGTGCTTGCAAGGTTTTTTTTTTGTATTTGCAAATGTTTTCTGTATTTGCTTGGGTTTCTTAATTTGGAGGTGTTGTGGCACCTGTTGGCCACCACAGTAATATGCAGAAAGTTCAACAGATACAATGAAGCACAAAAAAAAACACAACAAAAAAAACAAAAAAAAAAAAACCACAACAATAAACCCTCACCTTTTTTTTCTCATTATTATTTGCTGTAGTACTATAATTATTTTACATGCTGATGTAAATGCTCTCAAGTTCATCTGGGCAAAAGACTACTTCAGTGTTGAGCTCAAAGGACCTCACCACCACAAAAGCTACATAAAAGACGAAATTCAAAAATATTTGTAATTTTGGCTTTGCAATTAGCAGTCATTTTTATTTTTACAGTTTGCTTTATTAGCAACTGTATAATTTTACATTGATGGGTTTATTTATTTAGCACAAGCATTGACCATTTAAATTTTAATGAATGGGGGGGGCTTAAAGGGTGGCACGCAAACGTTTAGCCAAATGCCAGAAACAACCTTGACAGCAGCCTTGCAATCTCATTGTTTCAAAGGAAGAAACATTTAGGCAGTTTGTTTCACCTTCTCATGAACAGACAGTTGGCCTAAAGTGGCCTTGTCTTTTTCATGAAAAAACAAAGTTAGTAAAACCCAGATTTTATCTGGGCTAAAAAACATTCAATATATATAGATATATATTTTAAATATGTCTGTTCATATAGCGTGATTGATAAAGATTTTTAAAGATTTTTGAAGCACTGTCAATTTGATGAAGCCAAGCTTTCATAATCAGCATTACTAAAGTTTAATACCACTCATTTTTAAAACTCCTGCACAATTTCATTTCATTAACATTTTTGTAAAGATCAGAGTCTGATGCCAACAACAAAGAGCCTAGCGGAATTCTGAAAATGAGTGGCATTTCCCTTTAATCACAGCGTGATCTTGAAATTCATTACGGCTGGCTTTACATGGCACAAACTCTGTAAACATCAGCTGCCTGTTTCATAGATTCCCTACAAAGATGCCTAACCAATTCTGTCCTGAAGGTGGCAGTAGGTGCATGAATGTGTTCACAACACGGTCAAGCTCCTTCAAGTTCAATATTTCTTACAGAAAAGAACATGGTGGTGTATGTCATGAAATGCAACACTAAACTTTCAATAAACAATATCTACCTAAATATGGGTCACTAGGAAATGTTTGAAGACAGCAGCAGAGGAAAAAATTCACAATTTTTTTTAAATTGAACTCTGGATATCTACAGCAGTTTCTTGATATGTATTTGGTTAAATTTCAACTTTGCACCATTTGCAACTGTATGTTTTACTAAAGCTGCATCATGTAAAGCCACCCTGTGAAGCCAAGGTTCTAGATCTCAAGGTGCACACCCTGGATATACATAAAAAAGTACAAAGTTTTGCAATGCCATTTCATTTCCATGTTTTAACTGTACATAACTATCTTTAAACAACTGCATGTTAAATGTAGGATCTTTACAAAATGTACCACTGCTAGATCACAGAAGATTCTTGCCAGTAACCACTGTTTTTTTAACAGGTACAGATGGAAATTAGAAAGCTGAAAGCATCCTGAGAGCAATGTGCTGCAAGGCACAGCCAAACCCTTTTGCAATCCTCATAAACTGTGGACAGTATTTTAGTATTTAAGTAATTCAACCTCCCACAGTAAGTCATACATTTCATCAACAGCATGCACTTCATTTATCATATCTCTAAACTTCAATGTATATGTTACAAACATCCAACAGTTAACTCACTCAGAGGTCTTCCAAAAAAAATAAAAAAATAAATAAATAATAATAATAATAACCACTGACAAATGTGACTCCAGCAAAAATATTCAGTCAAGTTAAATAATTCCTTGTGCAACCTGTTAAACTGTGACACCAACTCTGCTTTCCTTTCACAAAATTCGAAACCTTTGCTCCTTGGCCACATCTCCAAAAGAGTATGTTTGCATGAATGTAAGAAACAAAACAGCCTCAAAAACCAGGTTAAGGCATAAGAATGGACAACAGGTTTAGACAGGGACAAAAAACAAACAGTTCTTCAGAAGGCAGATATATCTCCTACTATAATGGTGAACCAGGTTTTTCATTTTTTAAGTGTATTTGAGATGTAAGAAAAGTACTGGTGAGGGTTCCAAAAGCAGACCTGCCCAAATCTGTTCCCAGAGGGCACCTGCCCTGCATGTTTTCATGTCTACCTGCTCTACTCACATCTAATTATTTAATTCTGGTGTTTCCCAGCCCCTCAATGGCTGAGCATACCTGTTAATTAGCTGTAGGTGCAGCAGAGAGAGTAGCAGTTTTACTTCAGTATCTTGCCCGTTATTGAAATAATCATTGCATATGTATTAGGAACTCTATTCATGATGCCATGGCCTTTAGACTGAATAATTTTGAATACAGTAATGCAGATGTACTGTAGAAGTAACTATGTCGCTGACCTTTCTCAATTACATCCACAGAAATATTTTACTTGTTCTGTATCTCATTCAGGCACATCAGCATATTTCTTAAAAAAAAACAAAAACCAACCATTTCCATGTAGATATGCTCAAATGTTCAATGTAAAAATTACTGGAGCATCTTAATGCCTTAAAACTGATACACAAACCTTGGTTTCTTATTTCCATATTTTAGAAATTAGTTGTGGACAAAATCTTGAAATAAACTGAAGAATTAAGTGCATAAATTACATATTTGAAACAAATTCCTGAAAACAAGCTGCTCCAAAGACAAGTTCATGGGCCAATTTTGACCTAATCAGTATCACCTAAGGTGGCAAAACACTAGCAATCCAGTCTCTGCATACCATGGCCTACACAAAAATATATAACACTCAGAGCAGCATCTATAGCCAGGTAGGAGTCAGATAAGGATTACACAGGGAATAAACAGTAAAAAATGCTCCAAACATGTTCAAAAGTATACCACCGCATTTGTCTGATCATAAAAGTTCTAAAAAGGTATAGTTTCTGTGAAATAAAATGTAAAGTCACTGAGTTTTTGGGTTTAAAAAGGGACAAATGCAAATTTCACTTTGTACAGGGGTCAAAAATTTAGTTTATCGTTTAAACAACAAAAAAAGCCATTTTTTTTGTCAAGCTAAAAATAATAAAACAAATAAAAAAAACGTTATGTCTTGGTTACCAAACTCAGTATGTTTTAAAATCATATTACCCATATCAATTTACACCATTTTTAGATCAAAACTGGAGCATCTTAAATTTCTGACCCCTGCATAAAAAGAAATTGGCTTTTGTCACCATCATTTTTAACCCCAAGGCATAGATCTTTTTTTATAATCTTGTTTTTTATAAAAACAATGGATACTCTCAACATGAATGGGGCATTTTTAAATTTTGACCCCTGTGTAATCCACCTGGTTATAGCTACAACTCTGGAAAGGTTGTCGCATATTTGTTTTTTCCTACGCCATGGCATACCAACAATGGATTATTTGTGTTGTATTGCAACCTTAGGTGGCATTAAAAACTTGCTTGGCTCATGGACTACTTCAACGACTTCATTAGAGCTACTGTTTGAAGCAAAGTTACTTTGAATATTTTGACACTGAAATAAAAACAATTGCACCTTTCTTAAACACAAATACAGTGCATCCGGCAAGTACGCACAGCACTTCACTTTTTCCACATTTTGTTATCTTACAGCCTTATTCCAAAATGGAGTAAATACATTTTTCCCTCAAAATTCTACTCACAACACCAAAGGTTTTCTTTTCTTTTGAAATTTTTGCATATTAAAAATAAATGGTAAATGGACTGCATTTCTATAGCGCTTCTCCATCTGCATCAGATGCTCAAAGCACTTTACAATAATGCCTCGTATTCACCCTGATGTCTGGGTGCTGCCATACAAGGTGCTCACTACACACAAGGAGCAACTAGGGGATTAAGGACCTTGCCCAAGGGCCCTAACCTGTGCACACAGCCGCCTTTGGCGCACAGCCCACGAATCAAACGGCTGTGTGCCACAGGCACAGCCTCTCCAGCTAAAGATGGCTGTGCACACGTGTGCACAGCCGTCTTTGGCACACAGCCTCTACAGCCAAAGACAGCATGCTAACTGGCACACAGCTGTTTGTGTGCGCAAAAGACAACGGGCTTGGGAGGTTGAACGAAGTTGGATGACAGTCAAACGGAACGCTGACGGGAATTACACAAACGATGAGGAACCATCAAGACAGAAAGCAAAGCGGAATACAGACAACTTCAAGTTGTCATCGGGATTCATACAGGAACGAAGCTGGATGACGGTTAAATGATGTCTCTGAAAGTCAACGTAAGTCCAGATTTCTTGTTTCGTTTTGGCTTCAGTGTGCTTCGTTAGTGCCACGTGACCGGGGCTTTGTTGCTAGGAAAGTTCAACGACCAAAATACCAACATTTTGGGCGCAATGAACATCTTTACACTATTATTTGATTTCTTTGTGCAACTCACATCACTATTCAAGCATTCAAAAGGCTATTCTTACTGCAACACAACAACAACCACACATGAAAAAGTTTCTTGACAGTTCTTGTTACTGAAAGAAACTGTGTCTCCCTAACCGGATAGAGTTGTGACGTCCCCCATTCCTTTGACTTCATGCTTGGTTTGTACTCAAACATGTCAACTGTGGGACGTTATACACTGAAAAAAAATGTAAAAGCAACACTTTTGTTTTTGCTCGCATTTTTCATGAGCTGATTTCAAAGATCTTAAAGCTTTTCTACATACACAAAAGACCTATTTCTCTCAAATATTTCACAAATCTGTCTAAATCTGTGTTAGCAAGCACTTCTCCTTTGCTGAGATAATCCATCCCACCTCAAGGGTGTAACATATGAAGATACTGATTAGACAACATGATTATTGCACAGGTGTGCCTTAGACTGGCAACAATAAAAGGCCACTCTGAAATATGCAGTTTTGCTTTATTGGGGGGGGGGGGGGGGTCCTTAAAACCAGTCATTATCTGGTGTGACCACCATTTGCCTCACGGACTGCAAGCAAGTGTTGCATTTATACTTTTGTTCAATGTATGTAGACAGGTGTGTGCCATTCCAAATGATGTCCAATCAACTGAATTTATCCAAAGTGGACTCCAATTAAGCTGTAGAAAACATCTCAAGGGTGATCAGTGGAAACAGGATGCACCTGAGCTCAATTTTGAGCTTCATGGCAAAGGCTGTGAATACTTATGTACACGTGATTTCTTAGTTTCTTCTTAGTTCGTAGCTAGTATTTTTAATAAATTTGCAAAAACAACAACAAAAAACAAACAAACACTTTTTCATGTTGTCATTATGGGGTTTTGTGAGTAGAATTTTGAGGGGAAAAAAAAAAAAGAATTTCATCCATTTTGGAATGAGGCTTTAAAATAACAAAATGTGGGAAATGAAGCGCTGTGAATATTTTCCAGATGCACTGTATATAAATAGGAAAATTCTGGACCTAGTTGCTAATAAAATCAGAAATACAACTGTACAGTACACTATAGTAAATTATCCAAACAGATTTTAACTTATGCTTTAATAAACCTGTGAACCTGTGATGTATAAGTGACGTAGAATACTGACACTATATGAATTCTTTTTTTTGGCATTATTTAGCAGCTTATAGATGACTTTTAAATAATGGCTTTTTGTGCAATTATATATACATAGATATGTGCACATGTACATACACAAGTCAAACCTTCTTTTTTTTGGCTTGCATTGTGCACTGTTAAATTCTACCAAAATAGTAGCTTTTTAAAGTGAGGCTGAGAAAATATATGTCTTTAGATAATGAGATAGTGCTTTACATTTGAAAGTAGGTGGATTCAATGTCTAAGATTTTCATTGAAATCAATTGGACAATAATGTGTGAGGTCATTCATATATAAGGCCATTAAATGTCAAAGTTCATGCTGTGAGGTATGTACTTACCTCTCTCTGACTTATCACAACCAAATTCACAAAACTGTCACAAGAATTATTTACAGCAGAGGCAGACTTGTGCAAGGTTATTTATAGTTCACCTGCACCAGAAACACACGAGATGTTTTTCATAACACATTCATATTGCCTGAACAAGATCTTCAGAAAAGCTACAAGGTGCTTAAATGCTGATATACTTGTCACTTTTAAATATCTGAATACAGGACATGTTGCAAAGAAACCATATGCAGTCTTAACTGCGTTGCCATGTAACTAATCGGTGAGGTTTAAATTGTACAAATGTTTAGCGTTAGGTCAGTTAGCTTTAACACTATGATGACCAAAATTTTAAACAATGTAATCAACTGCAACTATTGGAAATGTATTTAAAATTGATAACTGAACAGCACTGAAAATAATGACATTCATCAAAAGTTCACTTAATTATGAATGATACAAATCTGCTCATGCTCAGGTGTTATGAATGTATTATGAACTGGATTTAAAATAACTTGTTACCTTAAATCAAACACACCACATTTCATATAAAAAATGCAGCTTAGTATAACAAACATCTTACAATTCTACTTAAACTTAAAAGATAAACTTCTTCTACACCGACTTCGTCTTTGACATCTTAGTGATGTAAAATCCAGAAGTCGGATTACTCTCACTGGACGGTTTGAAAATTAACTCCTGAGGGGAGATGTTGCACATGCAGCAACAACAATAAAGTGCCTGCCTTTGCAATCAAAATCCTCTTTTCTCTTATTACAATTTTCAATGTTTAATGAGATTATATGCTCAATGGTACGACCTCAGCTTTGTAACAATGACAGCGGCAAGTTGCTGCGGATCTGTCAAGTGAGGGTTCTTCTCCATTACAGAGTGGACTACGTAAGCAGGAAAAATGTTGCACAGGTTCCGATATGTTTGATACTGATGGTCGGGGATGAGGTATCGCTCTTGGTGTTCAGCTGCAGATTGGCTCTCCCATGGTGATTTCCAAATTTGTTCCATTTTGTCAGGCATGCTGCGGACCATCACCCGCTCGCAACACGGCATCAAGCTGTTACTCAGTGGGTATGAATGATATTCATAGGACTCATTACCACAAGGCAGAGGATCCCAGCTCGCATGCTGCTCTCGGCACAGTGGAGGCCGCCTCTGCCTCATTGGATTGCTATCATACAGTCTTGAATCTGATATGCTGTCCATGCGTGTCATACCAAGAGATCGAGTGGGCTGTGAGGACAAAGGTGGGAGGACATTTTGAGTTAGGGGATAGTCTCCAGGGCAACTGGATCTGGCACCCACTGCAGCGTGCTGGATGTGCGCCACTAGATGAGCTGTAGACTGCTTACGGGGGCCCTGCTTGGGCTCCTCAGGTCCATAACTCTGAACCCTGGTTAATGCCTCGTGATGAAACCTGTGTGAAAATGCCTGCATCCTGCTCTGTGCAGCAGACTGCTGCTGCCCCTTCACACTCTCCTCTAAGCTGCTGTCCACAGAGCTGGGATACAGATCTCCGTATGAGGAGAATGAGTCACTGTTTGAGTGGCTGAGGCAGGTTTCAGGACATTGGCTGGGGTTTCTTTGATATACGCCATGCTCGTGCTCCATGCTACAGAAACTGTCAACATTATGCATGCTGCTCATGCTCATATTTGAAAAGTCACTGTGCAGTGAATAATATCCATGGTCACTAACTGAATCATACTTTGGGAACTGTTCACTGTATGTAACAGAGGCCCCGTGACTATTAGTGACCAAAATGGGTGGATACTGTACACTAGACATGTGTTCTAGAGAACTATGTGCAAACTGCAAGGAACCTGGCACTGGGCTGCTGGCTGATCGTGTGTTCAGGGCCCCAGCTGCATGACTCTTGGCAGGCTGCATGGTGGGCACACTGAGAGCAGTCACAAGGGAAGGCACGGAATTTGTCTCAGACTTCCTAACAACAGACAATGCTTCTGCAGGTTCACAAACCACCGAACGAATACTGGGGTCAGACTGGCGCTTGGGGGCCACACGCTTGGCCTCGGAGTTGCCATCCCCTTTTAAAGCTGCTGGACATGTACCACACTTCATCAAAGCCCCTTCACTCATTGTCTTGACTGCAGACAACTTGGCAAAGGCCCGTAGCTCATCTGCAACTGACCTCTGAGGTTGGTTGACACGCTCTGGATGATAGTACTTGCACTTATGTCCATATGTACACTTCTTCCCTGTTGAAATGCAAAAATCTATTTGTGGTAGGGAAAAAAACATTATTTGGACATTGTTCAGAAAATAAATTATTCTAAAAACTCACCATAAGGGCAAGGCTGTTTTTTGTGCTCTGGAACAACAGGACGCCTGCGGAGAAAATTTTCTAAGCTTGGCCCATGTCTTCCCAATGGATCATCAGGTGGCATGAATCTGTAAGACATTATCAGTTTCTGTTACGAGATCTAACTTTTTAAATCGAACAAATGACACACCTGCAACAAAAATAACTTTAAAACCAGTTACCTTTTTTCACCAACAAACTGGCATTGCTCAATATAAAAACTGAGTACAACTTACCACAAATAAACAACCTCATTTTGGGGAAGAAAACATCAAAGAAAAACTTGCTTGTAATTGTAAAACACACAATCACCTCATGTATTATTTAGAAGAGCACAGCTTCAAAACAAATGGCTATAGTTATGTAATGAAAGAACCCTCTACTGCATTTTTACATAACTGTTCACAGTAACAATACATCACAGTTGCTTACTTGTCATTGACAAATGAATACATCAGTAGACGCTCCTCTATGAACATCTTCCACTCTGGCTTCTCATTTTGCAAGTCCCTGTAGTTGTCATTTGACACGATAATTCCATCAGAATCATAAGCCAGCTTCACTATGAAGCGATCATCATAGCACACCACTCTCCTGCCTTGTACTCTGCGAGAAGGGGTGAATACCAGTATCTTCTCCTTTTCTAGCTTGCGTAGAATTTCTTGATCTGTAAAAGCAATGTTGGCTTATTTATGTTGGTGAAAGTTGACCATATCTTCTACAACAACCCCAATATCAACATGACTTTTCTCATAATCAACTGGAAAAAAAATCCTGATAACTAACTGTAAACACAATGTACAGTAGTGTTCAGAATAATAGTAGTGCTATGTGACTAAAAAGATTAATCCAGGTTTTGAGTATATTTCTTATTGTTACATGGGAAACAAGGTACCAGTAGATTCAGTAGATTCGCACAAATCCAACAAGACCAAGCATTCATGATATGCACAGTCTTAAGGCTATGAAATTGGGCTATTAGTAAAAAAAAAAAGTAGAAAAAGGGGGTGTTCACAATAATAGTAGCATCTGCTGTTGACGCTACAAACTCAAAACTATTATGTTCAAACTGCTTTTTTTAGCAATCCTGTGAATCACTAAACTAGTATTTAGTTGTATAACCACAGTTTTTCATGATTTCTTCACATGTGCGAGGCATTAATTTTGTTGGTTTGGAACCACGATTTTGCTCGTTTATTAGTGTGCTTGGGGGTCATTGTCTTGTTGAAACACCCATTTCAAGGGCATGTCCTCTTCAGCATAAGGCAACATGACCTCTTCAAGTATTTTGACATATCCAAACTGATCCATGATACCTGGTATGTGATATATAGGCCCAACACCATAGTAGGAGAAACATGCCCATATCATGATGCTTGCACCACCATGCTTCACTGTCTTCACTGTGAACTGTGGCTTGAGTTCAGTTTGGGGGTCGTCTCACAAACTGTCTGCGGCCCTTGGACCCAAAAAGAACAATTTTACTCTCATCAGTCCACAAAATATTCCTCCATTTCTCTTTAGGCCAGTTGATGTGTTCTTTGGCAAATTGTAACCTCTTCTGCATATGTCTTTTATTTAACAGAGGGACTTTGCGGGGGATTCTTGCAAATAAATTAGCTTCACACAGGCGTCTTCTAACTGTCACTGTACTTACAGGTAACTCCAGACTGTCTTTGATCATCCTGGAGCTGATCAAAATGTCAGATTTTGCACATCTTGTGCCCTGTTCCCCTCACAAGGCTCTCTCTCTCTTGTGTCCTGTTCCCCTCAGAAGGCTCTGATAATGATTGAAAATTAAAAAGGCAAGAAAAATGCTACAACCTTGAAGTGCTTATTAACCAAAAATATGCTAGATACAGCACAGATATGTTTTATTCTATTAGTTTTGACATATTATACCACATTTATAAAAAAAAAAACCTAAACATACTGCTATTTCAGGAGTGCTAGAACATTTTTTATAAATATGTTGACTTTTAATTTTTCTCAAAATTGCTTGTTTTCACATCCTCATTTGGCCATGTGGCCAGATGAATAACATTTTCATATTTTCACCATGGTTTCTTACATGTCTAAAGATGATATGATCAAAAGATTGTGTTGTTACTGGCCTTCCTTCTGGAGTTATATTTTTTCCATATTAAATGCTTGTAAATGTTTGATGGAGGTGAAATGATTAAATTTAATTATTTCTTCAAGTAAAATGTAAATTTCAGAGCTGCCAAATAGACTTTTCATAGCAATTACTAAGTTTCACTTATAGTTTAGTTACAAACAATGAAAAACCAACAATCTTTATCTAGTTCAGCATATTTATTAAAAGTCATAAAGACCACAGGTGACAATGAGCTGTTACTTGTATATAATCATCACAGCATAAATGATGAATGATTTAATACTTACCCAAGATCATGTACTTTTTGCTGACATCAGATGCAATAAGACAAGTACTGACATGTGTCAGTGACTTTGGACATGTACAGACAAGAGTGGATTACTTCATTAAGTATACTTATTCAATTTATTTTACTGTTAACGTCAGAAGTAGTGAGATAGGTACTGACATGTATCAGTGACCATCTCCACTTCTAGATATTTTTCCTGATTCTAAATGATTAGATAATCATTAATGCAAATCATTGTTTTAGCTATTGATGACTTTTTATTAAAATTTACTGAACCAAGGTCCAATGATATGATGCAAACAATTAAGTCATGGAAACCATTGCATATACAATAATTCTTACTGTTTGATCCAGCATGACAACTACAACACCTGAATTCATACACTCCCCCCCCCCCCCCCCCCCCCCACACACACACACATATACACACAAAAATCATTACTTCAGAAGGAAGGCCAGTAACACAATCTTTTGATAATATCATCTTCAGATATGTAAGATAGGTAGTAAGATAGGCAGTAGCATGGTGAAAATATGAAACTGTTACTTAACTGGCCACATGGCCAAATGAGGATGTGAAAACAGGCAATGTTTAGAAAAATTAAAAATCGAGCATATTTATAAAATTTGTTCTGGCACTCCTAAAATAGCAATAACTTTTACATGCGGCCTACTATGTCTAACTAATAGGAGAAAAAATGCTTTATTTTGCATACTTTTTCAGTAATAAGCACTTAAAGGTAGTATTTTCTTGTGTTTTTAATTTTCAACCATTTTCAGAGCCTTGTCAAGGGAAAAGGGCAAAAGATATACAAGCTCTGGCAAAATTTTCAAATTCTACAGAAAAGGTTAGCCGTAGACACTGACTTTCAAAGCTGTGTATTCCATACAATTGGAGATATTCATGCTGGAAAGTGCACCAAGAGCCTTGTTTAGTAAAATTCAAACAGTGCAACCTCGGATTTCTCTGTGTCAATAAAACAGTCTGATTCTGTGAAGACTTTCAAAGTGTAGACTTAAGATGCATCTGTTCTCCCTTTCATATGGCTAGCAGACTGGCATAGTATAGTATTATGCTGCCTATCCTTTTAAAGTAATTTTATTAGCAATGGAACAGGTCTTGGCCTCAACTTTATTTAAATTTTGGGTCTGTGAGTGAAGTTTAGGGCTAGCAGCCGTTGATCACCTTAGTAATTTCTGTTTCTTGGTTGATTTACTGCTGATGAATTACACCTTAGGTGTAGTTTTTTTCCGGCAGACTGATTCTGCTCTCTTCTCTCTGTCCGAGGTACGAGCAGTGGATGGATCCAAACTGAAGGGCCCTGACAGACTGCAAGATGGAAGGCCAGAGGCAGGTGCTGCATGCTGCAGTCTGCATTTCAAAGTGGTCCTGTTGGGGGGGCAGGCTCACTGAAAGTGTGGACGACTCCTGCCTGTGGTGCTGCCACCTGTGTGGACTTCTCATCTTCTTTATATTGTTATGTTGTTTTATTTTCTGTTTCTTCAGCTTTGTAAAACTTTGCAAAATCTTGTAATTCTTAGAACGGCCTAAGCAGTAGGTCACCCCTTTGAGTCTGGGCTGCTTGAAGTTTCTTCCTCAATACCATCAGAGGGAGTATTTTCCTTACCGCTGTTACCTGTGTGCTTGCTCTCGGGGTAAGGTTAGACCTTACTTGTGTGAAGCGCCTTGAGGCAGCTTTGTTGTGATTTGGCATTGTATAAATGAAATAAATTAAAAATAAATTGAAATTGAATTGGTTCCTAAATGTTGTTCTTAAACCAAAACCAACTGTCCCATAACAAACAATGTAAAACAGTTCCTGGCCCTAAAAAGAACACTGTGTTTTTACTTTTTTAACATTCTTTGCAAATAACTTCACCTTTCTCTCTTACATAATAATTTTATAAAATTTCAGACTATAACTCCATTCATCGAATTTCTAACCGGTTTATGGTTACCTGACTATTTATCAATGACATATTGACAAAAAAATCTTTGAAGTAAATGTTTGCTATTCTGATAGCAAATTGTCCCTCTCAGAATACAGGGGTGCCTTTGAGTCCTCTTATAATGTTGTTGACAGATGACAATAATTTTGAAATATGTTGTGTCCATAGGCAATGTCATGTGAGCAGACAATAATATTAGTTTATGAACAGGGTATATCATGATATATACAATGCATCCGTAAAGTATTCACAGTTCATTCATATTCATCACTTTTCCCACATTTTGTTATGTTACAGCCTTTTTCAAAATGGATGAAATTCATTTTTTCCTCAAAATTCTACACACAATATCCCTTAATGACAATGTGGAAAAGTTTTTTTTGTGGTTTAGTGGTGAACAATGTTGCCTCACAGCGAGAAGGTCATGGGTTCGATTCCCATCTGTGTCCTTTCTGTGTAGAGTTCATGTGTTCTCCCCGTGTTTGCCTGGGTTCTCTCTGGGTGCTCCGGCTTCCTCCCACATCCAAAGATACGCAGGTTAGGTAGATTGGATACTTTAGATTGTCTGCAGGTGTGTGTGTGGGAAATCTGGGGAAGGGCACAGGAACATTTCTGCTGCTTTGAAGGACCCAATGAGCACAGTGCCTCCATCATTCGTAAATGGAAGAAGTTCAGATCCACCAGGACTCTTCCTAGAGCTGGCTGCCCATCGAAACTGAGTGATCAGGGGAGATGGGCCTTATTCAGGGAGGTGACCAAGAACCCGATGGTCACTCTGTCAGAGCTCCAGCATTCCTCTGTGAAGAGAGGAGAACCTTCTAGAAGGACAACCATCTCCGCAGCAATCCACCAATCAGGCCTACATGGTAGAGTGGCCAGATGGAAGCCACTATTTAGTAAAATACACATGGCAGCCCACCTGGAGTTTGCCAAAAGGCACCTGAAGGACTCTCAGACCACGAGAAACAAAATTCTCTGGTCTGATGAGACAAAGATTGAACTCTTTGCTGTGAATGCCAAGCATCATGTTTGGAGGAAACCAGGCACCATCCCAACAGTAAAGCTTGGTGGTGGCAGCATCATGCTGTGGGGATGTTTTTCAGCGGCAGGAACTAGGAGACTAGTCAGGATTGAAAAATTGACTGAAAAATAAATGCCGCAATGTAGAGACATCCTGGATGAAAACCTGCTCCAGAGTGCTCTTGACCTCAGACTGGGGTAACGGTTCATCTTTCAGCAGGACAATGACCCTAAGCACACAGCCAAAGGAGTGTCTTCAGGACAACTCTGTGAATGTCCTTGAGTGGCTCAGCCAGAGCCTAGACCTGAATTTGATTGTTCATCTCTGGAGAGATCTGGAAATGGCTGTGCACTGACGCTCCCCATCCAACCTGATGGAGCTTGAGAGATGCTGCAAAGAGGAATGGGCAAAACTCCCCAAAGATAGGTGCACCAAGCTTATGGCATCATATTCAAGTCAACTTGAGGCTGTAATGGGGCAGCATAGTCTCATTTGAACCCCTACATAATATTGCGGGATTTGACCACATCTGAGGATAGCTTGCCATTGCACAACACAAACACAGCATCACTTCATATGGAAAGATGGTGTACTGGCTGCAATCACCAAAACAGTCACAAAAAGTGCTTTTTTTTTATGCCCAGTGGAGAAGGGAAGACGAGGGAGAGCTTGTGTCGGTATGTTTTAGCCTCCACACTTTGACAGCGTACCTGCTTTCTCTCACCTGCACAACTGCCTTGACATGTTTGAGCTCCGGGTCATAAACAAACCACAACACGTGTCCGCTTTCCGCCGCATCGTCACTTTTTCTTTGCATTTTCACTTTGTCTGCCGTGTAATTTGCCCAAACACTCATAGAAAGTGCCATGTTTCTGATGGGAGACATACAAGGGCTGTTCCCGGATTGTTATATGGCTGGGGGGGCCTGGCTGCCGGTTTGTTTCTGTCTTTTGGTTTTCCTCCCAGGTGGCGTGCGTTTGGGACTGAGTGGCTGTGTTGCTGAGGCTGTCAGGACCTCACCCTGATCACCTGCGACTCGTCAGGACTCACAGCTGTGGTGCATCTGGATGGATTGGAGCATGTTGGCATTTAAGACTGGAGTGCACAGTGTGTATTTGCCAGAGACTCGACCTTGTGACCAGACGGGTGAGATCGTCGTCTCGGGAGCCATCTCATCAGCAGCGGATGCTGAGAACGTCCAGGTTTGATGCACAGTCTGTGAAAGAGGAGGGGGTGAGGTCTCACGCTCGTCAGCACACTTCCTGAGGTACGTTAGATTTTGTGACTAACAGTTATACAGTCAGTAAATGTGGTGTCCCTCACACCTTATTATATTGAGCTGTACGTTAGTCATGTATCGGCTTCCACTGCAGTGGAGTTTTGTGAACGGGATGTTCCATGCCTGCAGGTTGGGAAGCTGATCAGTAATCAAGCCAGGAAGTGTTTGATGTTTGTACACCTTTAAGTGTTCTGTGTGTAGAGTATGGACTCACATAATGGTTCCTTCTTTCACAGACTCGGTTGTTGCGGCCACCTGGGGGGTGTCGGCGGGGTCCTTGGGTCCGAAACAGCTTCTGGCTCCGGACCGTTAGCGCGGCTGGGAGCGCACCACGCCAGGCCGCACCTTTTGTTATTATCACTGTTATGTATTAAATTCAGTTAGCCTTTATACCGTGCTCTGCTTATTTCATACTGGGTCCTTCAAACGCTGGTCGGTTCTCCGAGCTGCGTCCGACACATAACAGTAGTCTCTGGCCAAACATCACGGACCCAGCGGTAGCAGAGACGGTAACGCGCCGGGAAGGCGGCAGCAGACGTTCAGTGGTTATCCGGATCAGTTGCGGGGCTCTCCGCCCGGAAGGTGCGTGTTTGAGACCCATTACTGGATACTGATTTGTGCTCTCTTGCAGCCGTGTTCCTGTGTTGTGCCTTATCCGTGGGTCGTGGTGGAGTGTGACTGGAGACGGCTTCGCGTCACACTCCGACCGGATAAGAGGTGTAAACGGGAGCTGCAAGAGTGCGTTTGTAATGGGTTCACGCGCACGGCGGAGCTCTGTTAGCACGGGTCGCTGGGCTTCCTGTGTTACAGTCGTAGCCCCGTTTCCCCGGACAAAGGTAACTACTGCGTCTGTTGTATCAGCTCCGGCGTTATTTAGTTGAGCACATTTTGGTTGTGTGTTGCACTCAGCTGCGCACATAAGAGCAGCTCGTTTGTTTTTTCTGTCGCCAAAGGGGTTTTTTCATTTTTTGCACTCTGGCTCCCCCTTGTGGTGACTGAATCACGTTACCGTCAAGCTCTTGAGTAGGAACAGGTGTGTTCCATTTGGTTGAGCTTGACGGTATAACTCACTGATTTGTTTTGTGTTAGTTCATTTTGTGTGGGTGTTTTTTGTGTGGGATTTTATTTTGTTTTGTTGTCCACTATTTGTCTGGGGTTGTGACCCTGCAGCCTGTCTGACAACGAACAGAAAAAAAAAAAAAAAAAAAAAAAAAAAAAAAAAAAAGGACCCAAACAACTGTGTGTTGGTCTGTTTGTTTTTTCTTTTATTTCTTTTTGTTTCACATCCCCCGGGGTTAGATGGAACGGTCCCCTGGGGGGTGATGGGTTGTTTTTTCTCTTTGTTTTTTGTTATGCCCTCTCTTCTCCTCTGACTCCAGCCGGGTGTGCCGTACTGTCGGCATTGCTGGAGGGGTGCAGTTAGGTTGTGCTGGGCGTTTCCCAGGTAGCCTCTGCACCCGGGAGGGGAGGGGGGGGTTTGGGGTGTCTTTTTGTTTTCCCCCCCCAGTTTCCGCCCTCAGGGTTTGACTGTGGTGTCCTCTGGGGGGGAAAGGGCGTTGGGTCCATCTAGCCGTGGACGGCCGGGGCTGGGTCCATTGATCATGAGGGGAGGCGTCTCCTGGGGTTGACGAGTGGTCCTCTGGGAGGCGCTGGTAGTCCCCGTGGGTGACGTTGGATCCCAGAGGGACCTCGGCCGTGGTTATTGCTCCTGGAGTTGGCGGGTGGCCCTCTGGGGGGTGTTGGTCCCTACGTGTCATTTGGGGGGAGGAGGGGGGGTATTTTGGCATTTTTGTTTGAGTTCAAGTTTGGGTTTTTCTTTTCTCCCCTTCCCTGGGGTTTGATGGAACGGTCCTCTGGGGGGGGTGTGTTTTAGTATTTTTGTTTGTAGGCTTGGGTTTGGGTTGTTTTTCCTTTCTCCCCTTCCCTGGGGTTTGATGGGACGGTCCCCTGGGGAGGGGGGGGGGTGTTTTGGTTGTTTTGTTTTTGACTAATCACACATGTTTGGATAAAGGCTGACCGCACAGGTGTAGGAACTCCTGGCCACACCTGTGCTAAGAGACTGTCAGAAACAAGGGCAAAGATGCAGCCAGTTCAACCAGTCTGTTGGAGGATGAACGCGGACACGGTTTCCAGCCATGGTCCCTGGAGGGGGGTGTTTCTCCTGGGCCAGGTGTGTGTGGTCGCCGGGAGGCTTCCCGTGAGGGTGGGGTACTGTTATATGGCTGGGGGGGCCTGGCTGCCGGTTTGTTTCTGTCTTTTGGTTTTCCTCCCAGGTGGCGTGCGTTTGGGACTGAGTGGCTGTGTTGCTGAGGCTGTCAGGACCTCACCCTGATCACCTGCGACTCGTCAGGACTCACAGCTGTGGTGCATCTGGATGGATTGGAACATGTTGGCATTTAAGACTGGAGTGCACAGTGTGTATTTGCCAGAGACTCGACCTTGTGACCAGACGGGTGAGATCGTCGTCTCGGGAGCCATCTCATCAGCAGCGGATGCTGAGAACGTCCAGGTTTGATGCACAGTCTGTGAAAGAGGAGGGGGTGAGGTCTCACGCTCGTCAGCACACTTCCTGAGGTACGTTAGATTTTGTGACTAACAGTTATACAGTCAGTAAATGTGGTGTCCCTCACACCTTATTATATTGAGCTGTACGTTAGTCATGTATCGGCTTCCACTGCAGTGGAGTTTTGTGAACGGGATGTTCCATGCCTGCAGGTTGGGAAGCTGATCAGTAATCAAGCCAGGAAGTGTTTGCTGTTTGTACACCTTTAAGTGTTCTGTGTGTAGAGTATGGACTCACATAATGGTTCCTTCTTTCACAGACTCGGTTGTTGCGGCCACCTGGGGGGTGTCGGCGGGGTCCTTGGGTCCGAAACAGCTTCTGGCTCCGGACCGTTAGCGCGGCTGGGAGCGCACCACGCCAGGCCGCACCTTTTGTTATTATCACTGTTATGTATTAAATTCAGTTAGCCTTTGTACCGTGCTCTGCTTATTTCATACTGGGTCCTTCAAACGCTGGTCGGTTCTCCGAGCTGCGTCCGACACATAACACGGATTTAGGATTATTGTGTCACATGCATCATATTTTAACCCTTTGGCGCCCATCCTCAAACGAGACTATGGTGCCCAATTGCTGCCAAAGGTGCTTCAACAAAGTATTAAGCAAAGGGTGTGAATACAAAGTGTGGTGAGTCCACAATGAACTTAATGTACCTACTTATATATTAAAAAATTCTGTGTGAGGTGTTTCAAGCAGGTGTTGTCCAGCGCACACCAGTGGAAAAAAAACAAAACATGCACGCATAATCCAAACTGAAGGTGCACGTGCAGAAACATGGACAAAGGATTCATTTAATATTTAGCTAGTTTCCTCTTCCAAGGTAACAGGTTTTTAGTTAGTTAGTGCTACAGGTTGTCAGTAATCGCTACAGTAATCGGGGTGCAGATTACTTGTGTGACATGACTTGCACTTTCTGTGACAGCCGAAGCTGCATGTCCGCTTGTGCTGAATTGACACCGGAGCTTTCAGAAGCCCAGAATGAACCATCAGCCGCAGGAAAAGTAAAAGACAAAGCTCTCCGCCTGAGCTCTGCTGAGATTTTAACAGACAAAGTTTCTGATAAACTCTGTGGAAATCAGCTGACAAGGAACTCATTTTGTGTTTTATAAAATGAAATTTATTCGCCTGTTGGCTGTGTATTGATATCGATATGATATTGCTCTTTTTTTTCCTGAAATCACATACAAACTCAAGCCACTCCCATTATTTTACAGTGGACGATATGCTGTTGCCGCACCGAAAAACGCGTGGTCATTGTGTGCCCGTCGGGCGGTCATGGGGTGCTCTATGAGGAGCTTTGTGTGGTCTGTGTGGTATCTGTGAATCTACTGGGCTTGGAAACTCTCCTGCAGAAATCAGGCGCAGCTTCATGGCGACCACGGCAATCATGGTGGTTTGTGAGAGGATACTGAATGGACATTGATGGAACTGGCGGCAGTGGAGCGCCTCTTTGGCAATTTCATGACCGCACAAGGAATGCTGGCCAGACTCAGTCCCTGTGTGTGTGTGTGTGGGGGGGGGGGGGGCGCGTTAAGCAGCTAATCAATGTAGCAACAGAAGCTGCACTCACAGCCCAGTTTGTCACAGGCTGCGTTCATATGCACGCGCAGCCAGACTGACTGATGATTTCACCGACCACTGGCACTTACGGTCCGAGAAAGCTCCGAAACATGTAATGACATGAAAAAATAAATAATTACCCAGGAAAACAGAGAGGGAACATCCTAAATTTGAAAATCTGTATGATGGCGCTGAAATCATAGCATAATGATGTTGCGCCATTATTCCACTGCTTAGGGAGAGAGCCCTGATATTACTGACAGGCTTTTTGATATGTACTACCACTGGGCAAATGTAGTGTCCATAGACAATGAGATACACCTCAATTTCCAAGATGCATAGCAAAAAATCCATGTGGTCTAGTGCTCTAATATTTTAGGATTAGAACAGCAAGAAAATATGATATTTACATGGATATATTTGAAATAGATGGACACCTGATTGTGAAAAATGGGATTATGAATTATTAGCTTTACTTTGTCTTTGATTTACTACCTGTGATGAGAGCATCAGGCCTCGATTGCTCCTTTCTCCAGGCTGGGACAAACACAGTGATGTCTTTGTGTCCTTTCTCCAGGAACCATTCAACAGCCAGTTGTATCCCACGACATGAAAATACCTCTTTATTGCCATGGCTGCAAAACAACATTTTGGCAGAAGGTTTCCTTAAAACAACATAAAGTACAAACTGTGTATTGGGCCTGAAGCACAGACCACAGTATGATTATCTACAGTCAGGTTCTAAAATAAAGACACTGCATGAATTTGAAGAGTACTGGAACAGTAAGGAATTGCAGCATAATTTAATGTTGTTTACTGGGTCTTACCTCATTGCCACATTTGAGCCATCAATGACAATCGGCCTCAGGTTATCGTAAGTATCCACCGGTTCATCTTCCACAGACACCTCAGGACTAACACCATCTTTACCACAGGAGGGCCGAGATATTGATGCTGCTGTACTGCTGCAAGGTTGGTTTTCAGGCTCTAGTTTGTTTCCAAGCCTTACCAATTCAGCAAGAACATCGTTAATAAGAGCAGCAGCTCCCAACTTGTTGAGAACTGTTTCAACCTGCCCTCCTGAATAGCCCAACTTTAAGGCAAATTCCATTTTTGTTTGGTACTCCCTGTCACTGGCAGGCTTGGCAGGCATCGGTCCAACATTGGTCTCATCATCACGCAACTCTTGGACAGTGCTACTCTGCGAAAAGCTGGGGCGATCGAGGCACGGAGAACGACAGAGCTGTCGATGAGGTTTTGTGACACCCAACGGGTCCCTGTTCTTACAGCTGCTGTTGTTCACCTGCGCCTTCTGGTGTTGCAGCTCTTCTGATTCACTGTCAGAGCTGCTCCCATCATCAGACTCGTCAGTGGCATGCTGGGCCTCACTTGAGTCAATGTTCTCCCTGCATGGGCGTTTTTCCATTTTGAGCTTCTCCACTGTGGACCATGCTGTCATCACTTTTGACTTGACACCTCACATTTCCACCCCATGCTTCCACACCTCCATCGCAACCATGGCATCATATTCAATGCTGAACATTAGCACTACAGGCTCTTTGTGGAGAGCCTCACTTTGTGAGCAAGGGAAATCAAAAACTACTTAATGCTGAAAGAAAGCAAAAAAAAGGGAAAAAAGAAATATATTAGTAATGAGTGTCAATTAGTTCATATAAACCTAATCGTTATGTAAATTATTTGCCTCTCTAGCAATTTAAATAATCCTCAGTATTTTCCATTCAGATGCCTTGACTAAACACATTTACCTTCACCAAAAAAGCTGTTGTGGTGGGGAGGCGATGGTTTACTGCAGTGGTTCTTAAATCGGCTCTCAAGTACCACCACAAATACACATTTTCTAAGTCTACCTGCTCTGCCACAAGCTGATTAGCTCATTTACGTAGGTATCTGTCGGTACATGACTGGCTGAACACACCTTTTTTTGTTTTTGCATATTTGTTGTGTAACTGTTTATGTCTGACTGTATTGTTGTATTTTGTGACCATGTTGTTGTGCTGCCATCTTGGCCAGGTCACTCTTGGAAAAGATATATATATATATATATATATATATATATATAAGAAAAGAAACCGACCTTTTTATTTTTTCAAAAACTACAACCCCTGGCAAAAATTATGGAATCACCGGCCTCGGAGGATGTTCATTCAGTTGTTTAATTTTGTAGAATAAAAAGCAGATCACAGACATGACACAAAACTAAAGTCATTTCAAATGGCAACTTTCTGGCTTTAAGAAACACTATAAGAAATCAAGAAAAAAAGATTGTGGCAGTCAGTAACGGTTACTTTTTTAGACCAAGCAGAGGAAAAAAATATGGAATCAATTCTGAGTAAAAAATTATGGAATCACCCTGTAAATTTTCATCCCCAAAACTAACACCTGCATCATATCAGATCTGCTCGTTAGTCTGCATCTAAAAAGGAGTGATCACACCTTGGAGAGCTGTTGCACCAAGTGGACTGACATGAATCATGGCTCCAACACGAGAGATGTCAATTGAAACAAAGGAGAGGATTATCAAACTCTTAAAAGAGAGTAAATCATCACGCAATGTTGCAAAAGATGTTGGTTGTTCACAGTCAGCTGTGTCTAAACTCTGGACCAAATACAAACAACATGGGAAGGTTGTTAAAGGCAAACATACTGGTAGACCAAGGAAGACATCAAAGCGTCAAGACACAAAACTTAAAGCAATATGTCTCAAAAATCAAAAAATGTACAACAAAACAAATGAGGAACGAATGGGAGGAAACTGGAGTCAACGTCTGTGACCGAACTGTAAGAAACCGCCTAAAGGAAATGGGATTTACATACAGAAAAGCTAAACGAAAGGCATCATTAACACCTAAACAGAAAAAACAAGGTTACAATGGGCTAAGGAAAAGCAATTGTGGACTGTGGATGACTGGATGAAAGTCATATTCAGTGATGAATCTCGAATCTGCATTGGGCAAGGTGATGATGCTGGAACTTTTGTTTGGTGCCTTTCCAATGAGATTTATAAAGATGACTGCCTGAAGAGAACATGTAAATTTCCACAGTCATTGATGATATGGGGCTGCATGTCAGGTAAAGGCACTGGGGAGATGGCTGTCATTACATCATCAATAAATGCACAAGTTTATGTTGATATTTTGGACAATTGAAAGGATGTTTGGGGATGATGAAATCATTTTTCAAGATGATAATGCATCTTGCCATAGAGCAAAAACTGCAAAAACATTCCTTGCAAAAAGACACATAGGGTCAATGTCATGGCATAGGGTCAATGTCAATGAGCAGATCTGATTTGATGCCATCTCCCCAGTGCCTTTACCTGACATGCAGCCCCATATCATCAATGACTGTAGAAATTTACATGTTCTCTTCAGGCAGTCATCTTTATAAATCTCATTGGAACGGCACCAAACAAAAGTTCCAGCATCATCACCTTGCCCAATGCAGATTCGAGATTCATCACTGAATATGACTTTCATCCAGTCATCCACAGTCCACAATTGCTTTTCCTTAGCCCATTGTAACCTTGATTTTTTCTGTTTAGGTGTTAATGATGGCTTTCGTTTAGCTTTTCTGTATGTAAATCCAATTTCCTTTAGGCGGTTTCTTACAGTTCAGTCACAGACGTTGACTCCAGTTTCCTCCCATTCGTTCCTCATTTGTTTTGTTGTGCATTTTCAATTTTTGAGACATATTGCTTTAAGTTTTCTGTCTTGATGCTTTGATGTCTTCCTTGGTCTACCAGTGTGTTTGCCTTTAACAACCTTCCCATGTTGTTTGTATTTGGTCCAGAGTTTAGACACAGCTGACTGTGAACAACCAACATCTTTTGCAACATTGCGTGATGATTTACCCTCTTTTAAGCATTTGGTAATCCTCTCCTTTGTTTCAATTGACATCTCTCGTGTTGTAGCCATGATTCATGTCAGTCCACTTGGTGCAACAGCTCTCCAAGGTGTGATCACTCCTTTTTAGATGCAAACGAACGAGCAGATCTGATTTGATGCAGGTGTTAGTTTTGGGGATGAAAATTTACAGGGTGATTCCATAATTTATTCCTCAGAATTGAGTGAGTCCATATTTTTTCCCTCTGCTTGGTCTAAAAAAGTAACCGTTACTGACTGCCACAATTTTTTTTCCTGATTTCTTATAGTGTTTCTTAAAGCCAGAAAGTTGCCATTTGAAATGACTTTAGTTTTGTGTCATGTCTGTGATCTGCTTATTTCTACAAAATTAAACAACTGAATGAACATCCTCAGAGGCCGGTGATTCCATAATTATTGCCAGGGGTTGTATATATAAATATATATATATATATATATATATATAGAGAGAGAGAGAGAGAGAGAGAGAGAGAGAGAGAGAGAGAGAGAGAGAGAGAGATGTTTGCAGAGGCAGGGTCTTTCAGATCACGCACAGCGCGCTGTGAATGCCGCAAGCAGATGCAGAAAATGGGCGGAGTTCTGTTTGTGTTCTGGAGTCTGAAGAAGTCTCACAGTCGCCATGTTTGTGAAAACTCATGTTTCCAAAAAAAAAAGAATTAAATAAAAGGTGAAATGCTCAGTCTGTGAGTCATAACCACAAGATAAGCAGTGAAAAGCAACAGAACGAGTGATGGACATCACCTGACTGCGAGGAGCTTTTTTTCAGCAACTGTTCGGAGTGAGGCCGGGCGAAAGTGAAGCATGGTCTGGCCAGACACCCACAGCAATCGATGAGAGAGAGAGACAGCAGCCGGCATGATAAGAGTGGACACACTCAGTCTGAAATTCTTCAGTTTTGGACATGTACACACACCCAGTTTGAGCAACAGAGCTTTTGCAAATGTGTGAGTAATCTGAAAATAAGACATGACATTAGTGCACCACTGAATGTTGAATTTTTATCGGCTAATGTTAGCTTAGCCTTTATGACAGAATGCTGAATCAATCACTCAGTCAAGGTGACTGAATGTTTTATATTTGTAGACTGTTCAATCAATTTTTATTTTTGCCAAATAAATTTGCATGTTGCACATGTTGAAATGTTCCACATCAGGAACATCTCTGTTATTCATAATGTAAGGAAACTGTCTCCAAAAACTGTCTCCAAAAACTCCACCAAGAGGTTGAAGGTGCAGAAGAGACCTTCATCTGGATATGTCCTCTGACATATTTCTGCAGGCTTCTGTGTTTTGGCCTGATACCTCATTTCTATTGGACGTGGGAAGCTACATCACAGCATGCAGTGGTGAAAGATGGATTGAGTGGAACTTTGACCACAACGAGTTTGACGTCAAGCAGCAGTTCGTGTTTCCGGTGGATATTCTCATTGAAGATAATGGGTCTTAGAGCAATGCAAAAAGCCCTTAATTATGTTATCTTGCTGTATTTGTGTTTTGAGGTCATTAAATAGCACATAGCCACTATTATTCTACAGTGCATCCAGAAAGTTTGCATAGCCCTTCACTTTTCCACATTTTATGTTGTAGCTTTAGTCCAAAATGGAGTAAATTCATTTTCCCCTCAAAATTCTACTCCCAACACTCCATAATGACAATGTGAAAAAGCTTAAAAAAAAAAAAAAAATAAGAAATCACGCATGCATAAGTATTCACGCCCTTTGCTAATACTTTGTTGATGCATCTTTGGCAGCAATTACAGCCTCAAGCCTTCTTGAATATGATGATACAAGCTTGGCGCACCTATCTTTGGGCAGTTTTGCCCATTCCTCTTTGTAGCACCTTTCAAGATCCTTCAGGTTGGATGAGCATGTCAGTGAACTGCCGTTTTGAGATGGTTCAGATGGCTGGACCACTCAGGGACATTCACAGAGTTGTCCTGAAGCCACCCCTTCGATATCTTGGCTGTGTGCTTAGGCTCATTTTCCTGCTGAAAGATGAACCATCACCCCAGTCTGAAGTCAATAGTGCACTGGAGCAGGTTTTCATCCAGGATGTCTCTGTACATTGGTGCATTCATCTTTCCTTCAATCTTGACTAGTCTCCCAGTTCCTGCCGCTGAAAAACATCCCCACAGCATGATGCTGCCACCACCAAGCTTCACTGTAAGAGATGGTGCCTGGTTTCCTTCAAACATGATGCCTGGCATTCACAGCAGAGATTAATTTTTGTCTAGTTAGACCAGAGAATCTTGTTTCTGAAAGTCCTTCAGGTGCCTTTTGGCAAACTCCACATGGACTGCAATGTGGCTTTTGCTCAGGAGTGGCTTTCATCTGGCCACTCTAGCACAGAGGTCCGATTGGTGGATTGCTGCAGAGACGGTTGTCAATCTGGAAGGTTCTCGTCTCTCCACAGAGGAATGTTGGAGCTCTGACAGAGTGACCACCTGGTTCTTGGTCACCTCCCTGTCTAAGGCCTTTCTCCCCCAGTCACTTAGTTTAAACGGGCAGCCAGCTCTGGTAAGAGTCCTGGTGGATCAGAACTTCTTCCATTTACAGATTATGGAGGTCACTGTGCTCACTGGGAATTTCAAAGCAGCAAAAATGTTTCTGTACTCTTCCCCAAATTTGAACCTCAAGACAATCCTGTCTCGGTCTACAGACAATTCCTTTGACTTCATGCTTGGTTTGTGCTCTGACATACACTATCAACTGTGGGACCTTATATGTAGACAGGTGTGTGCCTTTCCAAATCATGTCCAATCAACTGAATTTACTCCAGATGGACTCAAATTAAGCTGTAGAAACATTTCAAGGATGACCAGTGGAAGCAGGATGCACCTGAACTCAATTTTGAGCTTCATAGCAAAGGCTGTGAACACTTATGTACATGTGATTTCTTCGGGGGTTTTTTGTTTTGTTTTGTTTTTTTTAAGAAATCTGTGAAACTCTCAAAAAACTTTTTTTCACATTGTCATTATTGGGTGTCATTTTGGAATAAGGCACATTTTCCACATTTTGTAACATAACAAAATGTGGAAAAAATGAAGCACTATAAATACTTTCCAGATGCACTGTAATTGATTTATTAGTCTGCAGTGTCTAAAATGCAGTGATTGCAGAATGTATTCTGGCCTTGAATCTTTCAGTCAACTTTGGAAATTTGAACAACATGTCTGCTTCTGGACCATGGCTTCGTGCACTTAAGGGAGTCATGCACAGTTGCATAATTCTGATATGATCAAGGTCCCAATTCAAGAATAGTTCAGATTCCCTGTGAAGAATACATGCATATGTAACAAGTCTTATGGCACAAATAACTGTTAAACCTAGTGTAATAGTAAATGAAAAAAAAAAATCTGTTTTTTTTTTTTCTCCAGGTGGTAAAATGTCACACAAGCACAATGTTACAGACCTTATTTTACTCAAATAGTGAAATCGCTGTTTGTAGCATTTTCCGGTTTGTGGCTCACAGGTTCTTAACTGTACTGTCATTGTCTTACTTGAAAACGAAATGTGGCACTGGCATATAATTTACATCTGTCCAAGTTTAACTTTACTTGTTTTCATTTGTGTATATGTAATATCTAAATGCACACATTCAGCACAGAATCAAATGTTTGTCTATTTTTGTATGTACAACAAACATAACACAAGTGAATTAATACATTGGTAGTACAGGATTTGGTGCTCTCTACTGAAATAATTTTAAAAATGTGCATATACCTCCATCAGCCAAAATAGAAAATATTAGCCTATCATATATAGTGTCTTTAATTTCGAAAGTGTAGATCTGGTAGACACAAAGGGCAGCACAGCTTGTCAGCTATATGTTTGTAAACAGTCATATTGTTACATATACAACCCCAATTCCAATAAAGTTTGGACGTTGTGTAAAATGTAAATAAAAACAGAATACAATGATTTTCTTCAACCTATATTCAATTGAATACACCACAAAGACAAGATATTTAATGTTCAAACTGATAAACTTTATTGTTTCTGTGCAAATAATTGCTCATTTTGAAATGGATACCTGCAACACATTTCAAAAAAGCTGGGATAGTGGTATGTTTACCACTGTGTTACATCACTTTCCTTCTAACAACACTCAATAAGTGTTTGGGAACTGAGGGCACTAATTGTTGAAGCTTTATAGGTGAAATTCTTTCCGATTCTTGCCTGATGTATGACCAGTTGTTCAACAGTCCGAGGTCTCTGTTGTCGTATTTTGCGCTTCATAATGCGCCACACATTTTCAATGGGCGACAGGTCTGGACTGCAGGAAGGCCAGTCTAGTTCCCGCACTCTTTTACTACGAAGCCACGATGTTGTAACGTGCAGAATGTGGCTTGGCATTTTCTTGCTGAAATAAGCAGGGACGTCCCTGAAAAAGACATTGCTCAGATGGCAGCATGTGTTGCTCCAAAACCTGGATGTACCTTTCAGCATTGATGGTGCCATCAAAGATGTGTAAGTTGCTCATGCCATGGGCATTAACACAACCTCATACCATCACAGATGCGCCGGTAACAATTTGGATGGTCTTTTTCCTCTTTTTTACGTAGGACATGACATCCATGATTTCCAAAAACAATTTGAAATGTGGACTCATCAGACCACAGCATACTTTTCCACTTTGTGTCTGTCCATTTCAAATGAGCTTGGGCCCAGAGAAGGCGGCAGCATTTCTGGATGTTGTTGTATGGCTTTCGCTTTGCATGGTAGAGTTTTAACTTGCACTTGTACATGTAGCGACAAACTGTGTTAACTGACAGTGGTTTTCTGAAGTGTTCCTGAGCCCACGCAGCAAGATCCTTTACACAATGATGTCGGTTTTTAATGCAGTGCCGCCTGAGGGATCAAAGGTCACGGGCATTCAATGTTGGTTTTCGGCCCTGCCGCTCTGAATCTTCTGATTATATTATGGACTATACATGATGGAATCCCTAAATTCCTTGCAATTAAATGTTGAGAAACATTGTTCTTATACTGTTGAACTATTTTTTCACGCAGTTGTTCACAAAGTGGTGATCCTCGCCCCATCTTTGCTTGTGAATGGCTGAGCCTTTTGGGGATGCTTCTTTTATACCCAATCATGACACTCACCTGTTTCCAATTAGGTGTTCTTTGAGCATTCATCAACTTTCCCAGTCTTTTGTTGCCCCATCCCAACTTTTTTGAAACATGTTGCAGGCATCCATTTCAAAATGAGCAAATATTTGCACAAAAACAACAAAAGTCTATCAGTTTGAACATTAAATATCTTGTCTTTGTGGTGTTTTCAAATGAATATAGGTTGAAGAGGATTGGCAAATCATTGTATACTGTTTTATTTACATTTTACATAATGTCCCAACTTCATTGGAATTGGGATTGTACTTGCCATAGTGCAGGGGTTTTCAAATTGTGGGAGAGTGAGCTCCCCCTCAGAGAACAAATGAACAGCTGCCCCCCCACTGACACACATACACATAATTTCAATATCTTCATTTTAAAAGTATTTTTGCATTTTAAAGGAACCGTCTATGCATTTACACATTTTACACCCTTTTCAAACATTTTAAACGTGTTTTTAAAGAACTTTCTATTCTTCTATTTTTACCTTCTGTCATATTTAGAGATGGGTATTGATAAGATTTTAGCAATATCAATGCCATGATCGATTCTGCTTATTGATTCGATTCCCTTATCGATTCCCTTATTGATACCTCTTGTGAATTTTCTGTGTACTAAAAGTAGGCTTTACAGCAGGGGTGGGCAATCGTGCCATGAAGGGCCGAAGCACTGCAGGTTTTCCTTGCTACCAATCACCTCAGCAGGTGATTTCATTAATGTTCAGGTGTCTC
Organism: Thalassophryne amazonica; assembly: GCF_902500255.1. Classification (NCBI taxonomy): domain Eukaryota; kingdom Metazoa; phylum Chordata; class Actinopteri; order Batrachoidiformes; family Batrachoididae; genus Thalassophryne; species Thalassophryne amazonica. The sequence continues at coordinate 90,676,271 of NC_047111.1, forward strand.
AGCAGGTGATTTCATTGATAACCAGGTGTTTATGTTCAAGGGAGAGGCTCATCAGCAACCCACCTGCTGAGGTGATTGGTTGCAAGGAAAACCTGCAGTGTCTTGGCCCTCATTGCCCACCCCTGCTTTACAGGTTTTCTATGTCAACAACATTTTAAATTGGTCACTGTATCCTTGATCTCTGGGCATAATAAAAATAAACAAAATCTGTAGTTTTTTGTCAAAAGCATTTCCTTTCAGACATTTTGGCATGAATGTCTCTCCATACCTCTGAGCTGAGCTCAGCTGGCTGCTGCACATCAGCGCAGGACGTCTGATTTTGGGAGAACAAAAACATTTTGATCGAATGCAGTATGTTTGTATTACAACATTTGGAAAGACGGGTCAATTGATTTAAACGACGTTTCGCTTTGAATTTATTAATTCCGACTGGACTCTATTGTTCTAACTTGACTCGGCAGAGAGAAGCGCAGTGTTTGGAGCTATGTGAACAGAACAGAGGACGATTCTCATTTCTTTCTTGCCACAAGAAAGGAGTCCCAATTAGTGACTTTAATCTGTGCAAAAATGACTCACGATTGACATATTCAGGGATGAAAGTGGTGAAAAACATAAAAAGCTGAAATCCAAAATTACCCCCCCACACAAAAATTTTTGAATTCTAGAAGCTCTGAAATGCAATCTGGAACTATTCCAGACAATAAACTGCAGTGAGTGCAGCATCCATTTTGGTGAGAAAAAAACCCAAAAAACTTTCCTTATTCAAATTCATTCCAGTAGTATTCTGCTTTTACTAGGATGCAGCAGCTTCTAGCTTGGCAGATATTTCTGGAGGAAATCACTGAAGAAATTAAAGTGAAAATATGGTTTGACCGAAACAAATTGTCATTAAACTTAAATAAGACAGGGATGAAGTGGAGGTGTAAGAGTCACTAGGTGTTCACAGGAAACAGTTATTTATTTCTATATTTATTTATTTATTTATGTTCACTGTTAGTTGGTTTTATATTTTCTGTTGTGTTTTTAATCAGGTTCTTTTTGTCTTTTTCTCTAAAATTGTATTGTAGCATTATTAGTTATTATTACTATTATTGTTGTTGTTGCTATTATTATTATTATTATTAATATAAACAGAAAATTAAAAAATATGACAATTTGTAATACATTTGACTCTTTTATGAAAACAAAATTTACTCACGATTGACATCTTTAAATGGCTCTGAGAGGGGTTCAGAAGCGGACTTGCCACTTCTGAAAAGCAGCAAAGCAATGAACCAACGAAGCAGTGGGTCAAAGCACTGCTTCGCTGCTTTAAGCTTCTAGAACAGCCGCTGCAGAAGCGGTTGCAATCAACATAAAGAAATTATTATTTTCCCAATAAAACACGCCGCTCTGAAGGACCGATAAGGGAAAGGCTACTGATGTCAGTGGATCGAATCGTTTTGTAATGTACATAATCGTATGTAATGGCACCAACAACTTAACTGTGGAGTGTTACATACACTAAAATTATATACAGTGTTCGCCAGACACACAAATGCATGAGTTAACAACATACACTGAGACAAAGTGTGGGCTGCACACAGTGCATTCCTGCACCTGCTGCTCACCGACAGACAACCAGGAATGATGACAATTCCTATAAGAAGAAAGCTGTTGCATGGTTAAGTACTGTCGTCTCAATTATACAACACTGCTAACAGACTGACAATTATGTTAACCTGAAGAACATAAACACTAGACTCTGGGTGCCCTCAGTCTTGCAAAGAATATGCAGTCAGCTTCTGGCTTCAAGAGCCGCAGCCCATGATGTGCGTTGCTTAGCAACACAGCCTTGTCATCAGCTAACTCCTTTTTACCAGTCACGACTAACACAAACACAGCTCATCATCTTGCCACAGACAGCCAGTAAATGCAAGAACACTTACAGCTACACTACAATAAAACTCTTGAGGTAGCACATTATGCAACACAAAACTACATTACTTAAGATCTTTTTCAGTGGTGGCCATTTAAAATGAAGAAAATACAAACTGGCTTCTTTATTATGTGTTAATCTTTCATTTGCTCTTTAACTGAAAGCCATAAGCCATTAAAACAACCGCAGGAAAATATATTTGTTGTTGATTTGCAGGTCTGGCACTGATTCATGTAAACAAATCATTTGACAAGTGTGACAACACCCCCAACAAGTAAATCACTGGCTTTCATGAAAACACTGTAGGGATCATGGATACTCTGAAGGTCAAACCAAACAAACACATGCCTTTTACATCACTTTCTTTTGTGTTTCCTTCTACTGATCACAACCCGTATTGTCTGAGAATTCTAAAATAGTTTTTAAAACAACTGATGTTTTAACATAAAAAAAAACAAGTAAAGCTAAGAGAGATGCTCTTGTGGAGCCTTTAAGATAAGCAACAGGTTTTCTCCACATACTATGCAAAAGCTCACACAATCAGTGGGACCAAAGACATTCTGCAATAATATAAATACATGTTTTAGAGAGCAGAGCTAGTCCCACCATCCCCTTCCACCTCCAGATTCTCAGGCATAGACACAGCAAGGCCTCAAGATTATCTCTGTAGCACCAGCACCTGTAGTTCTGTTTTGCAGCAAATCACATTCTTGAAACCATAATTTAAGATGCTGACCTGACACATGATCAATTTGAATAAATTTCACAAAGATCAGCTTTAGCTACAGTGTTGGCCAGTTGAATATCATTGCATAAGACAGTTAACACCAGCAACCACTGTAACTATTATGAACTGACCTCATAATACACCAAAGTTAAATGTTAATATGGAATGTTCAATGTGACTTACACTTTTGATGCATTAAGCATTAGGTGAACAATTTTGTTTAGTAATAAATGGTTCTTCTTTTTGCCACATTGAGGACAAACACCAGCGCCGACAACTTCCACCAAAAAATACTCTACTTTCATGAAGCCCTATGACTTAGGAACTACAAAAATAAAACTCACGACACAAAAATACTAATATGCCTCACCATGTTAAGGTTGTGCATAGCAAACACAAAAGAATGTCTCTGTGGTAAACTTTACTTTTGATTTTTCCTCTTTTAAGAATTGAAATGCTTGGTTCAGTCTGAAATCACACTGCATCTACAAGTAGGATATCATTTTTCTAAATATGAGTGAGCCGGCAAGTGTTCATGAGCTGTGCAGGGATAAATAGAGTCAATTTTCTATGGAAACGTAAAGCCAAGTGGGAAGAGGGACTTTCCACCAAGAACAGCAATAGAGTTTTGTGGGGGAATTTTTGATGACCCAACTGGCTTTGTAAATGCAAAAGAGAAAAAAAAAAAAAAGGATTTTAATTCAACTAACATGTTTAAGTGTTAGAGACCATGAATGTTAGCCTGCTTATTTATTGTACAAGTTTGTAAACAGGCTACAAAAAAAATAAAACGTATTAAGATCAGAACCTAAAACCACAAAAACATTTTAATCTATTTAATACGAATCTATGACAACAAGGGAAAATGATGAATGCATAGATGATTGGATTTGTTTGGTCTGTTCCCATTTTGGCTCGAGGCTGCCACAAAAGATCCTGGATGGATACACATATTGATTTAGCACAAGTTTTACATGGGATGCTCTTTGTGATGCAATTCCAGATGTACATGGACACTGACGACCCAAAAATGGCCATCAGATTCTCCTTGGCAACCTGCTTCTTCTGCATATCACCTGGCACAAACATCTTTATAATACATGCCTTTACTTTATAAAATCTGAGATTAAAAAGTTCTATGCAAGTCACTTCGCATGAATTTGCTGGGTGTTTTTATACTTATCCGATCAAAGTGCATGAACGAAGAGAGAAAGAGAGAGAAAACAAGCTATTTGAAACTCAAACCACAGCAATTATTTATAAGACTGGGACACGTATACTTAGCAGAGAGGTTTGGGGACTCGTTGTTCTAATCGGTTTTGCGTTAACACGACTAAATTCATATCCAAATAAATTATATGTTTAGATTGTGCATTCGTGCTGTGGCAGTAAAGGACACCTTATGAAGTGTAATTTGAATCACATCGGCTACAGTGCACTCGTTAGCTGACTGATGAACACGTCAATACTTAAATTAAATAAATAAATGAAGCACTGAACATCACGAGCAACAGCTTCGTGAGTGGATGCTGTTGCTATTTCATTTTGAAACAACACTCTACATGACCTCGTATTTCTAAAAGCATTTCATTAACAATAACATGTTTGACAACCTTAAGGCCCAAAATTACGGCTAGCAAACCCCAGTAAGCTAACGCTAGTTGTCTTTGCCAGCTGGAGAGCAAACATTTAGACAACCTCTTGTCACCGACTGGAGAGAACGATTATTTAACTGCATATGCTTGCAAACAAAACTTGTCACAGTGCCATGCGTTCGGCTTGCTTAATATAAGCAAGCTACTGCGCTATATTTGAAGTTAGCTGCTCAGTAGCTAACTTCGTCGACGAGATGCTAACGTGTCCTAACATAAAAAAAAGCCGGATTACTACAGTAACTTGAAACAAAGTTGACGTCTATTACGTTTCACAAAGGCGTAATATCACAGTAACACAAGGTGATTATGTTAATAACGTGGCAATAAATCGCTGCCATCGCTATTTTTAATTTTTTTTTTTTTTTTTTTTTTTTTTTAAGAGGAAAAAAGGTGCACGTCTCACCTTGTTGCTATATCCTCCTCCTCGCTTATAACGCTTCTGTTTTGCTGCCATTGGTGCTGTCGCAGTTTGCTCCGTGTTGCCAGATACCTCAGAGAAAAACAAGGAAATGTAACTGCGAAATAGAACATTTCTCTTCCTTACGACGTCAGTGCAGAACATTTTATTTATTTATTTGCACTAAGAAGCAAGGCAGGCTACCACTGACCATAACGCATCAACACTTAAGACGTGAACCACTGGTTAATGAGTATGCTGGTTTTCACGTTTCTAAATTAAACTGCTGAAAAAGAATGTTTAACAGACAGCCAGCAGAAGGCAGAAAAGTGCTTCAAAAAAAAATTTTTTTTTCGGCATTTTTTGTTACAATCAGGCATCTATGCTAGATCAAGTCCTTATATAGTAAGGTTTCACATCAGGGGCGATGCCAAAAATAAAAATTATTTTTTGGCCATTTTTGGGCCAAAACCCCCCATTTTTTGGGTCAAAATTTGAAAATGGTCCAATCCTTTTGATATGCATATCAAATTACTCGTCTGGACGAGTAGAGTTCAAAAATATATAGTTTGACCTATTTTTGAACTTGCGTTATGTCACAATGACCGAAAATGTGGAAAGGTCAACGTACTTTTCGTGAAGGGTCAAATTCATAAAATCTGTTATGATGGTCCGATTATGACAATTTTGGTGTCTAATTATATGTTTTCTTGCACAAGAAAACCAATAAGACAACTTACATAGGCCATTGTGCCAGTCTTAGCTATGAAAATACAATTATGACAGATAAGATGGGTCTATTGATTAACTTTATCCAACTTCAAAATGGTTATGACATCAAAATTGATCATAATTGGCCTCTTTTACATCAAGCACATTAATTAAATATAAAAATTGCATAAGTATGTTTTTGTGCTCTCTCTTCACCTTTTTTATTTTTTTTGTACAAAGCTCTCGATTTAGCGATTGATCTACGTTCCGATCCTCACCTATGGTCATGAGATTTGGCTCATGACCGAAAGAACGAGATCGCGAGTACAAGCGACCGAGATGAGTTTCCTCCGCAGGGTGGCTGGGCGCTCCCTTAGAGATAGGGTGAGTTGCTCGGTCACTCGGGAGGAGCTCGGAGTCGAGCCGCTGCTCCTCCACGTCGAAAGGAGTCAGTTGAGGAGGCTCGGACATCTTTTCCGGATGCCCCCTGGACGCCTCGCTGGAGAGGCGTTCCGGGCACGTCCCATTGGGAGGAGGCCCTGGGGAGGACCCAGGACACACTGGAGGGACTACATCTCTCGGCTGGCTTGGGAACGCCTTGGGGTTCCCCCCGGAGGAGCTGGGGGAGGTGTGTGTGGATCGGGAGGTCTGGGCGGCTTTGCTTGAGCTGCTGCCCCCGCGACCCGACTCCGGATAAAGCGGAAGAAAATGGATGGATGGATGTTTTTTGTGAATATAAAGAAAATCAGAATACAAAAAGCAAAGAAGACTGAGACATTTTAGAGTACACTATGGCTAATTTATTAAAATCATTTTTTATGATTCATTGTTTCCATTACACAACATACACTTGATACCTCAAGTATCAGAACCATTCAAAATAAGTTCACTACACCCACTGACATTATTTTTGTTATTAGTACCAAATTGACAAATTTTAGTTACCTTAAAGGGGCATTCCATAAAAAATTAAACTGATTACCACCCATGTTATGGAAAAACATATATTAATATGATTTTGGTAAAACTATGATTTGATGCGATTTGACATCATTTGAAGTATATTTGGGTGTAAATAGAGGGAAAAAGGGTACAAACAACAACCAAAACAAGACCTCTTATGGCAAAAATATCAATTTTCTTAGAATCACATTTTCTGATTCATTGTTAACTTTACACATAATTTGCAAGTTCAAGCATCAGAGCCATGGGCTATAAATTGTGTTGTTAATGTAAGTTCCTAGAGGTACATTTTTTTCTCTTGTAATAAATGTAGATCCAAAACTGCATGGTTCTGAAATTATATTACAAATAAACGCATTCAAAGGACATTCTATATAAATTCCAAACTGAAAATACTGCATTTTAAGTGTTTTGTTGTGTTAGCTACTTAAAGCAATCAACTTGGGTTTAAACAGCATTCTGCACGGCACCCACAGGCACCCATGCAACACTGACCACTCTTAAAGCACTTACAGACTGCAGTCTTGCATTTTGCCTCACATCCCTTTTTCCCTCTATAAAGTTAATCAATAGACCCATCTTATCTGACATAATTGTATTTTCATAGCTAAGACTGGCATAATGGTCTATGTAAGTTGTCTTATTGGTTTTCTTGTGCAAGAAAACATATAATTAGACACCAAAATTGTCATAATCGGACCATCATAACAGATTTTATGAATTTGACCCTTCACGAAAAGTATGTTGACCTTTCCACATTTTCGGTCATTGTGACATAACGCAAGTTCAAAAATAGGTCAAACTATATATTTTTGAACTCTACTCGTCAAGACGAGTAATTTGATATGCATATCAAAAGGATTGGACCATTTCTGGGGGGTTTTGGCCCAAAAATGGCCAAAAAATGATTTTTAATTTTGGCATCGCCCCTGATGTGAAACCTTACTATATAAGGACTTGATCTAGCATAGATGCCTGCTTGTAACAAAAAATGCCGAAAAAAAAAATTTTGGAAGCACTTTTCTGCCTTCTGTCTGCCTTCTGTAAGCGCTACTGTGCAAATGCAAGGCAAATCAACTCAAATTCACTGCAATGAGCCCAAAGATGCATTTATTTATTTTTCTTGGGATAAGGAAACAAAAAACATTAGTTTTATCTTGTATCTAGCAACCTAAAATCCAGCCGGTGGAAGCACTCTAGAACAATATTTGAAACAGATTTATAGTTTTGAACAGTGATTTGAGTTTGCCATGAGTATTTTTCAGAGACAGCGAAAAGTTTAGATATCACACATTTACCTAGCTGTTGCATAATTCTGGTTTTACTTTACAAATTATTTTTTGTACCATATTTGACGATATAGTGGGACGTCATGCGTCTCGTGGTTGGGTCACCCGAAGGCAGGCACGTGTACAGTAGAGGTGGGCGATGCCGGGAATTTTGGTACTGATCCGATACCAAGTAAAGACAGGCCCAGTATCGCCAATATCGATACCGATACGTTTTCAAATTTAAGCTTCATAGATCCAAAGGATCCAAAAGACCTAGGATAGAATTTCGCCAAACATTGTACGTGACAACAAAATACTTTATCACAATCAACATTTTTGTTTAAAAAAAAAACACTCAACACAACTTAAAACAAAATCTCCTGAGGTAGAGGGCTGACAAACCACAATATAACAAAATTAACACACCACAACAAAATTGGCTGGCGGCGCTGTCATGTGATGGCGCAACAACAAAAGACCAGAGGGGAGAGGGTGTGCTGCTCTGTGTTGTGTGACACAGCACAGCGCTGCTCTTACAGACAGAGAGTAGACTTTGGTGAATGCGTGTGTAGCAGTCAGTGCGTGCGGGAGAGAAAAAAAGTATCGATCTTTTTACACAAGGATCATTCAATTTGAATACCAGCGTTGGTATCGATATTAGGATTTTATATGCCCTTTTAAGTCAGAGACACACAAACACACTATCGCATTTTTTGCTTTTGAGTTATACTTTATGCAACCTGGCTGGAATGGACTCACTCATCTACATTTTTACCATTAACAGCTCAGGCAACAACAGTGGCCTCTTGGCTACCAGACCTAGGCTTTGGAAATTAAACTGACAAGCTCACATGTATACTGAGAGAGAAAGAAGAAGTGTTCGCTCTGAACATTCAGCAAAAATCCTTCTATTGAGTTGTGTGTACTTGTGATCACTATTAAACAATCAGAAATGGTGTATTTCTCAGCTTTATTACATTTCTGTGTTTAAACTCTTTCTCACAAACACCTGTGTACCTCACTCAATTACCCTCCATGCTCTTGTTTTCGTTTGCTGCTTGATTTCTAATTTTCTGTCCTCAGGGTTTGTTTGGACAAATGACAATGGTATTTAAGTTTTAGCATGTAGTGAAGCAATCTCAGAATACTGGTTTATTTCTCTGATTGAATACATTTCTTGGCAGAAATGCTCTGTCAGTGCACAACCATACCTGCTCCTATTAAATCAATGCATCCTCCCATAACCATCCAGCAGGTGGCAGACACATCTATATATTACATGGCAAAACAAAGTTGCTTTTTGGATTATGATGTATACATCAAAGTTCCCAAAAATCTGAATGAGTTAATCCTCATTATATGCAATTTGGTTACAAGATGATGCCATTTATTGTTTGACTTATTATGCTAACAAACTGAAAAGGATGGAGTCATCCATCCATCTATCCACCCAGTAATTCATGGTGTTGGCTTTTACATGGTACCTACCTGTTTTTCCCATGTTTACAAAGAAGGTAGAGGGCCTATTCAATGCACAAATAACAGACTACTATACTCAAATGTTTCCCTTTCAATAATATTGAGACATAAAGGCCCATTATGAAAATTACGACAACTGTTTAAACAAGTTTGTTAGTTGGAAAATTTCAATAAAAAAAATCAATTATTTTAATGTTTCCAATTTTTGGGTTCTAATACAGTTTATTTTAATTACTAAGCGTAGCTAAGATTACACTGCTGGTATGATCTCAAATGTATGGAGAGGCCTAAACAAGACTGTATTGGTACACAGATTTTTTTTTTTAAGAGCACATGCATTTTAGACTATTTGGTCATTTTAAAACATACAATGTTGCATGACTTTGACAAAGCTGATGACTTTGAATTGTTGGCCTTTGTGTGTGCCGTTTTAAATACCGTACTTGCTTTGTTAGTCCGGTCTGAAATGTCTCATTTTGATGCCACTTTAAGAAATGAGTCAACTAACGTTGGATTCTTTTCAACTGACACCCAGAGCTGTAAAAAACTGCAGACTTTCATCTCTGTTAATCAGTTTCTCACTTCAAAGTGTTCTACATGTTAGTCTGGAATGACTCAATAGCTTGGCCAATACAAACATTATGTTCTTTAAAAACAGAGGAATATGTCACTTTAAACATTTTGTTACAAAGAGATAGCAGCTGTAAAATATTTATTTTTACTCTATCATAAACCCATTCATACATTTTCTGTACTCACTTTTTTTTCTATACATATTATGTGTAGAATTTTGAGGAAAAAATAAATTTCATCCATTTTGGAATAAGGCTGTAACATAACATGAAATGTGGAAAAAGTGAAGTATTGTGGACACTTCGCAGATGCACTATATATTTACAAAGTGAGAATAACTGATACAATCTTGCTGCTGTGCAGACTGATGATCTCTGCCACGGTGGTTTTCTTCCCAGTTTGTGAAGATACCTCAAAAAATAGAGTTGAAAGAAATGTGGTGAAAAGGTAGGTTTTAGATCAATTTAAAAAGAGATTTGATTAGTTTTTTTGGAGCCAGATGTAAGTCTGGTTAGGTTGTTTTTTTTTTTACATTTCTCTCAGCCATCACGGAAACAGCGCCCCCCACCGACAGTTCAGCACAAACAGATGCATGCAAATAGAGGCCTGGGAATAAAGTAAAGAATTTATTATCACTATGCAGTATGTGCCCAAACTGTTGTGAGACTTCCTCACCCTGAAAAGGATTAAACAAATGAAATTTGGGTCAAGTCTGTCTTGTCATTTTTATTTAGTGTAAGGCAGTGTTCTACTCCAACAAGACAGTGACACACATTCAAGAGAAAACCACTAATGCAAGATGAGCAAAGCTGAGACATAAAAAAAAAACAAAACAAAAAACACCCAATATTGCCAATGTGTAACCTTTCATAGTACAATTTTACAGTGTAGAAATTGCTGAGAATATAAATACAAAGTGACATTGGTCATATCACACTTTTTTTTTAAAAACTACATCATCTGACATTCAACCTCTGACCATAAAACTTTAAATGCACAAATGATACAAGGTGAAAATACCTGTTTACACTTGACATTTCATTTCAGTACACGTTCATTCCACACGCTCACAGTAATGCATTAATGGAGTTCATTCATTTCAGCAAAAATGCTGCACTTCACAAATAGTCAAGCGATTTGAAAACCTATAAAATAAAGAGTCTAACATAAGGCCAAAGTGGCTCATCAGAGCAGCAAATAGAAGTTGAATGAAGTCTAAGATTCAACAATATTACACTGCCTTGAATGTAGGTTATTTATACTTTGCATTATTTAAACTACTTTTTCTGTTTTAACTGCACTGATGTATAGTGACCTTAGTTGTTTTATATATATATATATATATATATATATGTATCTTTTTCACACACACACACAAGGTAACTATGTGAAATTTGCTGTGCATACAAAGGCGCTTTGCATTACAAAGCCCTCTGCAGTATGAAACTGAAATGAAAGTTGACCTAACTAAATGTTCCCACATCCTGTTGTGGCCTGAGAGGAAGATCTACCCCTCATATTGGAACCTGGCCATTAGCCTCTTGTTCATACTTACTAAAAGCCATTTGGTGTTTGAAAATACATCTGCGGATGATGAATTATTACAAAGAGACACAATGAACTTAAAAGTACATCATTAGACTTTTTTTGTTTGTTTGTTTATTTTTTGGGCGGGGGGGAGGGTCCCCATTTCATTAAACATCAGTAACACCATAACAAATCAGTTCTGTTGTTCCCGACACCGAAATGGGAAAACAAACACCACTAATTTTGAGCATCATGAAACAATTTAAAAACTTTTCTTTTTTTTTTATACTGGAGCCAAGATGGGCTATTAAAAAGCAGCAAACTTTAATGAAACTCTGCACAAAGCACAAAGATGAAATGTGTTTTAGAGGTAAAAGGCAGACAGGCCTGCTTGGCCTTGCAATGAAAATCAGCTAATTAATGAAAACCTATTACAGCTGTTGCATACATATACATATATATATACACATATACACATACACATATACATATATATATACACATACACATATACACACATATACATATATACATATATATATACACATATACATATACACATATATATCTGACAGACTGCTGACGAGAGCAACAATTACAAAGAAACCCTGCTTTTGCCACTCAAAGAAGGGGGGCAGGGGCAACCAAAGCTGTAATATCAAGACACACGTACAGGTGACCAATCAGCACATGAATATGGTGAAATTATTAACATTCCACATTTTCCTCAGGGGTTGATGACAGGAATTACACTCCAATTATTGTCAAAACACTGACTCAGCTCAAAACCACGAGGGTGTAGACTGGTGTGAGGCTGAGGTGTCATTCCCCCAGGGAGGTGACAAACCACAACTCAGTGCATACTCCTAAAATAAAATAAATTAAAAACATTTTTATTCGTATGTGAATGAAGTCAATACATCAGCAAAATGACAAAAGCATCACAACTACAAGGGGAAAAAAAATGCTGAATTATTACACAAGCAACTTTTGTAATATGATGCTTTTTCTGAGGACAGCCTGCTTCCTGTCCCTCCCTAAGAGGGCCTGAAACACCACATAGTAATGACAATTTCCACCCTCTTGGTGTATTAGACACAGGTTTTCTGCAGGACATACAACAGCCTTTACAGAAAGCATGGTGTCTTCTTCAAAAAGGGACAACCAAGGCTACAGTACATATACCATTATAAAATATTCTGGTGTTATTAAATAACTTAATGAGATGACATATGAGCATTTTTAATGAAAATAAAACATTACTTGTTTAAATGTGTACAGTTACAGACGTAAGCTTATGTACACTTTGGCTAAAAGTTTTCAAACTCAATTTTCCCCCACATGAAATTAATTTTGAAATAATTGTTGGAGATTTATTTCAGTTTTTGGTTCATCGTGATAGATGTACAACAGGTAACACCTTACCAACACTAAAATGGCTACTTCTTTAAAAACCACAGAAGATTGTAAGAGTCCAGAAAATGATGGAATTAGTTTGAAAAGCTTATGAATGACTGAGGGAAACTATTGGTTAAATAGGGCATCTGTGGCTGTATTTAAGGGCCTAACTGAAGAACCAGTGCATTTTTGCATTTTAAAGTGGAGGAATCTAAAGATAAAGCCAAGACTTCTGGAGCACAATTTTGCTTCTCCATGTGATGTGTTCTACCTACGGAACCACTTCAAAAAGATTCACGGCTGCATAAGCAACTGCTCAATCTTTACACAAAATATAAGTGTGAGATCATATAAATTTTATATAACTGAGGAACGAGACCCAACGTAAGACCCAGAAAGTAAACATTTGTCCCAATGATCCAACAGAATCTCAGAATCACAACTAAGGGAATGATGGAGTTACAGGCATCAGATATACAACCCCTGGCAAAAAATTATGGAATCACTGGCCTCGGAGGATGTTAATTCAGTTGTTTAATTTTGTAGAAAAAAAGCAGATCACAGACATGACACAAAACTGAAGTCATTTCAAATGGCAACTTTCTGGCTTTAAGAAACACTATAAGAAATCAAGAAAAAAAGATTGTGACAGTCAGTAAGTTACTTTTTTAGACCAAGCAGAGGGAAAAAAAAATATGGAATCACTCAATTCTGAGGAATAAATTATGGAATCACCCTGTAAATTTTCATCCCCCAAACTAACACCTGCATCAAATCAGATCTGCTCGTTGACACTGACCCTATGCCATGACATTGACCCTATGTGTCTTTTTGCAAGGAATGTTTTCACAGTTTTTGCTCTATGGCAAGATGCATTATCATCTTGAAAAATGATGTAATCATCCCCAAACATCCTTTCAATTGTCCAAAATATCAATGTAAACTTGTACATTTATTGATGATGTAATTAATGACAGCCATCTCCCCAGTGCCTTTACCTGACATGCAGCCCCATATCATCAATGACTGTGGAAATTTACATGTTCTCTTCAGGCAGTCATCTTTATAAATCTCATTGGAACGGCACCAAACAAAAGTTCCAGCATCATCACCTTGCCCAATGCAGATTCGAGATTCATCACTGAATATGACTTTCATCCAGTCATCCACAGTCCACAATTGCTTTTCCTTAGCCCATTGTAACCTTGTTTTTTTTCTGTTTAGGTGTTAATGATGGCTTTTGTTTAGCTTTTCTGTATGTAAATCCCATTTCCTTTAGGCGGTTTCTTACAGTTCAGTCACAGATGTTGACTCCAGTTTCCTCCCATTCGTTCCTCATTTGTTTTGTTGTGCATTTTTCGATTTTTGAGACATATTGCTTTAAGTTTTCTGTCTTGATGCTTTGATGTCTTCCTTGGTCTACCAGTATGTTTACCTTTAACAACCTTCCCATGTTGTTTGTATTTGGTCCAGAGTTTAGACACAGCTGACTGTGAACAACCAACATCTTTTGCAACATTGCGTGATGATTTACCCTCTTTTAAGAGTTTGATAATCCTCTCCTTTGTTTCAATTGACATCTCTCGTGTTGGAGCCATGATTCATGTCAGTCCACTTGGTGCAACAGCTCTCCAAGGTGTGATCACTCGGTGTGATCACTCCTTTTTAGAAGCAGACTAACGAGCAGATCTGATATGATGCAGGTGTGTTTTGGGGATGAAAATTTACAGAGTGATTCCATAATTTTTTCCTCAGAATTGAGTGATTCCATATTTTTTTCCTCTGCTTGGTCTAAAAAAGTAACCGTTACTGACTGCCACAATCTTTTTTTTCTTGATTTCTTATAGTGTTTCTTAAAGCAAGAAAGTTGCCATTTGAAATGGCTTTAGTTTTGTGTCATGTCTGTGATCTGCTTTTTTTTCTACAAAATTAAACAACTGAATGAACATCCTCAGAGGCCGGTGATTCCATAATTTTTGCCAGGGGTTGTAAACCTGACGTCACCCGCTTTTAAGAGAGTGCTCCATCACCATGAAATGAAAAGGTACCAACCAAAAAGGATGCTAACAGTTAAAAAAAAAGGCTGGAGCCAATCCCGGCAGTCATAGGGCAGGAGGCAGAGTACAGCCTGGACAGGACACCAGTCTATCGCAGGTGAATGCAACACGTGCAGAAGGGAAAAAAGTGAGTTTGAAGGGTTTAGCCAAGGTGTATGGAAACATATGTACACAACTGTATAGTTGAGTGACATGACCATGTGTTATGTGTGCTGCAAAAATGATTGTGCAAATGCACAGAATCTCTCAACTTTCTAATGACTAGTTGCACTTCAAGTCACATAAATACAGCATCCATGTTTCAGAACAATTTCAATTCATGTCTTTGCCAGTCACATACTTATCAATGAAACTGTTCAAGTAAATAATTTAGCAACAAATATTCCATCAGGCATACTATGAATTCAGACACTGACACACACAAATTAGCTTAATTTCAACTGTAGAGTTGAGAGTGTTTCAATGCAGGGCTGTCTCAGGTAATTTGTTGTAGCCCACGGGGCCAACAGCTGTGGCTGTGTCACTGTGAAAGTCAACTGAATTCACAACACTTCCACCATGAGATATTCCTTCTTTCACCACTGCTCTGCTTTTACCACACTGATTGTATGACTGCAAATTAGTGGCTGTTTTAGTAAACATATTTTTGTGACCATCATCTGATTTTGGAATTGCTGCCGTTAATAAACCTTCCTGCGACCCTCCGGGATAAGCAAATGCGCTGTGAGGTAAAGAAGAATCTGACTGCAAAGGAGGACGGTGCTCCTGATTATAAAGCTCTGCACTCTGTGATATTAAATCAGAGGATCCTGTTTTGGATACATTAGGGCAAAGATGTGATTTACTGTTGGGGAAATCACTGCTGCCTGAACTAGAAAGGATTTTGTGTTTTACTTGGGTTTGACTGAGACTCTGAAGGTTTTCTGTGATTTTACCATCTGTCAGAGGAAGGCTTAAAGCCAATTCAGACCTCGTTTGCCAGGTTAAACTCATAACGCCACTGTTGTCTCTAACCTCTGACACTGTCACATTCTTTTTGTAATACGGGGAGCAAGGTCTTTCTGTGTCTTTTTCTGTTTGACAACACACAACAGCGGACCTGTTCTCTCTGTATTTGTCAGGCTTCTTCAACTCTACGGCCTCTGCCTCCAGACATCTACTTCTCTTGTCTAAAGGCAGCTGATTTGCCACAGGTTGACCAACTCTTGTAAGACCCGTGTGCCGTGGAGAATTAGCAATTGCCCACGTATTACTGAACATGTCCTCTTCGTAAACGTCCAACATTTGATAATCACAGTCAGCAAATGCGTCTTTCTGCAGGTAGCTTTCGTCAAATTCCTGATATGGTGATGAGATGTCTTCGAGTTCCATGTGAATCTGCTCGTCATATTCACCTTCATTGTGCAGATCCACAACATCAAACGTGACAATGGTAGGTAAGGCCTGCATGTTTGGAGTAAAAGCAGCATTTGTCTCTAAACCAGCTACAGTGTTGTTCAGCATCTGAGCACGTTTTGTGTAGTCCACGAGAGCTTGTGAGAAACACACAGTTTGTCCGTGATCCAAACTGCTAAAATCTGGAGAGCGAGCACTGACGTTTCTGTAAGGTAAAGCCACGGGCTTATTTTCCTCTAGATGTTCTTTGGGCTCACAAAATGGCTCAAACTCAGGGTCAGAGGAACTTGCAAATGATAAGTTACTGTGCCTCTTCTCACAATCAGCAATTATGCATTTTGTCTTCTCCGCAGGGACAACCATGTTCCCTTTTTCATCAAATATACCCACTTCATAATTTATCATATTGTCAGAGTTTTGCAGTTTAGGATTACAATTTTTATTTATACCCATTTCATGCATGTCAACTGTAAATGTTGCTAATTCTGGAGATTTTTCACATGTGTCTGCAATTTCAAGGAAATTGTGAACTTTATACAGCTCAGCACTTATTTTTAGTTGATTCATTTCAGGGACAAAGACAGAATCCATCACTTCTAGTCGTGCATTTAAATACTCGCACTGATTGGAAGTGGGAAGGTTTGACTTGTTTTCAGCGCGTGGACTGATAAGACTCTCATCAGGTGCAAAAAGCTCATAAAGAGCATCCCCACTGTAGCTGTCCCTGGGTAATCTGTCGGTACTTATTCTGTCATTCTTCTCTTGTCCCTCGTCTGGTCCTGGAGTAGTTGAATCATAGTAGCCCTCATCACTATTTGGAACAGATTCTTGATGCTCACTTTGTGGCGTTAACACATCTGAAATGGAAGAAGTGTCCATGCCGCTGGCCTGCTGTGCACTGCTACTGTTCAGTAAATCCATATTATGAGAACTTGACAGGTCAGCAGTCAAATCTACTGTGCGGTCTTGTTTGCAAGTATAGCAGATTTCCTCTCCAGTGTTGTTTCTCCAGAAATCAACAAGACAGTCCTCATCTAAATCATCAGGTAAAGCCATTTCTTCACCGCCACCCTGATATGTAAGAAAACAAGATGCCCTCTTTCCTCCATTTCTACTCCTTTCTCCAGAAACTGTACTCTGTGTGATACTGTCATCTTCTTGATCAGCAATAATGTCCCCACAGCCGGTGAGTGAGTCGAAGCTCTTTAATGATGCAACATCTCCAAACATCAGGTCTAGCTTATCTGAAGAGCCATTGGGTGCTGAACACTGCAGGCTAGGTTCAGGCATCATCTGAAGTTTCAGATGAGGTTCCCTGTGTCCTTGAGAACTCTTCTCTTCATAATCATTAGAAGGTGCACCTATGAAATTCTTTTCCTCAATCTGATGGTCAGGCTCAGACTTTGGACTGTTTTGCTCCACTGTGTTCATCTCTAAAGCAACTGCATCTGCTCCAGTACATTCAGGACTGGAGGAAATATTACATGTAAGATCTGCAAAGTCAGGCACGTCGGGTTCAGCATTCAGGCACTCTGCGACATACTGCTGGGTGTTCTGCTTGACAACAGGCACCTCTTTCTTGTAATAGGACAGGGGCATTGAAGTTATTTCAGTTTTTTCCAATCCCACATTTTTATGGTTTCTGTGACACCGAAAGCTGTGAAAAAGACTACGGAAACCCCGTTTTTGCCGGGTGAAAGTCAGCAACTTCGGGTCAGCACATGTGTGAGTACATTCATTATTACAGCCACTGTGGAGGTCTTCTACAGCATCTCTCTGGCTGTGGAACTCAAAATCTTCACCTGAAACATATCCGCTTCTCAGACTGTCGTCGACACTAGCCTTACATAGCCCATCGTAAGTTTTGCTTTTACCGATTCCTTTTTTAGAAGACAGCTTATTATGGTTTTTATTCCTTCCTCCAAAAAAATTTGGTAAAATACAAATACTTTTACGCACTCCGAAAAACGTCAAAGCAGTCCTTCGAAACTTCCCCGACTTTTGGGATTTCACCGGAGCACTGGATGTATCTGAACGAAGATCTTCAGCAACGTCATCGGGGCCAACTCTGGAAAGCTGTTCAGAAGCCGTAGCTACTTCTGTTGTGTCACCTGGCTGCTCATTTACCTTGTGAGAAGCCATAGTTACCACATCTAGAAAAGCTCAAGTCTGACAGTAGTCATAGCAGCTGGATTTTCACAATGAGCTGATGGGACAACTGCAGTGGATTTGTCCTCCATCTGATAGGAGCCTGTATTGAGAAAGTTTAAACACCCATCAATGATCAAGCATAGCACTGACCAAAACAGATTTAAAGCAAACTGCAGATTTTCAAACTTGTTTTTAAAAGGGAATTGTCTGTGAAATCAATTTAAAAATATAAATATAATTATGGAATACAATTACACCACTGTTTTATCTAGGACTCGTGCAAACTCTCATAAAACCATCTTGGTTAAGTGATCAAAGCTGGATAAATTATCTTTAGCTTGCAAATAAAATCATACAGTGCATGACTACCAAAAAAACCCCAAAACAAAACAAATAAAAACCCACCTAACATTACCAAGTAAAATTATATTACTAAAATGTGTCTATTCCTATTAATAAGAATAATGAACTCCTGCATCAGACCTCTATAAGTAGGGGCAGAGTAAGTCTAACTATAAGCTTTAGCAAAAAGCTTATAGTTAGGGCTGGATCAGGTGACCCTGAACCATCCCTTAGTTATGCTGCTATAGACGTAGACTGCTGGGGGGTTCCCATGATGCACTGTTTCTTTCTCTTTTTGCTCTGTATGCACCACTCTGCATTTAATCATTAGTGATCGATCTCTGCTCCCCTCCACAGCATGTCTTTTTCCTGGTTCTCTCCCTCAGCCCCAACCAGTCCCAGCAGAAGACTGCCCCTCCCTGAGCCTGGTTCTGCTGGAGGTTTCTTCCTGTTAAAAGGGAGTTTTTCCTTCCCACTGTAGCCAAGTGCTTGCTCACAGGGGGTCGTTTTGACAGTTGGGGTTTTACATAATTATTGTATGGCCTTGCCTTACAATATAAGGCGCCTTGGGGCAACTGTTTGTTGTGATTTGGCGCTATATAAAAAAAAATTGATTGATTGATTGAAATAGCAGAGGCAGAGCTGGAAGCTGATGGAGGATTTTCATCAATTTCCTTGGTGGAATCACTGAGGTAGTCAAACAACTCTACAGTGGCAAGGCCCCAGGGGTTGACGAGATCTGTCCAGAAATGCTGAAGGCTCTGGGTGTGGAGGGATTGTCTTGGATGAGACATCTCTTCAACACTGGCAAAGTCTACTCCAGGGTACTGGAAAGGAGGGTTCGGCAGTCCAACCTCTGAAGAGGAACAATGCGGGTTCCGTCCTGGTTGTGGAACAACTGACCAGGTCTTTACTCTCACAAGGATCCTGGAGGATGCCTGGGAGTATGCCCATCCAGTCTACATGTGTTTTGTGGACTTGGAGAAGGCGTATGATTGGGTACCCCGGGAGAACTGTGGGAGGTGCTGCGGGAGTACGGAGTGAGGGGGTCCCTTCTCAGGGCCATCCAATCTCTGTAAAGCTCTGCAAAGCGAGAGCTGTGTTCGGTTGCTCGGCAGTAAGTCGGACTCATTTCTGGTGGAGGTTGGCCTCTGCCAGGGCTGCGCCTTGTCACCAATCCTGTTTGTGATATTCATGGACAGGATATCGAGGCGTAGTTGGGGGAAGGAGGGTTTCCAGTTTGGTGGGCTCAGGGTCTCATCACTGCTTTTTGCAGATGATGTGGTCCTGTTGGCTTCATCGGCCGGTGACCAACACTCACTGGATCGGTTCGCAGCCGAGTGTGAAGCAGCTGGGATGAGGATCAGCACCTCTAAATCTGAGGCCATGGTTCTCAGCAGGAAACTGATGGATTACCTACTCCGGGTAGGGAATATGGCCTTGCCCCAAGTGAAGGAGTTCAAGTACCCCTGGGTCTTGTTCACGAGTGAGGGGACGATGGAGCGTGAGATTGGCTGGAGAGTCGGCGCAGCAGGGGCAGTATTGCATTTGCTCTACCGCACTGTAGTGACGAAAAAGGAGCTGACCCAAAAGGCGAAGCTCTCGAGCTACTGGTCAATCTTCGTTCCTACTCTCACCTATGGTCATGAGTGTTGGGCCATGACCAAAAGAACTAGATCTTGGGTACAAGCGGCCGAAATGGGCTTTCTCAGGAGGGTGGCTGGTGTCTCCCTTAGAGATAGGGTGAGCAGTTTGGTCATCCGTGGGGAGCTCGGAGTAGAGTCGCTGCTCCTTCACGTTGAAAGGAGCCAGCTGGGGTGGTCTGGGCATCTGGTAAGGATGCCTACTGGGCGCCTCCCAAGGGAGGTGTTCCAGGCACGTCCATCTGGAGGAGACCCCGGACAAGACCCAGGACTAGGTGGAGAGATTATATCTCCACACTGGCCTGGGAACGCCTCGGGATCCCCCAGTTAGAGGTGGTCATTGTGGCCGGGCAAAGGGAAGTCTGGGGTCCCCTGCTGGAGCTGTTGCTCCCGTGACCCGAACCCGGAAAAGCGGTTGAAGATGTGTGATGAGTGAGTGATATACATATAAATTATTTAATAAAATTTGTCTATCGCTATAACAAATTAATAACCTCTATAAAATGTAAAAAGGGACACCTCCAAATTACTTGTTTTGCCAAACAAACAGCCTTAAACACAAAAACATTCAAGTTACAATACAAAACAGAAAAAACAACAAATTGCTATGATTCAGAATAGGGAAACAAAGACTGTTTGAATACAGTAAAACTCACATATAATGGATTCAGGTGAAGTTTGTCCGTTATAATCGAAATCCGCTGTGTGAATAAAATGGACAAAATTCACCTGAATCCATTATATGTGAGTTTTACTGTATTCAAACAGTCTTTGTTTCCCTATTCTGAATCATAGCAATTTGCAGAAAAAGGAGCAATTTGCTATGATTCAGAAGAAGCAAATTGCTATGATTCAGAATAGGGAAACAAAGACTGTTTGAAAATAGTAAAACTCAGATATAATAGATTCAGGCGAATTTTGTCAATAATAATCGAAATCTGCTGTGTAAATAAAATGGACAAAACCTGCTATATGTATAAAATGGACAAACTCCGTTATATGTATGTAAGAGATTAGTTACAATCAGGAGGCACCGAACTGTCTACGGGGAATCCCCAGTACCAATTAGGGTTACACTGTACCTGGATTAAATGCCTTACCTTGAATAGGGGCCTGCCTCATTTAATAGCCAGTGTCGCCGACCGATCGGCCCCCCTAAAAATCGGTCCACCCTACCTTCACTGCGAATGCGTCATTAGCCGCGGTTCACGGATTATCACCTTGTTTCTGCTTAAAACTGCATTCCAGTCATAATCTATCTCAGTGACAGATATCTCAAGCTTTTGTACAGCAATCATTTCCACATAAATTCAGCATTATTTCATCATGAAAGACAGAGGAAGGGATCAGAGCGCCGTGGCTACATGAGCCGCTAGCTGATGCTTTCACTGCGTGTCGGTCATGTCAAAGCATCACAGAGTATTGCCTCGTTTCTGCTTAAAACTGACTTTAGAATGATTTAAGAGGTTTTACTTTGTCATCTGATGGTTAATAATCCCATGAATCCATTTGATTGCTCAGACGAGCGGCTGAGCTCCGAAATGACGCATGCGCAGTGGCGGTAGGGCGGCCCGTTCGGTCTGCGACAATGGGTCTAAACTTCATCTGAAAAAAATAAACAATAAGCGCCAGGCATTAGGTGCATTAAAAAGATTACATTTGGTCGAGTCACTCTTTTTCCTAAGTCCGCTGTGGAGTGGTACCTTAAAATCCTAAAGCCTGATTTGTGCTTCTACAACTTCGTAACTCTGTGGCCATGCAATGACGTCAATGTGTGTGTGACCCTTTTAAAGTTCTCTGTCGCGTTGGTGGGTGTCTTAATGCAATTTACCACAGGAACAGTGGCTTTTTCTGGATCAATTTGTCCCTCAATGAGCTTCACTTCTTTATACAATCATCAATCTCCACAGCAATGTTACAGGTAGATGCAATTTCCCTCTGTGAATTGCAGGACATTTGAGCATCTTTTTCTGACTCCATGTTGCAAAGGTGGTCATATTTGTGGACTTTTCTGCCAAACATATTTGATCGATAATCGAAATGTAATCGGTGGGCACACTGCAGAAACTATTAAAATATGACGGGACAGGAAGGAGTGAAACTAGAAAAGTGACAAGTCACAGCCTTTGTGGTCTCCGTCGTTTAGTAGGTGCGAGTCAGGCTACGTGGAGGGTTCCCAGCCACGCAGAGGGCTCCGATTTGTTTGATGAATTCCTTAATTACAATTGAGTATAACTGGCACAGTTGAGGTACATTTGAGTTTAACAGCTGTAAATGGGTTGAATTTAGCTTTGACAAAATTATGTGCACAAAAAATAAAGTGAATTGACTATGAGAAATAATGATAATAGTCTTCACTGGTACCTATGTGTAATTCATTTTTGATTGCTTAGTGGCACCCCTAATCTCGTATGTGTAGTGTACAATGACAAATAAAGCTTCTATTCTATTCTCATCCATCCAGCTGCAAATGTGTACTCTCTTGGCTGGAGAAGTAACCTACGTTGGACAGGCTTCTTATCCAAGGGGAGTCAAAGACTCTCATCTGCTTCACGCTAGAGAATCTGAGGTTCACATTTTTGGATATACTTTTTCAGTATTCACATTTTGCAATTAACAGTTTGCGAATAATTCACGATTTGCAGCTGATTCATGTTTTGGAGGTCAACAGCCTCTGATAAAATTTTAACCCTACAACCAGCCACTCATACACACAATAATATGATGTGCTGATGGTTTGTCAACAAAACCACACTCCAATGCACAAATTACGGTGTAAGCGCCTGTATCAGTAAGGTGTGGAACAATACATCAAGTGTCGTGATAATCATATCTTTTGGTCTGTATCAAACTGTATCATTTTGAAATGCATATCATGTTACTATGAAAAGTCAACTGCCGCATGGAAGAAATAATGAGCTCTTGCAGAAGAATCATAAGTAATTTAAAAAATATACAAATAAGAAACAGATAACATCAAGGATTACAATTATCCTTCAGAATAATTTGTTTCTTTAAAGTTAAACATTTATTGCAGATTATTTGGTTCCATACGTTTGGTACCATTGCACTCTGCACACACGCATGTGCACACATCCTCATGCACGCGCACACATGATTGCGCACGCACATGTAGGCACACACATGCTCGCACACGCGCACACACAAAACAAATCCACTGTGCCGTCTGGAAGCTGTTGGCAGGAAGTTGGAATGAAAAGCTGGACTAATTTCTGATGTGATTTTTTTTTTCCGCTGCACTGAGGATGTACACAATCTTTTTTTTGGTAGTACACGCACAAGCGCGCGCGGGGTGGACGACTCTCCTGAGACATAATTTGATTGAGCTAACTGACGCTGCTAATTCTCTTAAGACACACACACACACACGGTGCTGTCTGGACGCTGTTGACAGGAAGAAAAAAAGAAAAGGTCGACTCATTTCTGACGTGATTTTTTTTTTTATTATTATGCTGCACTGAGGACATACACAGTCGACCGACCCGACGAGGCGAAGCCAAGTTGAATGGTATGTTCCAGCTTTCACCTCATGAAATATTCGTACCATTGAACTCAAACATTCATTATTTGTAGACTTTTTATTTGCTCCTATTTTACTTTGATGTAATTGTGTGTGCACCTGTGCATCCTGTATGTGTCTTGTTGCAATGCCACACGTGCTTGAAATGTTGGGTTGCATTCTCATCTTACCAAGATGCACATTCATAAAGTAATTGTCCGGCACTGCTTTCAATAGAACTTGCATTTGTGTGCATTGTGGCAAAGTGCACACTTGTATTGCATCATCATGTAGTGAGTGGCTGGCTTCACTCTGACCCTTAGTTCTCGATAAAATAATTTGCAAGTTTGCTAGGCAGCTGAGATACCATGTTCTGTTTCAACACTGCAAGCTTGCAACTCACTTCCAGAAATGATGGTTTGGTTAAGGAGTGCAAAAAAAAAAAAGTATGTCCTGGTTTGCATACTGCGCGGAACATGAGTATGACTGTGCTACAAAGCAGACGTGACGTATCGCCATCTTCATCCAAGATATTTGGGAGAGAAAAGCTGCTGCTGAAATGGTCCTCAGTGATTCTGGAAGCGATTAGGGTTGTTTTCAACAGCTAAACTCTTTTTTGTTATTACTGTTTCTACCAGTCTAATACTTCTATTAGTTTTTCAGTGTAACTGCTGTGAATTTTAGCTCATTTTACTCCTGTGTGAAGCTTAGGAGTGGTTAGCATTTTTTTTTCGTTAGCGGCTAGCTTGCCCTAGCTTCGCTATACTCGTAAATTTTCTGGTGCACACAGTACAGTACTTTACATTTTACATAAATCCTGTGTGATGCTGACAGATAGGGTGGCTCTTTTAGACAGCCATGTCCGTAAGCTAGAAAAGCTTCTTAGCTCAGTGGAGACATGATGTTGCAGACACTCCAGACGAGGTTAATTTTGGGCCAGCTAGCATGCCCACTAGCATAAGCTTAGAGATGCCAGCTGTGGATGATGGCTTTCAGACTGTGGTTAGGCAGAGGAAGTCATGTACACTTGGTGCCCAGTTGCAGGACCCCGATCACACTCGCCACTGCGAACTGTGAACCTGTTTTCTCCCTTGGATATGCCTGTTGTGATTTCGTTGAGCCCATGGGTGACTTCCACTCCTATCTCCAGGCTGAAACACCGGGTTTTAGCAATAGGGGATTCTACAACCTGCAAAGTCAGGTTACAGACCCTGGCTGATGTTAAATGTATTCCTGGCGCCAGAGGTCCCAACACCGCCTCCCATCTTAGGATGCTGACGCTGCAGAAGGGTAGACATACAAAGCAACATGACACGAGATACAGTCATGTAGTTATTCACATCGGCGCCAATGATGTCAGGATGAAGCAGTCCGAGGTCACAAAAATAGACAGAGAGGACTTGTGACCTTGCCAGAAAGATGTGTCAGCATCAATTAATAGTCTCTCATCCACTCCCCTCCCAGGGTAATGAAAAGGAGTTTAGCAGGCTGACATCATTAAATAAGTGGCTGGCACAATTTTGTAGAAAGCAAGACTTTAGTTTTATTGATAACTGGTCTTTGTTCTGGGGCCGCTGTGGCTTGTTGATGCCGGATTGCCAGGGTTGGGAGGGTTACTTTAAAAATGTATTCCGATACAGTTACTAGTTACCTGTTGAAAAATGTAATCAGTAACGGAATCCAAGTACCATAATATTAAAGTAATGTAATTTGATTACTTTCAATTACTTCTGGATTACTCCAATATCAAATATGCTAATACAGACAAAAGAAACTAAATAGAAATAATCTTGACTACATAGTACAGTTTATTAAGCAAAAATAAAACTGTTTCTTTTGCATGGCATGCTCTGTTTTCGGTGCGGAAGGGGGAAGCTTTTGAAAATTCAAGCTAAAAATTGGCCATTCTAGGAGTACCCAAAGGGGAAAAGCCAGGTACAACAGCCCAAGTCCCTTCATCGTGTCCAGAAAGCTGGGGAAGTTTGTTGAGTGGGCAATCTCATTCTGGGTTAGCCAGTACATGGCCCTCAGTGAGGCAGTCAGAGTCCGTGGACATTTTTAAGTCAAGACTTAAAACCTATTTTTATTCTCTTTCTTATGAGTAGTTTTTATTTTGTTATGTTTTATTCTTTTACTTCTGTTTTTAATTAGAATTTTTTATTTTTATTTATTTATTTGAATTTATTTATGTTGAACTGTTCTGTGTGAGGCGCCTTGAGACGGCTTTTGTTGTAATTTGGCGCTTTATAAGCTGATTAAATTGAAATTGAACAACATTTTATTGAGTCTTAAAGTAAATAAATATGAAATTGGTTACTGGATCCTTAAACTCTGGACATAATAAACTCTACATGGTGGATCCTTGATCTCTGGACATAAACAAAATCTAATAGTTTTTGTCAAAAGCATTTCCTTTCAGACATTATTATTGGCATGAATGTATTTCATACCTATGAGCTGAGCACTTTATATATGCTACTCTGGAACTACCCCTAAATCCAAACAGTCCAACTGTCAACCCCACTGAGGGCCTTAGTCTGGGTCTCATTAACACAAGATCACTGTCCTCAAAATCATTGTTATAGATATGATTGGGTTATGTGAAAACTGGCTTAAACCTACAAATGTCCTCCCTTTAAATGAGGTCTGTCCACAGGCGTACACATTTAGTCACGTACCTTGTGATGCGAAGCAAGGCGGGGTGTTGCTCTTATTTATAAATCTAGGTTTAGTTTATTAGCTGTTGGGGTCACAAACAGAACTTGTTTGAACATCTCATTCTCCACTCTGCGCATGACGCTACGTATTGCCAAAGTCAGAAAAACACCCTGCTATTGAGGTGGGTGCCATTACTGAGGTATTACATAGATTTACAGAATTTGACAGTATCTCAGTAGGCATGCTGACGAAACTTGTAATGTCTACAAGAAGCACAACCTGCTTATTTGATCCTATACCAACAAAAATGTTTAAGGACCTGTGGCCCACTCTTGGGCCAACTGTGCTGTAAATTATTAATCTGCCATTAACCTCTGGATCTGTTCCTAAATGTTTCAAATCTACAGTGATTAAACCATTACATAAGAAATTTAATCTTGACACTAGTGTATTGACAGCTGAAATCTGAGATATCTTTTCGTATCCTTCCCCTAAACCATGATGTTGAACAATCTGTTTTCAGGTCGTTTGAGAGTTGTTTAGAGGCTCCCATGTTGCCACTCATTAGGAGATGCAAAGAGGGGAAACATTTTCAAATGGCCACCTTAAATACCCTTTCTCATGATTGGATTCACCTGTGTAAGGAGGTCAAGGGTAAATTTTAGGCCCATTTCCAAACTACCATTTATTTCCAAAATTATGGAAAAAGTTGTGTTAACACAGCTGCTTTCCATTCTCAATTCAGCAGAGATCCTGGAGTCATTTCAATCTGGCTTTAAGGCCCGCCATAGCACTGAGACAGCCCTGTTAAAAGTAACAAACGACCTGCTGCTCACTCTCAACTCTGGTGACAATGCTATCCTTATCCTGTTGGATTTGAGTGCAGCATTTGACACTGTAGACTACACAACTTTGCTGACCCGGCTTGAACAGTGGGTTGGGATTAAGGGTTCTGCATTAAAATGGTTCCACTCATACCTCCAGCAAAAAACCTTTTCTGTGTCTATAGGCCAGTATTCCTCACCCCCTGCCCCTGTGTCTTATGGGGTCCCTCAGGGGTCCATCCTGGGTCCTGTTCTTTTCCGTTTATATATCCTTCCATTGGGGAACATAATCAGAAAATTTAATATTTCATTCCACTTTTATGCCGACGATTCTCAGTTGTATCTTCCTCTCAAATCTGGAAATTCTCTGCAGCCTCTCTTGGACTGCCTGAAAGAAATTAAAATCTGGATGGCCAATAACTTCCTCCAGTTAAATGAGGATAAAATTGAGGTCATAATCTTTGGCCCCCTAAAATCCATTAACTCCATCTCCAGGAATGTTGGCTCCCTCACTCCATTTGTCAAAACCTATGCAAGAAACCTGGGTGTAATTCTAGACTCCCAACTCAACTTTGACAAACAAATCTCTTCTGTTGTTAAAAAAAGTTTCTATCAATTAAGAATTATTGCAAAACTCAAATCTGTTCTGTGTTACAGTGACCTGGAAAAAGTTATCCATGCCTTTATAACTTCACGTCTAGACTACTGTAACTTTACTTTGGTCTCCCTCAAACACTGGTGTCACGGCTTCAAATGGTCCAAAATGCTGCTGCTAGGTTGCTCACTAACAGGAAAAAACATGAACATATCTCACCTGTCCTAGCCACATTACACTGGCTTCCTGTCCAGTACAGGATCCAATTTTTATTTATTTATTTAATTATTGTTAATGGTTTTTAAAGCTCTTCATGGCCTGGCCCCTAACTACATAGCTACTGCCATTCATCCTGCTGTTGCTCCCAGGTCTCTGAGATCTTCCAGTAAAGGTCTTCTTCATGTCCCCCGAACTTGCCTCAAGTTAAAAGGGGACAGAGCTTTTGCAGTTGCTGGTCCCCGACTGTGGAACCATCTGCCTCCTGATATCAGAGATGCCCCATCTATTACTGTTTTTAAATCCAAGCTCAAGACACATCTTTTTACACTAGCATTCCCTACTAATTAACCGCTAGCTGGTTATGCCATGTTTTTGTCATGTTAATGATTGTTGTGTTTGTATCTTGCTGCTGATGTTGTAATCAGTTGTTTTGTTTCTTTGTATATTTCCTGCCTATTTACTTATTTATTTTTAACTATGTACAGCACTTTGGTCAGTGTAAACTGTGTTTAAATGTGCTTTAGAAATAAATTTTACTTACTCTACTTACTATGACACAAAACTAAAGTCATTTCAAATGGCAACTTTCTGGCTTTAAGAAACACTACAAGAAATCAGGAAAAAAAACGGTTACTTTTTTAGACCAAGCAGACGGGGAAAAAAATGGAATCACTCAATTCCGAGGAAAAAATTATGGAATCATGAAAAACAAAAGAACGCTCCAACACATCACTAGTATTTTGTTGCACCACCTCTGGCTTTTATAACAGCTTGCAGTCTCTGAGGCATGGACTTAATGAGTGACAAACAGTACTCTTCATCAATCTGGCTCCAACTTTCTCTGATTGCTGTTGCCAGATCAGCTTTGCAGGTTGGAGCCTTGTCATGGACCATTTTCTTCAACTTCCACCAAAGATTTTCAATTGGATTAAGATCCAGACTATTTGCAGGCCATGACATTGACCCTATGTGTCTTTTTGCAGGGAATGTTTTCACAGTTTTTGCTCTATGGCAAGATGCATTATCATCTTGAAAAATGATTTCATCATCCCCAAACATCCTTTCAATTGATGGGATAAGAAAAGTGTCCAAAATATCAACGTAAACTTGTGCATTTACTGATGATGTAATGACAGCCATCTCCCCAGTGCCTTCACCTGACATGCAGCCCCATATCATCAATGTCTGGAAATTTACATGTTCTCTTCAGGCAGTCATCTTTATCTCATTGGAACAGCACCAAACAAAAGTTCCAGCATCATCACCTTGCCCAATGCAGATTCGAGATTCATCACTGAATATGACTTTCATCCAGTCATCCACAGTCCACGATTGCTTTTCCTTAGCCCACTGTAACCTTGTTTTTTTTTCTGTTTAGGTGTTGATGGCTTTCATTTAGCTTTTCTGTATGTAAATCCCATTTTCTTTAATCAATCAATCAATCAACTTTTTTCTTGTATAGCTTTAGGCGGTCTCTTACAGTTCGGTCACAGATGTTGACTCCAGTTTCCTCCCATTCGTTCCTCATTTGTTTTGTTGTGCATTTTCAATTTTTGAGACATATTGCTTTAAGTTTTCTGTCTTGATGCTTTAATGTCTTCCTTGGTCTACCAGTATGTTTGCCTTTAACAACCTTCCCATGTTGTTTGTATTTGGTCCAGAGTTTAGACACACCTGACTGTGAACAACCAACATCTTTTGCAACATTGCGTGATGATTTACCCTCTTTTAAGAGTTTGATAATCCTCTCCTTTGTTTCAATTGACATCTCTCGTGTTGGAGCCATGATTCATGTCAGTCCACTTGGTGCAACAGCTCTCCAAGGTGTGATCACTCCTTTTTAGATGCAGACTAATGAGCAGATCTGATTTGATGCAGGTGTTAGTTTTGGGGATGAAAATTTACAGGGTGATTCCATAATATATTCCTCAGAATTGAGTGAGTCCATATTTTTTTCCCTCTGCTTGGTCTAAAAAAGTAACCGTTACTGACTGCCACAATTTTTTTTCTTGATTTCTTATAGTGTTTCTTAAAGCCAGAAAGTTGCCATTTGAAATGACTTTAGTTTTGTGTCATGTCTGTGATCTGCTTTTTTTCTACAAAATTAAACAACTGAATGAACATCCTCCGAGGCCGGTGATTCCATAATTATTGCCAGGGGTTGTATATAAATGAAAATAAACTGAAATTGAATTTGAAAATGATAAATCGGCTATGAAATAATTATTTCATATACACAGCATTAAGCACACAAAGTGTGGCATCTAGCTGGAAACACAGCGGGTGGCATTGTCACGGTGAAATGCATGGGAGTGCGGCGCCAAAATGCGTGCAAGTGTCAAGGCACCTTAACTTGGGTATGAGCCACTGCAGGTACATCTTAACTAGGGCTGTCACTAAGGATTATTTTCATTGTCGATTAGTTGGCGATTATTTTTTCGATTAATCGACTAATCAAACGATTACTTTCTTTTCTTGCTAAAAATGCATCAAGCTGCTGTGCACATTAGAACTGACCTTGAAAGAAGAACAGTTCTATCCTTGCGGGCGGCCGCAACTCGAAGCCGTGCATTATACGGTTTGAATGCACTTCCCGGAGTAATACCACTCTGCTTCACGTCCGCGTCGTGCATTCAAACCGTATAATGCACGGCTTCGAGTTGTTTAATCCTTACATATATCAATACACGATAACTGTTGAGTAGCTGAACATGCTAGATTACCTTGTGTTGTTTGGGGTGGATTCGGCTGCCCCGGGATATTTGCGTTTGAGGTGCTCGTGCATGACTGTAGTGCTGCTAGCACGACTTTGCACAGTCTGCATATAAGTGACTTGGCGGCCTTGTTTTCTGTGAAATGCTCCCATGCTTTGGATTGTTTCAGCCTTGCTCTAAATTTCTCTGTTAACTCCGCTTCGGCTCCCTGCTGTTGCTGCTCCGCCATTGTTTATACGAGTGCGTAGTAGCAGAGTCTTTGCGCAGGAAAAAAAAAAAAATCATTTGGCTACCGTATCCGCTTCTCCCATGAGGAAACACCGCCCCCCCAAGTTCCTGTTGCAGTTAGCGCTTCCACAAAACACGTCGCCAGACCAAAATGATACAGATTTTGAATGGTAAAACATGATTGGGCAATTTGTCGACAATGAAAATACGTGTCAACAAATTTTCATTGTCGACATTATCGACAATGTCGACATTATCGACAATGTCGACTAATCGTGACAGCCCTAATCTTAACTCACAACCAATTTAATTTAAAAAAATAATAATAAAATTCTCAAGTGGCTTTCCAGTACAGGAGACATATCGCAAAACACGAACACCGCAGGTACAGAATGAGAAAATTTGTAGAGTTTAAGCCCTGGTCACACCGAATAATAAAACCACGAATAATGAGCCAT
Source organism: Thalassophryne amazonica (assembly GCF_902500255.1). Lineage (NCBI taxonomy): Eukaryota > Metazoa > Chordata > Actinopteri > Batrachoidiformes > Batrachoididae > Thalassophryne > Thalassophryne amazonica. The sequence continues at coordinate 90,707,694 of NC_047111.1, forward strand.
GTATGGATTTGTCAGAACTTTCAGTGATTATTCGGATAATGAGCCATGTATATGAACATTGCGCAAACAATTGTAAATACTGAATGCAAGTGATTGTGTCAGCACACCACATTACAGCACAGATCATCTGATCAATTATAACAAGATGGTAAATCTATCATAAACATACTTTTACAGCTGCTCATACGAAGGAATGAACATGCAACTGTTTTACCAAGCCATTACAATATAAACATTACAAATAATTACCTTTTAGACTGTTCCAAATATGTTCTCCACCTCCTGAAGTGCAGACAGACAGACAGACAGACAGATAGATAGATAGAGTGAGAAAGAGAAAAAGCTCCAGATGAAAAGGTCCTCTGTGATTCCAGAAGCGATTAGAGGTGTTTTCAACAGCCAAACTCTGACAGAAAATGATTAATCTGCTACAAAATTATTATTTTATATGTAGCGTCCAGCGCAAAAAGCGAGTGGCATTGTCACAACGAAGTGCATGAGAGTGCGGAACCAAAATACGAGGTCCCATTCGGACATTCCCATTTGGAAACCATTCGGAACATTCTGACGGCTTTCGATGGCTTTTCAGTCGAGTGAATATCCGAGAAATTGTGTAACAGTTGGACATGCCACAACATGTCCTGTGAGACATCCAACACAGAGGTGTTTTTTTTTTGTTGCGCGCCATGAGCGGCTCCGTGCCGACGCGCGAAATCCTCTGCACGTCTTTCATTACAAAATCTCCTGTAACAGTGGAATGTGCCGCAAAAGTGCTATGTCCAGCTCTCTTGCCATTTCTGTGGTAGTCACACGATGTCCCGGATCAACACAGCATTCAGTTTGGAAATGATCTGGTCGTTCCAGCCTGTCGATGGCTGCTCGGTGCGCCGCGCGCCCTCCGCCGCTGTGGGCCATCTTTAAAAAGGTTTTAACACTCCTTAATCCGTGTGACGCCGACAAAATCTTCACCGAAAGCCATCTGAATCTTTCGAATGGTTTCCAACTGGCTGTCTCTAACAGTTTCTGAAAAAAATTTCATGGAGCAAAGCAGCAGTCGCTCTGCCATTTCCCTGACAATAAAAATCCGACAAGGGGTGGACCAGTGCTCACTCAAAGCCTGCCCACAGGCGAATGACGCAACAGACAGGCGTGAAAAAACTCACGCATGCGCACGAAGGTTTAAGCTTGTCTGATGCAATCACACGTGATTCAAATCCATATAGTTTTTGAAAAAAATAAAAAGGTCCGTTACTTTTTGGACAGACCTCGTAAACCTGTCCTGTCCTTGTAGCTGCTTGGTACTCAGATAATGGGCTTCTAACAGCCCCATGCTCATCACTAACATTCCTCTAACATCCTTATTTGTCCTCTTAGTACCCCATACACCAACTGCCCCACATTGTTTTTGCAAAATTTTTAACTTTTTGAAATTAGCACCACGCTCAGAGATGAGCCTTGTTAGCCAAATATTCTGCTTCTAAGAGTCACTATTCTCCCACGTTTGTTGAATAACTGGACTTAAACCTAAAAAAAAAAAAACATGCTACGTGGCTCATTGTTCATCGTTCATTATTCGGTGGGACCAGGGCTTTAAGCCTAACTAATCAAATGGCAGGGGCTTGTCATGTAACAACCATTAGCCAATCAGAGGTGTTCTGTCTCCAGTACCTTTGTCACAGACTGAGATAGTATGTGTGTGTGTGTGTGTATATATATATATATATATATATATATATATATATATATATATATATACACACATATATATAGTAAGTCCCTTCGGCTGCTCCCTTGTTTGCACTCGGGGTCGCCACAGCAAATCCAAGGTGGATCTGCATGTTGAATTAGCACAGGTTTTACGCCGGTTGCCCTTCCTGACGCAACTCCACATTACATGGAGAAATGTGGCAGGGGTGGGATTTGAACCTGGAACCTTCTGCACTGAAACCAAGCGCATTAACCACTTGGCCACCACCCCCTATATATATACATACATATCAATCAATCAATCAATTTTTTTTTTATATAGCGCCAAATCACAACAAACAGTTGCCCCAAGGCGCTTTATATTGTAAGGCAAGGCCATACAATAATGATGTAAAACCCCAACGGTCAAAACGACCCCCTGTGAGCAAGCACTTGGCTACAGTGGGAAGGAAAAACTCCCTTTTAACAGGAAGAAACCTCCAGCAGAACCAGGCTCAGAGAGGGGCAGTCTTCTGCTGGGACTGGTTGGGGCTGAGGGAGAGAACCAGGAAAAGACATGCTGTGGAGGGGAGCAGAGATCGATCACTAATGATTAAATGCAGAGTGGTGCATACAGAGCAAAAAGAGAAAGAACAGTGCATCATGGGAACCCCCCAGCAGTCTACGTCTTATAGCAGCATAACTAAGGGATGGTTCAGGGTCACCTGATCCAGCCCTAACTATAAGCTTTAGCAAAAAGGAAAGTTTTAAGCCTAATCTTAAAAGTAGAGAGGGTGTCTGTCTCCCTGATCTGAATTGGGAGCTGGTTCCACAGGAGAGGAGCCTGAAAGCTGAAGGCTCTGCCTCCCATTCTACTCTTACAAACCCTAGGAACTATAAGTAAGCCTGCAGTCTGAGAGCGAAGCGCTCTATTGGGGTGATATGGTACTACGAGGTCCCTAAGATAAGATGGGACCTGATTATTCAAAACCTTATAAGTAAGAAGAAGAATTTTAAATTCTATTCTAGAATTACACAGGAAGCCAATGAAGAGAGGCCAATATGGGTGAGATATGCTCTCTCCTTCTAGTCCCCGTCAGCACTCTAGCTGCAGCATTTTGAATTAACTGAAGGCTTTTTAGGGAACTTTTAGGACAACCTGATAATAATGAATTACAATAGTCCAGCCTAGAGGAAATAAATGCATGAATTAGTTTTTCAGCATCACTCTGAGACAAGACCTTTCTGATTTTAGAGATATTGCGTAAATGCAAAAAAGCAGTCCTACATATTTGTTTAATATGCGCATTGAATGACATATCCTGATCAAAAATGACTCCAAGATTTCTCACAGTATTACTAGAGGTCAGGGTAATGCCATCCAGAGTAAGGATCTGGTTAGACACCATGTTTCTAAGATTTGTGGGGCCAAGTACAATAACTTCAGTTTTATCTGAGTTTAAAAGCAGGAATTAGAGGTCATCCATGTCTTTATGTCTGTAAGACAATCCTGCAGTTTAGCTAATTGGTGTGTGTCCTCTGGCTTCATGGATAGATAAAGCTGGTATCATCTGCGTAACAATGAAAATTTAAGCAATACCGTCTAATAATACTGCCTAAGGGAAGCATATATAAAGTGAATAAAATTGTCCTAGCACAGAACCTTGTGGAACTCCATAATTAACTTTAGTCTGTGAAGAAGATTCCCCATTTACATGAACAAATTGTAATCTATTAGACAAATATGATTCAAACCACCGCAGCGCAGTGCCTTTAATACCTATGGCATGCTCTAAGCTCTGTAATAAATTTTATGGTCAACAGTATCAAAAGCAGCACTGAGGTCTAACAGAACAAGCACAGAGATGAGTCCACTGTCCGAGGCCATAAGAAGATCATTTGTAACCTTCACTAATGCCGTTTCTGTACTATGATGAATTCTAAAACCTGACTGAAACTCTTCAAATAGACCATTCCTCTGCAGATGATCAGTTAGCTGTTTTACAACTACCCTTTCAAGAATTTTTGAGAGAAAAGGAAGGTGGAGATTGGCCTATAATTAGCTAAGATAGCTGGGTCAAGTGATGGCTTTTTAAGTAATGGTTTAATTACTGCCACCTTAAAAGCCTGTGGTACATAGCCAACTAACAAAGATAGATTGATCATATTTAAGATCGAAGCATTAAATAATGGTAGGGCTTCCTTGAGCAGCCTGGTAGGAATGGGGTCTAATAAACATGTTGATGGTTTGGATGAAGTAACTAATGAAAATAACTCAGACAGAACAATCGGAGAGAAAGAGTCTAACCAAATACCGGCATCACTGAAAGCAGCCAAAGATAACGATACGTCTTTGGGATGGTTATGAGTAATTTTTTCTCTAATAGTTAAAATTTTGTTAGCAAAGAAAGTCATGAACTCATTACTAGTTAAAGTTAATGGAATACTCAGCTCAATAGAGCTCTGACTCTGTCAGCCTGGCTACAGTGCTGAAAAGAAACCTGGGGTTGTTCTTATTTTCTTCAATTAGTGATGAGTAGAAAGATGTCCTAGCTTTACGGAGGGCTTTTTTATAGAGCAACAGACTCTTTTTCCAGGCTAAGTGAAGATCTTCTAAATTAGTGAGACGCCATTTCCTCTCCAACTTACGGGTTATCTGCTTTAAGCTACGAGTTTGAGAGTTATACCATGGAGTCAGACACTTCTGATTTAAAGCTCTCTTTTTCAGAGGAGCTACAGCATCCAAAGTTGTCTTCAATGAGGATGTAAAACTATTGACGAGATACTCTATCTCCCTTACAGAGTTTAGGTAGCTACTCTGCACTGTGTTGTTATATGGCATTAGAGAACATAAAGAAGGAATCATATCCTTAAACCTAGTTACAGCGCTTTCTGAAAGACTTCTAGTGTAATGAAACTTATTCCCTACTGCTGGGTAGTCCATCAGAGTAAATGTAAATGTTATTAAAAAATTATCAGACAGAAGGGAGTTTTCAGGGAATACTGTTAAGTCTTCTATTTCCATACCATAAGTCAGAACAAGATCTAAGATATGATTAAAGTGGTGGGTGGACTCATTTACTTTTTGAGCAAAGCCAATAGAGTCTAATAATAGATTAAATGCAGTGTTGAGGCTGTCATTCTCAGCATCTGTGTGGATGTTAAAATCGCCCACTATAATTATCTTATCTGAGCTAAGCACTAAGTCAGACAAAAGGTCTGAAAATTCACAGAGAAACTCACAGTAACGACCAGGTGGACGATAGATAATAACAAATAAAACTGGTTTTTGGGACTTCCAATTTGGATGGACAAGGACTAAGAGACAAGCTTTCAAATGAATTAAAGCTCTGTCTGGGTTTTTGATTAATTAATAAGCTGGAATGGAAGATTGCTGCTAATCCTCCGCCCCGGCCCGTGCTACGAGCATTCTGACAGTTAGTGTGACTCGGGGGTGTTGACTCATTTAAACTAACATATTCATCCTGCTGTAACCAGGTTTCTGTTAGGCAGAATAAATCAATATGTTGATCAATTATTATATCATTACCAACAGGGACTTAGAAGAGAGAGACCTAATGTTTAATAGACCACATTTAACTGTTTAGTCTGTGGTGCAGTTGAAGGTGCTATATTATTTTTTCTTTTTGAATTTTTTATGCTTAAATAGATTTTTGCTGGTTATTGGTAGTCTGGGAGCAGGCACCGTCTCTACGGGGATGGGGTAATGAGGGGATGGCAGGGGGAGAGAAGCTGCAGAGAGGTGTGTAAGACTACAACTCTGCTTCCTGGTCCCAACCCTGGATAGTCACGGTTTGGAGGATTTAAGAAAATTAGCCAGATTTCTAGAAATGAGAGCTGCTCCATCCAAAGTGGGATGGATGCCGTCTCTCCTAACAAGACCAGGTTTTCCCCAGAAGCTTTGCCAATTATCTATGAAGCCCACCTCATTTTTTGGACACCACTCAGACAGCCAGCAATTCAAGGAGAACATGCGGCTAAACATGTCACTCCCGGTCTGATTGGGGAGGGGCCCAGAGAAAACTACAGAGTCCGACATTGTTTTTGCAAAGTTACACACCGATTTAATGTTAATTTTAGTGACCTTCGATTGGCGTAACCGGGTGTCATTACTGCCGACGTGAATTACAATCTTACCAAATTTACGCTTAGCCTTAACCAGCAGTTTCAAATTTCCTTCAATGTCGCCTGCTCTGGCCCCCGGAAGACAATTGACTATGGTTGCTGGTGTCGCTAACTTCACATTTCTCAAAACAGAGTCGCCAATAACCAGAGTTTGATCCTCGGCGGGTGTGTCGTCGAGTGGGGAAAAACGGTTAGAAATGTGAACGGGTTGGCGGTGTACACGGGGCTTCTGTTTAGGGCTACGCTTCCTCCTCACAGTCACCCAGTCAGCCTGCTTTCCCGGCTGCTCGGGATCTGCCAGGGGGGAACTAACGGCGGCTAAGCTACCTTGGTCCGCACCGACTACAGGGGCCTGGCTAGCTGTAGAAGGAGGCCGAGGAATAACTAAACATTTCACACCCAGAGCAGAAAAGTGCGGGAGAGACAGGAGAAGCCGCCATGCTAAATCGGCTAAGAGCTAGTAGCTACGCTAAGCTAGCGGATTCCTAAAAACACGCAAAGTGAATAATGTGTAAATAATTTAGAGGTGATTCAGCAGAAGGAGTGCTTTAGTTAAGGCACGTAAAGATTACACTGGGAAACAAATCGTAATCTAGATAACTAGATCAATCTAACTGCGCAGATTAAACAGCTAACAGATACAGAAAAACACCGCTGTGCTCCGGAACAGGAAGTGATACAATACCGCAGTGAGAGCCAACCACCAGTAGAGGCAAGCTGAGATCATATATACAAGGTCTATTAGAAAAGTATCCGACCTTATTTTTTTCAAAAACCATATGGATTTGAATCACGTGTGACTGCGTCAGATAAGCTTGAACCCTCGTGCGCATGCGTGAGTTTTTCCACGCCTGTCAGTTGCATCATTCGCCTGTGAGCAGGCTTTAAGTGAGGAGTGGTCCACCCCCTCGGCGGATTTTCATTGTCAGGAAATGGCGCAATGATTTGGGCTTTTTTTCCATCAGAATTTTTTCAGAAACTGTTAGAGACTGGCAGCTGGAAACCATTTGAAAAATTTATCTGGCTTTCGGTGAAAATTTTACGGGCTTCACAGAGAATAAGGACTGTTACTATAGGTTTAAGGACGGCTTTAAGGACGCTCGGCGCGCTGCGCTCCGTGCCGCCATCGAGAGCCACAAACCACCGGATCATTTCTAAACGGATGGCTCTGTGGAGCCGGACTGTTGTGTGCACTTTCTCTGGTTATCACAAGAGCTGGACATCAACCATTTTCCGTCAGATTTCACTTTTAACAAGAGATTTTGTCATGGAAAGCCGAGCGGAGGCTTCGTGCGTCACGACCGATTTGCTGATGGAGCGAGACAAAGGAACACCTCCGTTTTGGTCTCACAGGACGGCTTTGAGATGGCGTTCAGACAGTGGTTTTTCAGTGGTTTTTCCATCGAGTAATTATCCGAGAAATTGTGGATGTGCCTGGACATGCCAGAAGATGTCCCGTGAGGCTTCATCACGGCGTTGCTTTGCGCCATGCGGCATCGCCGCGACGCGCAGAATTCCTCCGCGCAGAATTCCTCCGCACGTCTGTCTCAATAAGCCGAAAAAGTGCTGATGTCCACGTCTTTTCACAATTCCTGTGCTAGTCAGACGACGTCCTGGATAAAACACAGCGTCCAGTTTGGAAATGAACGGCACATTCCACTGTTACAGGAGTTTTTGTCATGGAAAGAGGAGCGGAGGCTTCTTTTTGGAATCGTTTTGACCCCTGTGTAATTCTTTATTGACACCCATATCTGAAAATAAACATTTGTTAATTTAGAATATGTGTGCCAAATTCCATGCTTTTATCACAAAATGAACAATTTTTATGGAAATTTTAGCTAAGCTGCACCACTACCACTGTTGCAAGATGGAAAACAGGTAAACCTACACAATAGTAACAATAAGAGTGACATGTATTAAACATTACAAAAGGATCAAACATAGGGGATACATCAAAAAATTTCACAACTGATTTAAACTGTCGGCTTTTAGCAAAGACCGCAGAGTATTAACGGGGGAAATAAAAGACAAAAAAAAAAAACGCTTGCAGACCAAGATCATTGTGGAGCTAACATTAGCACATCCAAAGTCTGAGTGGTTCTCTATCAAACTTACCAGCTGCTGTTGATGCTGGCTCTAACATTATCTTGTTTTTATCTTCAGCTTTGTTTAGCTATTTTGCAGTCAGGCCCTGAAAAGTAATGTTTTTTTGCGGCTAAGCTTAATTAGCCTGCAGCTAACGCCGCTCACCACTGACTCCGTTCGCGACTCCAACAGCAAGCGACACTGGCAACCACAGTGTTTTAATACTGCACAGAACGACTGACCGACTAGGAATGTAATTACTGTAGTGAAACATAATTACACATCAGTTTCAGTGAAGACGTTAACAAAACAGTTCTCGGAGTTCTGTGTCGCTCGTCGCATATTAGTGACGCAACACGTGTGAGTTTGGAACACGATGTACATGTTAGAACAAAAACAGTCTGTGGGATTTATTTTTCCGAAAACGTGGATGTGTTGCAACATTTTCCATTCGTCACCCCCGCTAAAATTGTTTTCTGTTCTTCATTACTCAAAAGGTTTTCAGCAGCGTGACAGGGGCGTAGGCAGAAATAATGTACCAGGTGGGCGGGGGGGCGCTGTCCTGTTCAGGGTTTTGTGTTCTACCTTAAATTGTCTATGGTGCTGACCATGACTGTGTGACACAAGAATATGTATCTTTCAGCTGTTACACAAATGGGTGATTCTTAGACTATGGGCACTTATGTCCTTTTATCATATTGTATGAAAAACAGGAAAAAAGGGGACATTTCACACTTTTATAGTTATCTTTACAATGAAAGTGTGTTAAGAAATTTGTTCTAGTAGTCTGTGATGACTTTTTCACCCTATTTTCAGCATCATTATATGCAAATATTGCCATTTTGTGCTTGTCCCACACCCAGACTTTTGATCTTCAATGATAAAAATGAATGGTAAAGAAACGTTTTTTCTAATGTTTTAAAATATCTCTGAATAAAATATCAGTAAAATAATCAAAACATAATTGGGGTATTCAATGTCATACAACTGTTGTGATTTTTTTTAAACAAAATGTAGTTGTCCCACACTATTACCGTAATTTCCACCACCACACTGTAATGTCCCTAAAGAGTTTGTATGAAAGATTGTTTGGGTAGTTTCTATGGAGATAAACAGTGACATCAGAGCACATGTATATAGCGCCAAATCACAACAAACAGTTGCCCAAAGGCGCTTTATATTGTAAGGCAATGGTGTGGTGGAAATTACATTTACAAGGCCAATAGTGCCCGTAGTTAAAGAATCACCCAAATATCTGTTGATATAGGCTGCATTTAATAGGATTGTTCGTGAGCTGAACAGAAAGCTTTGATTTATGTCAAATTAAAACACTCCATAAACACTGTTTGAAAACCTAACAGCAGATGTGCATTAACTGAACTGCAGTTAATGCACAGTGTGTTTGTTTTGTTTGCAAATATCTCATCAAATCAAACAGTCAGATCCAAAAAACTCTGATAATGATGGTGTTTGACTGTAAATACTGCACTGAAATGTTTCTTAAAAATGTCACACTTTGCTAATAGTCGATTTGCCTATTTATGTACACCACTCACTGAGCAGTCTGTGTTAGCCTGATCCCGTCAGATCTCAGAAGCTATGCAGTGCAACGTCTGGTTAGTACTGGATGTGAGACCTCTTTGGAACACCAGCGGCTGTGTGTGTTTCTCCAGGTAAAACTGGAGTTGCGTCAGGAAGGGCATCCAGCGTAAAACTTGTGCCAAATACCTATGCGGATCTGACTTTATCCGCTGTGGGGACCCCAAACAATAACGGGAGCAGCTGAACTGACAACAATATTCACTGAGCAGTTGTCAACTTTGTTTAAAGGCTTCAACCTTACAGCTGTACAACTAGAAACAGCAAATAATCAGTACCAGCATTTCATGCAATGTGAAGCAGTCTCCTCGAAAAACATGTTTACACTTTTATTTACATCATGTGGATTGAAATATTTAAAACATTTTGCCATTGAAATATATAAAAAAATGTAATGCTTTCATTTTCATGAATGGACATAAAAGATCAAACACATATGCACCCAAATGGTTCATTTACCTTGAATTTTTTCACTTTCAAACATGTCAATCTTCAAAAAAGCTCTATATTAGGTGATGAAGTCAGATGTGGCAGTCCTGGACTGGCCTGGTTACATGTGGCCTGCAGTTGTGAAAGTGGTAAGAAATGACACTGAGACTTATAGTAACGATCATTCAATTCAAGGACAACAGCTGTGGTGGACATTCCTGTCATGCTCCCTCAAAATGTGTAATATCTGTGGCATCATCTTGTGTGATAAAACTGCAAATTTTAGAGTGACCTTTAACTGTGACCAGTCAAAATAATAATCATGCTCTTTAATTAGCATCTTGAAAGGCCACACCAACCAAGATAATGGACAAGGTTGGGTAGGATTACTTTGAAAGAATACATGTGGATTACATGTATGTATGTACATACATTTGGATTACTTGTAATCTTATTACTTTTGGATTACATTTCAAAGTAATCCTACCCAACCTTGATGATGGATTATTGTTGGCAAAGGTGAAGTGCTGAATAAAACAGATTTTTACAAATTTGTGAACAAAATTCAAGAGAAATAAACTTTTTCTGTGCATGTAAAAGGAATGAAAACAAAACTGTTGCATTTATATGTTGTTGACTGTATTTTCCTTTGCAGTTATTTCAGAATTGCTGATAGACATTTTTAAAATGACAACACTGAAGCAATGTCATGAACTTTTCAATGTTGTTGTTAAAGTCTTATGATCACTGTGACACAAACACGATCAGGTAATAGTTCCAACAAGGAGCTACAGAGATTGGTAGTTTTACATTTCACTTCAGTGTCTCTACTCCAGAAATGAGAATCTCATTTATTGCTGTTATTTCAAAAGGATTTGTCAAAAGTACTTTTAAATTGCATTTGTTCCTTGTTGTGACGTCTCCGTGCTGATGTGTCTCTGATTTGATGTAATTTTCATTCAGGTTTTTGACTGCCGGACATCTGTCCACTCCATCTTTGTGTTTTGGAGAGCCTGAGTTTTCTTTTCATCCACCTGCACGTAATCCACTTTGTACTCATCAGGCAGAAAGGGCTTCTGCTGGACACAAACAGATGAGAACAACAATGCAGTTAAATAGCATTCTAATCCAATTACATTTTTCTGTGAATCTGATCTGAAATCCTTACACGATGTGTGAGATTTCAGACCATAAAATATCGCGTGAACAGTGGCAAAATATTAAAACCGTTTCACATTTGATGTGTTTCTCCGCCCCCTGATCGCGTTACTGCGCAGGTGTCAACAATGACGCTGTCACCTAAGACCAACAGAAACTAGTATAGCGATGACGACCCCAAATGCTTGGATTTAATGAATTTAATTGGATTGATTGATGGATTTAACTCAGTGCAGCTGACCAGATGGAGAAATTTGTGGGTCTGCTCACAGAATTTCCAGTTTGGCATGAAGACGCTGTTGCAATGGTAAGCTTTTATCGAGCTGACCACACCCTTTCACAATAATTTGCCAATTGAATTACTTACAGAAAAATAAATCGTGCAAATGATGAAATTGGATTATAATGGGAATAACCCTGTTGTGTCTGATGATTTGCGGACGTTCATGCTGGATTTTACAGTCACAAATTGAGTTACCGGTGACGCATTAGGGTCAGGGTGATTCCACAGTGAAACAGGAAATGTCAAATGTTGAACCCTTCCTGGCCTGGGTGGAGCTAAAGTGGAGGCCAGGGTTGCAATGGACTCCCCTGAAATCTGATTGGACACAGATGATTGCCACGTCACGGCACCGCATGTCTGGTTAAAAAGAGCTGCATTTTGAAATCAGTAAGTCGCATTGACTACTGGGTTCCTCCTGTCCAGTAGTTGGTGCTGTGTACCACAAAAAGTTCCAATCCACCTTAGTAGAAGAAGAAAAATGCTTGCCTCCCGTGCAACCCTGCCTCCAGAGCACTCAGAATTCTCATTCTTGGAAACAAGAATGAGCACTCAAAATGTGAAACACTCACTCCTTACTGGTGATGATCAATATCATAATATGTGACTCTGTGTGGCCTTAATATTTCATCAATTCTGCCCATAACTGAACCACTTCATCCTTGACTAGCACACAACCCTTCCACCATGTTGATCCATATTGGGTCTAAACAGCTGGAGAGCACATGGTGTGGAACAATTGGAACATAGCCACCTGGTCTGATGTTCTGCTGTGTGCAAGTGTAATTATCACGTTCTTTACTAACAAAGTGCTTTTTGTCATTTTGACAATATCTTCCATTTTATAAACTGGTCAGTGTTAATATATGTAAGTATTATCATTATTCAAACCTTACCTTCTGCACAGGAGACGGAGATGCTGAATTAAAATCCAGGGACAAGTAATCGAGGTTTGTTCTCCTTAACCATGGTTGAACTGCTCCCTCAAAGGCCATAAACAACTGTTTGCAAACAAAATACACATTTGATCAATAGATAACTTAGATAACATTATCAATAAATAGCTGGCCTTAGTTTATTTTGGACTCAATCAACATCTATCTGTGAGATCCTGACATGTATATCAGCATATGTCAGGATATAATTTTTCTTTCAGAATTCTACAAAAACACAGCTATGACTAAATCTCTTTTCCTTCAAATTTAATTTGCGGAAATATATTTAGTGTGCAAAATTCCAAAATTCATCCTTCTTCGACATCATACATTTCCAAATGTGACTCACCGCCTATACAGAATGCTGAGCAGGTCATTTTTGCTGGTGTCGAACTTTACAGAAAACTTTCCAAAAATGCTCCTAAACATTGTAACAAGGTTAAAGTATGCTCTTTTTCTTGGTTCTGTTTTGTATAGTACACAGACTGAGACTAAAGAGGACTTCAACATACTGGAATTCTAAATTTCAGAAGTGGGAATTACAAGATAAACCATAAACTATAAACTCATGGTGCCACATGTGGGCGCTGCAGGAGTATGGGGTATCAGAACCCAGAGGTGGGAGGAAGTCACCATCAAGTCACTCTCATGTCATAAATTAGCAAGTCCCAAGTCAAGTTCCAAGTCATATGTTATGTGTCGACGCGGATTGAGGAGTGAATCTGCGTCAGACAGGACCCAGCGCTAAAAATAACCAGAAAGCGGTTCCAAACAAAAACTATTTATTATACACCTGTGTTTAAAAGTGTAAAAACATAAAAAACAACGTCCCTCTGGTGGAGTGATCCGCGGCTCGCTCTCCAGCGCCCGCAAGGATTAAAGCCGGCGCTCCTGGACTTCCTACCACCGCCAAACACCCCCCAGGTGGACACGACAAACTGATTCTCTGTGAAGCAAAGAGACGGTGAGGTAAGTCAACAGATACAACTATATCTTCCAATAAACACACGCTGCCAGCAACACACTCAGGTCAGTGGACTTTTTTTTTACTTTATGCAAATGAGCAGCTTCTCACAACAAGTGGAGGATCACTTATCCTTCACGCCACAGCAGTGAGAAGCAAACTGCGCAATTCTCTTTACAATTCCAGTATACTGTGTAACAAAACACCAAGTTACTATCAACAAGTACCTAAACACTTAATTACCTTTCGTGTGTGCTGACAGCATGTGTCCTCACCCCTCCCTGCTTCACGGGCTCGATGTGTCAAACCCAGGCGCGGTCCTCAGCGTCTCACAAACGAACGTCACAAGGTCGATTTCCCGGCAGTTCTGCTTGAATCACACATGACTTAAATGCAGAACGCCATCCAATTATCTGCTTCAGCTGCAAGTCGTCCAGGTTGCACGTGAGCACCGATCACAGGTGCTTTCCATGATGTTGATGAGGGTGAAGACTCTTCAGCCAGCACCTTCTTCACAGACAAATCAGCCCTCATGCCACCTGGAGAGCAAAGAAAAGAAAAGAACACCAAAACATCCAGCCACGCCCCCCCCAACACACAACATCATAATGACCACCAATTATTTGCAAGCTGACTTGAGACTTGACTTGGGACTTGTAGATTGATGACTTTGTCCCACCACTGCTAGAACCACTGCAACATGCCATCTCCTGTCTAGCGTCTGCATTCTTGACACTATACCTCTGCCAGGGCTAACCCTTCACTAATCCTGTTCTTTGACCGTTGGGGTTTTACATAATTATTGTATGGCCTTGCCTTACAATATAAAGCGCCTTGGGGCAACTGTTTGTTGTGATTTGGCGCTATATAAAAAAAAAATGATTGATTGATTGATGTTCATGCACAGTAGAGTTTGCAGAGCAAAATAAACTCTGCTGGAACTACATTTTGTCCCTCTAACCATAAGGTTAAATAAACTCTATCACTGTGTTAAATCAACTCTATCATGCTATAATTGACTCTTATTGTAGCTGAAAAACTTGATTTGACAAGATGATATAGCTGATTTCGCTTTATATTAGAATTTATTTCACTCTTGTTGTAGTGAGTTCCATTGTAGTCCCCCGTACAGCGCATTTTGCTCTGCAAAATTTGCTGGGTGTGCACAATTTCAAGGCACCATCAGGGATTGGAGAGTGTCCAGTTTGGTGACCTCAGAATTACATCTCTGCTTTTTTGCAGATGAAGTTGTTCTGTTGGTGTCATCAGACTGCAGTCTCCAATATGCACTGGGCAGGTTTATGATCGAGTGTGAACCGACTGGGATGAGAATCCAGAGAGAGCACATCCAAATCTGAGGCAATGGTCTGCTGTCAGAAAAAAGGTGGATTGTCTCCTCTGGGTCATGGGAGAGTTTTTTGCCCCAAGTGGAGGATTTTAAGTATCTCTGGGTCTTGTTCATGAAGGGGGTAAGTTAGAGCATGCGATCGATAGGATTCAGGAGCTGCATCTGAGTTCCTGCGGATCCTGTACCGGACAGTTGTGGTCAAGAAAGAGCTGAGCCAGAATGTGAGACTCTTGATTTACCCAGCCCAGTCTCACATTTTTTTTCATGCTCCCATTAGGAAAAGCACCAGATTTTCATGATACAGTTTTTTTATTTTGCTATTAATAATTGTCCCTTACTCTTAACTCTAACCATAACCATATGATAAGACTCTACCCTCCCCAAACCCTAACCATAACTCCCCCAGACCCCCCATCACCCCATATTTCGTGCCCCCGTCACGAAAAGAGCCCCATTTTCATGCCTTCGTCACGAACCCATAGATTAATGTACTTTATGTAATGCTGCCACGAACTGCCGTGCGACTGGGTTGGATTTACCTCTTGATTTAAATTGTAAATGGACTGCATTTATATAGCGCTTTGCCATCTGCATCATACACTCAAAGCACTTTACACAATAATGCCTCACATTAACCCAGATGTCAGGCTGCTGCCATGCAAGGCGCCCACAACACACCGGGAGCAACTAGGGGATTAAGGACCTTGCCCAAGGGCCCTTAGTGATTTTCTTTTCAAGTTGGGATTTGAACCGAGGATCCTCTGGTCTCAAGCATAACACTTAACCACTACACCATCACCTCCCCCATCCTATCCTCACCTATAATCATGAACTTTGGGTAATAACCGAAAGAACAAAGTTGCAGATACAAGTGGCGGAAATGAGGTTCCTTCCTCAGGTATCTGGGCTTGCACTTTGAGACAAGGTGAGAAGCTTGAATATCAGGGAGCAAGCTGGATTAGAGTTGATGCTTCCTCGCATCAAAAGTTGCCAGCTGAGGTGATTCGTGGTCATCTCCCTAGGGAGGTCTTCCAGGCACTTTCAACTGGGAGAAGGCCCTGGAAAGACCCAGGACATGTTGGAGGGATTATATTTCCAGCCCCGTCTCATGTTGCTTCTTTTTTTTTTTTTTTTTTTGGTGATACTGTTAATTAATGTGTTACATTTTGCTGATGGAGTCAACCTTCAAACACTAATCTAATGTTAACCCTAACCATAACCATAACCTCAATACCACCTTCTGTGTCACCCCAAATTTCATGATACTACCATGAACATTTTTGTGACACCATCACAAGCATACAGTCAATTTCGTGATGGTATCATGACACCACAAACTTGGCATGAGATTGGGTTGTATATTTCACAGCGGCTTGGGAATGTCTTAGGATTCCTTGCTGCTTGGTCGACAGCCTGGAAACCAGATTTGCATAAGTGGCATAAAATGAATGAATGAACATGCACACACATACGGATGTGCACACACAGGGGTGATTACAATACTTTTCTGCCCCGCTATCATTAAGGCTATTTATAACCAATGCATATCTGAGTCTTTATGGAGAGGATAAAGGCCGTATGAAATCAACTTCTAATTGTCAGATCCAGATAAGGTTAAAGTATCATTTAACTGTACTTAAGAAGCACTTAATGAATGTATATGTGCAGAGTTCAAAAATGTGTTTTTAGTCAAAGAAAAAGTTACATTTGCGTTGCAGCTTAGGCCTTCATCCCTTGCATTTTCCACATTTTCATTTCTTCTTTCAAGTGGTAGAGAGTTTGGCAAAACACTGTAATTAACACAAAATACAAAATTCAGAAATTATTCAGCGTAAACGACCAGTTACAAAGTTCTCTATAAGATGTAGTAACACTGATCATCTAATGATGTTTAACTAAGAGGAAGGATGATGTCATTGACCTGGATCATTTTACACCAGGTGATAAAACTGATGATTATCTGAACGTGCATTGTGAAATGATTTAAATGGAAAGAGAAGTATATTCCCGTAACATAAAATAAGGAAGCTAAACTTTATCTTTGTAGCATCTTCATCAACAAATCTGTTATTTCTTTTAAATCCACTGAGCGATATTAATGCAGGATTCAATATTGGAGTTACATGGAGGTCCACATATATTTAAACAGTGAAATCCTTTTGTTATTTATTTATTTATTTATTTATTTATTACTATCACAGTATATAGAATTCAATATTCAAGCAAGTATCGGCTTCTGTGGCTGTGATGGAAAAATCTGGGGGATAGTGCAGTTATTTATTTATTTAAATTTTTTTCACACATTCATGGCAGACTGGCACAAAAGAAAAGGATTTTCTTCAAACGCTGTGACATTTCAGCTATAGTCTGCCAGAAGACACATGGGAGACTACAGTCACTTTGGCCAAAAACTAAGATAAGTGAGGGAAGCCACCAAGACACCCATGATCATTCTCAAGGCTATAGGCATGACTGGTGCAGCTTTGTTTTCTGTTGCATCCCCAGTCACAGCTTCATGGTGGAGTGTAAAAAAAATCTGATCTACGCTTAAGTGATAATTTATATTAAAAACAGTCCTTATATTTCTTTTGTCCAATTATTTATGGGCTCTGGAAGTGGAGAGACTGTGTATAAAAATGGCCATATTTTTGTTAAAGCTAACAGTCTACACTACAAGCACATCTTGATTGTTCCTTATCACCTTTGCTGTGGCAGTCTATAGAATCAAAATTACAAAAATTGTGTCACTGTCTAAATACCTATGGACCTCAATGTATTTGTCATCAACTTCAAGCTGATATTCTGCACTACAAGCTAACATTAGCTTTCAGCTCTAACATGCTCTGACAAATTACTAAAATGGCAAAAGCATCCAAAAGCAGCAATGAGTCAGTGATTTTCATGGATCAGGGCATTATTTTCTCTCACCATGATTTAATCAGTGTTCTGCTCAGCGGAAAATGAGTGGGACATTCTGTGATTGTAGAGAGGCCTCTTAGGTCAAGAGGTGGAGGTCGAGCTGTATGGAAAGAAAAAAATATTGTAAATTGCTAATATTTTGTTTTTGCAGTACTGCTGACTGATACAGAACCAAAACACACATGAACTGTCCTATAGGGGCGCATGTATACACTGACGTCTGCCAAGCTGAACATGTTTTGCTATGTCAGTATTTGTTGGTTTTTCTTAACAAATGGGAGTGGAGCTGATACAGATGCTGTAAGAATTTTGTAAT
Source organism: Thalassophryne amazonica (assembly GCF_902500255.1). NCBI lineage: Eukaryota > Metazoa > Chordata > Actinopteri > Batrachoidiformes > Batrachoididae > Thalassophryne > Thalassophryne amazonica. The sequence goes on from NC_047111.1 coordinate 90,725,559, forward strand.
GATGCTTCACATTCAGCCAGACACTGCCATCCAAGTAGAGAAGCTTGAATCTTTGACTGGACTGGGTTGCTTGACGTGAGATTCGACTGGACTGGGTTGCTTGCCAGTTGAAGATTCAAGCTTCTCTACTATGGAAACCACCTGGACAACTGAGAGCCTATACAGAAACACTGCCATCCAAGGTGCTCAACTGCACACCAGGGGAGGAAAGACCTTTCCAACCCACTGATTTCACCTCTACACTCCAAGTGCAAGTGCAACTAAAGACATCCAGTTGTCACCTTAGCTTACTGGTTAGCAACCTTAAAGTAAGAGAGGAAGCACCAAGACCAGAACCAGCATCATCCACAAAGTCAAGGTCAGTAAACCTTTCCCTATTAACAGCCGCTGTTCTCCACAACCCCACTCAACAGCTCATTCATGCAAGCATCAAACAGTGTAGGAACCAGAACATATGCCTGATGAACTCCAGTTTTCAGTGGTAAGAAGTCAGAGATTCTGTTGGTCCACACAGAATTCACAGTACGGTGTTCAGGCCAATACGATATTCAGTAAATCATTTGAAATCCCAAGAATTTTCAGGATGTCCCAACAAGTAATAGCAGAGCTGGTAGCTCAGTGGAATAAGGAATTGTACTCCCAATATGAAAAGTTGAGTTTGATTCCTTTTTATCGTACCTCTCTGTTCATGGCCAAGAATTTTCATTGAAATAGTTCACCCATCTAACATGATCAACATCATTCTACTCCACACACTGGTGACTACCTCCATTCACTGTACCATTCTTCCTTGACCAAAATTGACCAATATGCCCTTGAATATAATTTTTGTTATCGTTGGCAAAAAACCTGAAATGTCAGATGTGTTATTTTGAGCACCTGGTGTCAGAGTCACCTGGCTTCAGTCATTTTCAACACACGGTCACTCCCAACTCAATACATTTTGATGCAAAAGGGTTGTTTTGTCCGAATGGCAATATGTGACGAGTTTGGGCTTTTAGTTATTTACTGACATGTTTGTTTGTTTTTATAGCAGGATCATTTCTATCTGATAACACACAGAAGTATCTGCTTAACTTCCACATTTTATCAGGGAACATTCATCTATGTTTGGGTTATGGTTATGTTATAGTCATGAATAAGGTTCAGGTTATGGTTAATGTTTCCCCATTGTCACTAAATGACGGGAAGGTTATTTGATTTAAAATGTGATGAGCTGGAAGTGAAAATGTGTCATCATTTCACGTTGATGCAAAATTAATTCAGTTACTGATGAAACAAGCTTCCTTCAAAAGAAAGAGATTTCCATTCCTCCTTATTATCAACTAAACAAACAAAAATACTAGAAGTTCTTAAAAAACACAGACTATACTGTAACTTTGTTGGTTATTTTGACATTTTGCCCCCAATCTCAATTCTCTTTTGTACCCTTCCCCTTCCCCTTGGCCCTACCCCTACCCCTACGCCTACCCCTTTAAAACAAGGGGTAAGGCGAAGGGGTGTGCTTAGGAGAAAAAAAAAAACTGCCCGTGTCAAACTGCCGTCTTCACTGTTTGTTAACATGGCAACCGAAATGCAACTTGTTGCAGTAGCCTGTTTGCTCTTTTTATTTTCTCGCCTTTCTGCGTAAATGCAAAGAAATAGAAGTCATGTTAATTAGTTAAATTAATTTGTAATTTATAATAATAATAATTAATAGTATTAATAATTAAATAATTAGCAATTAATTAATGTTAATAATACTAATAATAATCAATAATAGTGATCATTAATATTGTTTTATTGATCATTAATTGATTGATTAGTAATTAATTAATTCGCAGTAAAAATAACTAAACACTTGAAATATATCAGTCTGTGTGCAATGAATGTACACATTATACAAGTTTCACTTTTTGAATGGAATTACTGAAATAAATCAACTTTTTCATGATATTCTAATTATACGACCAGGACCTGTATGTATGTTATGGGCTGCATCTAGTTCTGTTAACCTTATATTTCTTTTTCAAATTCTCCCATTTTTTGCATCCAGCCCTATTTCCTTTAGAAATTTCCTTGACAAATAATAGCAGTCTATTAGGACGTCAGGTTATGTGTTATTGCCATTGGTGAAACTTGTCCTCATGTTCTGCCTCATTTTCTTATTAGGAGACGAGTGTGCTCAGGGCTCCCTATTTATTTACAAAATACACACGTGTTACAGACCTTGAAATCCAACAGCAGGGATTGATATTATCCAAAGATTAATGAACATACAAATTAACGTGCTTATCCTTTATCACGATTTTCTTCATTGTGAGATATAAAAGTGTCTTTTTGTGGCGTTCGTGTGTATGTGCATTATAACGCCTCAGCACACGAGCAAAGTTACAATATTCTTCAGAACGACAATATACGCAACATGTATCCAGCAGCATACATGTTGCTGTCATAGGCAATTACCTGTAAAGTTTTTTGGCAAGTTATAACTTTCTAAACAGCGTAATTTGTAATGAAAACCGTTTCATTTGTGTGGCTCTTTCAGCGCCATGTTTGTTTCTGTGGAGACAGCAGTAAGCTCCTCCTACCCCTCCAAACGGAGTGTGAATCCACATTCACTCCATTTGGAGGGGTTTGTAGCCCTCCGCCTCGCTCCAAAAAGAGAATTGAGACACCCCTCTGTCTCTCGTGTCCGCGCAAAACGGAGGGGAAGAGATATGGGGAAGGGCCGAGGGGTAGAATTGAGATTCAGCCTTGAAGTTTCCGTGGATATGGCTTGCTCTACATCCCCCTCCACAGGCCAGTTCCTGTTTTTTGGGCCCTCCTCAAAGCCATCTTAAAGCTCTAGAACAAGTCAATTCATCAACCAGTCTCCTGGAGATCACCTGCTCTGCATGCTTTCCATGTCCACCTGCTGCAACCACACCTGGTTACACACATCTGGAGTCTCCTCGGTCTTAGTCAGCGGTGGGTGGAGCTGGAGATAGCAGGTGATATCCAGGAGCAGAATTAGAGACCCCTGTTCTAGAGCCCCAACACTGGAAATTATATGATTAGAAATCACACACAGAATGCCTCATGTTCATTCTTTGGGCTCTTGCTTTCACCTCTCCTGCGAGGCTTGAGGTGCCGGTGGACTGGTGGTGGTGAAGGATCTCCACAGAGGTCCATTAGTGGTCCAATGGGTGTGCAAGAGTCATCAGTGCCATTTGAATTCAGGAACATGAATGTCCTGGGACTCATTGGAATGTAACCGTCACCATCTCCGCTGGTAACGGAGAGAGGGGACGTCATGGGGACGTATGACTCATCCTCATGGCTTTGAATTTGTGTGCCATTTAAATGTGGCAGCTGAAAGACAATGTGACAGTGAGATAAGTGCACTGAATTATCATTTTATTACAACTGGACACGTGATAAACAGCTGGTAAAAATGTACTTGGTTATGTTTTCCTACCAAATTAAGACTCTGTCTCCTGAGCATCATTGCTCTGCTCTCAGCATCCCCTAAAAAAAGATTGGAAATCACATTAGTTTATACGGTGAGCTACAATCATTTATTATACGAGGTCTATTAGAAAAGTATCCGGCCTTATTATTTTTTTCAAAACCATATGGATTTGAATCACGCGTGATTGCGTCAGCCAAACTTGAACCTTCGTGCGCATGCGTGAGTTTTTTCACGCCTGTCGGTTGCGTCATTCGCCTGTGAGCAGGCTTTGAGTGAGGAGTGGTCCACCCCCCTCGTCGTTTTTTTCATTGTTTAGGAATGGCTCAGAGACTGCCGCTTTTGCTTGATCAAAATTTTTTCAGAAACTGTGAGGGACATCAAAGTGGACACCATCTGAGAAATTCAGATGGTTTTTGGTGAAACTTTTATGGGCTTCAAAGAGATTACGGAGTGTTACTATCGCTTTAAGGACGGCCCAGAGCGACTGGTGGTGCGCTGCTCTCCGAAGCCGCCATCGACAGGCTGAGCGACCATTTCATTTCTAAACGGATGGCTGTATGGATCCGTGACCATCGTGTGCAATTTCTCTGGTTATCACAAGAGCTGGACATCAACCATTTTCCATCAGATTTCACTTTTAACAAGAGATTTTGTCATGGAAAGCCGAGCGGAGGCTTCACGTGTCACGATGGATTCGCTACTGGAACGAGACAAAACCACCTCCGTTTTGGTCTCACAGGACGGCTTTGAGATGGCGTTCAGACAGCTGTCGGTGGTTTTCCCATCGAGTGATTATCCGAGAAAATTGTGGATGTGCCTGGACATGCCAGAACATGTCCTGTGAGGCTTCATCACGGCGTTGCTTTGCGCCATGCGGCACCGCCGTGACGCGCGAAGCCTCCGCTCCTCTTTCCATGACAAAAAATCCTGTAACAGTGGAATGTGCCGTTCATTTCCAAACTGAACGCTGTGTTTTATCCGGGATGTCATCTGGCTAGCACAGGAATTGTGAAAAGACATGGACATCAGCACTTTTTCGGCACATTGAGACAGACGTGCGGAGGAATTCCGCGCGTCGCACAGTAAGGTCTAACCTTACCAATCCCCAGAGCAAGCACACAGTCTTCTTGAATATGATGCCACAAGCTTTGTGCATCAATCTTTGGGCAGTTTTGCCCATTCCTCTTTGCAGCACTCTCAAGCTCCATCAGGTTGGATGGGGAGCGTTGGTGCACAGCCATTTTCAGATCTCTCCAGAGATGTTCAAGGAGATTCAGGTTTGTGCTCTGGCTGGGCCACTCAAGGACATTCACAGAGTTGTCCTGAAGCCACTCTTTTGATATCTTGGCTGTGTGCTTAGGGTCATTGTCCTGCTGAAAAATGAACCATCGCCTCAGTCTAAGGTCAAGAGACCTCTGGAGCAGGTTAACATGCTCTGTCAACTGTGGGACCTTACATGTAGACAGGTGTGTGCCTTTCCAAATCATGTCCAGTCAACTGAATTTACCCATGTGAACTCCAATGAAACTGTAGAAAACATGTCAAGAATGATCAGTGGAAACAGGAGCAGATTTTCACACAAGGATGTCTCTGTACATTGCTGCATTCATCTTTCCATCAATCCTGACTAGTTTTCCGAATTCCTGCCTGCTGAAAAACATGCCCACAGCATGATGCTGAGCCACCCACCATGCTTCACTGTAGGGATGGTGCCTGCACAGTAAATCACCAATGTATCATTAACACTGTCAGTGTTAGTTTTACACTGGTGAATTTACTGTGTGGTGTCCTTCAAAAATGACACCTGACATTCACACCAAAGAGTTCAATCTTTGTCTTATCAGACCAGAGGAATATGTTTCTCATGGTCCTGATGAGACCATAGGTTCTTGGTCACCTCCCTGACTAGGCCCTTCTCTCCCGATCGCTCAGCTTAGACGGATGGCCAACTCTAGGAAGAGTCCGCGTGGATCTGAACTTCTTCCATTTACAGATGACTGAGGCCACTGTGCTCACTGGACCTTCAAAGCAGCAGAAATGTTTCCTGTACCCTTCCCAGATTTGTGCCTCGAGACAATCCCTGTCTCAGAGGTGTCTACAGACAATTCCTTGACTTCATGCTTGGTTGTGCTCTGGACATGCACTCTGTGACCTTACATGACCTTATATGTAGACAGGTGTGTGTCTTTCCAAATCATGTCCAATCAACTGATTTACCCCATTGGACTCCAATTAAGCTGTAGAAAGATCTCAAGGATGATCAGTGGAAACTGGATGCACTTGAGCTTAGTTTTGAGTTTCATGGCAAAGGCTGTCAATACTTATGTACATGTGATTCCTTTGTTTTGTTTATGTTTTGTTTTAAATAAATTTGTAAAAATAAAAAAATCACATTGTCATTATGGGGTATTGTGTGTAGTATTTTTGGGAAAAAAAATTAATTTCAATCAATTTTGGAATAAGGCTCTAACATAACAAAATGTAGAAAAAGTGAAGTACTGTGAATACTTCCAGATGCACGGTATATTAGGAGTATATCATCAGGTCCATAGTATTTGAATAAACACAATTGGAGTTTAAATTAAATCAAAATAAAATTTAAAAACATTTAATCAAGATATCACTTCCAGATTTTATTCAAGGATTTAAGGAAAACATGACATTAACCATTGAAGAATTGAGCCATTTTTTTACACATAGTCCCTTCATTTTGAGAGGCAATATTGAGCTAAGTCAATATAATCACTATGATTATACAATCATCACTTCATGTCAGGAGATAGCTACATGGAAATTCAGCAAGGTATGTGGTTTCTAATACCAATTCCAGTTCTAAGGTAGAATTCTACTAGTGTAACTAATAGGTATATCTAAATATCTCAAAAAAAAAAAGAACGAGTAGAATAATAGAAGGGTAAGAATAGAGTAGGAGTAGAGCCACTTGTTGTGTGGGCCGCCAGAAGAGGAGTACTGCTGGCCCACCACCAGAGGCGCCCTGTCTGGAGTGCGGGCTCCAGGCCTCCACAGGACAAGCCAGGGTGAGCAGCTGTACACGACATCACCTGCAACAGCTGTACCAATCACCTGATCAGCAGGGGTACATCAGCAGGACGACGTCTCCACCTCTTTGCCGAGATATCGTTCTACCTGGAAGGTAACGTTCTCAGCTGACCGTGAGATCTTTTCAGTAACCTTTTGTGACTTTTGTGCATTATATAGCAGACTCTTTCCAACGAGAGGTGGAGGTAGTTTCCCTGCCGTGTGGATTGCGGGTGTAAACGCGCCCACATTTAATTGTTTTTTTTGTTCCTCGCCAGCAGTACCAGGTCCGACACGCGGAGGCAGTGGCCACCTGGGAGTTCGGGACTTGGCGGCTCCAGTATTCCCGGGGTCTGGTGGCGGAGGAAATCGTGTGGTTCTGGTTCTGCTTTGGACAGACGTCTTCTATCTTCGAGCCTGCCCACACGACACCTTCTGTGATTTGACTTGTTGTCTATTGTTGTAATCTGTTGGTTTGTTGTGCTTCTTCACAACAGTAAAGTGTTGTTATTTGACTTCCTCCATTGTCCGTTCATTTGCGCCCCCTGTTGTGGGTCCGTGTTCCTACACTTTCCCAACAGGATATCTCGGCCAACGTCATGGACCCCGAGGGGCGTCGACCGGCCGTTGAACGGCCAATGGAAGAGCAGGGCGCACAGGCGTCTGCAGGAGGAATGATCGGTGAGTTGCAGTGAATCCTCACCGCTTTTACGGCTCGGCTGGATCTGATGACCGAGCAGAACGTCCTCCTTAACCGCAGGGTGGAGGCTCTCGCCGCGCAGGTGGAAGCGCGCCCTCAGGGCGCTGCTGCGGCTCCCCCTCCTGTCGATCCTGTGCGCAATAGTGACGTTCCACAGGTCGTTCAACGACCCCTCCCACCTTCCCCTGAAGCATACATAAGCCCTCCAGAACCGTACGGGGGTTGTGTGGAGACATGCGCGGACTTTCTTATGCAGTGTTCGCTCGTCGCACAACGTCCCGTCATGTACGCGACTGATGCTAGTAAGATAGCTTATGTGATTAATCTGCTTCGCGGCAAGGCACGTGCTTGGGCTACAGCGCTCTGGGAGCAAAATTCACGGCTCCTTCTGACATATGATGATGAGTTTGTGAGAGAGTTCAGAACAGTGTTCGATCACCCAAATAGAGGAGAGACCGCTTCAGCCGTGCTGCTGTCAATGAGACAGGGGCGCCGGAGCGCAGCTGCTTATGCAGTCGACTTCCGCATCGCGGCTGCGAGGTCCGGCTGGAATAGCACTGCCCTCCGCGCCGCCTTCGTAAACGGACTATCGTTGGTCCTGAAGGAGCACCTGGTGGCTAAGGACGAACCGCGGGATTTGGACGGGCTTATTGATCTCGTTATACGATTAGACAATCGGTTAGAGGAACGCCGTCGGGAGCGAGGCGAAGGACGTGACCGGATACGCGCCGCCCCTCTCCCTTCCGGGTTCGAAAAGGGGCCGCCCTCCCCACGCTCCACAGCCGCAGCGCTTTGTGGGGCAACAGCTCCCCCTGTTGACGTTGTTAGGGAAACGCACAGGGCCAAAATGGGGAGGCTGATCCGTGGAGAGTTTTTCTCTGCAGCTCAACAGAGCACACACAGAGAGACTGCCCCAAACGGCCAAGACGTCAACACTCGCCCTTAGAGACTGGGCTAAGGGGGGGTCAAGACATTCAAGTGAGACACACACAAATTGCCACACGACTCCCAGTCACAATCCTAAGCGGGGATTTAACCCTTCAAGCCCGAGCACTGATGGACACGGGGTCAGAAGGGAATCTGTTAGACAGCGGATGGGCAAAGGAGGTAGGGCTCCCTCTGGTGGCGCTTCCTTCGCCATTGCAGGTGCGGGCACTAGATGGCACCCTCCTCCCTTTACTCACACATAAGACACAACCAGTAACTCTGGTGGTGTCTGGAAACCATCGGGAGGAGATTGAGTTTTTTGTAACTCCTTCTACCTCCCGCATGATTTTGGGCATCCCATGGATGTTAAAGCACAATCCCCGGATCGATTGGCCGTCTGGGGTGGTGGTTCAGTGGAGCAAAACCTGCCATCGGGTGTGTTTAGGATCCTCGGTTCCTCCCGGTTCCCAGGCTAAGGAGGAGGTCAAAGTCCCTCCCAATCTGACGGCAGTGCCGGTTGAGTACCACGATCTTGCTGACGTCTTCAGCAAGGATCTGGCACTCACCCTTCCCCCGCACCGTCCGTACGATTGTGCCATTGATTGGTTCCAGGCGCTGAGTTCCCGTCCAGCAGGCTGTACAACCTCTCGACCTGAGCGCGAATCAATGGAGACCTACATCCGGACTCATTAGCTGCCGGGCTGATCCGGAACTCCACCTCCCCGATGGGGGCAGGTTTCTTTTTTGTGGGCAAGAACGATGGCAGACTTCGTCCATGTATTGATTACAGGGGGCTGAATGAGATTACGGTTCGCAACCGATACCCGTTGCCATTATTAGATTCCGTGTTCACCCCCCTGCATAGAGCCAAAATCTTTACTAAGCTGGATCTTAGAAATGCGTATCACCTGGTTCGGATCCGGAAGGGAGACGAATGGAAGACGGCATTCAACACCCCATTAGGTCACTTTGAGTACCTGGTCATGCCGTTCGGCCTCACAAACGCCCCCGCGACGTTCCAAGCATTAGTTAATGATGTCTTGCGGGATTTCCTGCACCGATTCGTCTTCGTATATCTAGACGATATACTCATCTTTTCTCCGGATCCTGAGACTCATGTCCGGCATGTACGTCAGGTCCTGCAGCGGTTGTTGGAGAACCGGCTGTTTGTGAAGGGTGAGAAGTGTGAGTTTCACCGCACATCTTTGTCCTTCCTGGGGTTTATCATCTCCCCCAACTCCGTCGCTCCTGATCCAGCCAAGGTTGCGGCGGTGAGAGACTGGCCCCAACCCACAAGCCGTAGGAAATTGCAACAGTTCCTAGGCTTTGCTAATTTCTACAGGAGGTTCATTAAGGGCTACAGTCAGGTAGTTAGCCCCCTGACAGCCCTGACCTCACCAAAAGTCCCCTTCACCTGGTCGGATCGTTGCGATGCCGCGTTCAAGGAGTTGAAACGGCGCTTCTCGTCTGCACCCGTTCTGGTGCAGCCCGATCCTAGTCGCCAGTTAGTGGTTGAAGTGGACGCCTCGGACTCAGGGATAGGAGCTGTGCTTTCCCAGAGCGGGAAGACCGATAAGGTCCTTCACCCGTGTGCCTATTTTTCCCGCAGGTTGACCCCGGCCGAACGGAACTATGACGTCGGCAATCGAGAACTCCTTGCGGTGAAAGAGGCTCTAGAAGAGTGGAGACATCTGTTGGAGGGAACGTCCGTGCCATTCACGGTTTTCACTGACCACCGGAACCTGGAGTATATCAGGAACGCCAAGCGGCTGAACCCCAGGTAAGCCCGCTGGTCATGTTCTTCGGCCGTTTTGACTTCGGATCACCTACCGTCCCGGGACCAAAAACCAGAGATCGGATGCCTTGTCCCGGGTACATGAAGATGAAGTCAAAGCGGAGTTGTCGGATCCACCGGAACCCATCATCCCGGAGTCCACTATCGTGGCCACCCTCACCTGGGACGTAGAGAGAACCGTCCGGGAGGCCCTGGCACGAAGCCCGGACCCCGGAACTGGGCCGAAGAACAAACTATACGTCCCACCAGAAGCTAGGGCTGCAGTCCTGGACTTCTGTCACGGCTCCAAGCTCTCCTGTCATCCAGGGGTGCGAAGAACCGTGGCAGTTGTCCGGCAGCGCTTCTGGTGGGCGTCCCTAGAGGCCGACGTCCGGGATTATATCCACGCCTGCACCACCTGCGCCAGGGGCAAGGCTGACCATCGCAGGGCATCAGGACTACTCCAGCCGCTGCCTGTGCCTCATCGCCCCTGGTCCCACATGCCTGGATTTTGTCACGGGCCCCGCCGTCCCAGGGTAACACCACCATCCTCACGATAGTGGACCGATTCTCCAAGGCGGCCCACTTCGTGGCCCTCCCGAAGCTCCCAACAGCCCAGGAGACAGCGGACCTCCTGGTCCACCACGTCGTCCGGCTGCATGGGATTCCTACAGACATCGTCTCCGATCGCGGTCCCCAGTTCTCCTCGCAAGTCTGGAGGAGCTTCTGCTGGGAACTGGGGGCCACGGTGAGTCTCTCATCCGGGTACCACCCTCAGACCAACGGGCAAGCAGAACGGGTAAACCAGGAGGTGGAACAGGCCTTGTGCTGCGTGACTGCCGCGCACCCGGCGGCCTGGAGTACCCATTTGGCCTGGATCGAGTATGCCCATAACAGCCAGGTGTCTTCAGCCACCGGCCTCTCCCCTTTTGAGGTGTGTCTGGGGTATCAGCCCCCGTTGTTTCCGGTGGTTGAGGGAGAGGTCGGTGTGCCCTCGGTCCAGGCCCACCTACGGAAGTGCCGTCGGGTGTGGCGTGCCACCCGTCTGCTTTGCTAAAGGCCCGGACGAGGGCAAAAGCCCATGCAGACCGTCGGCGGACCCCGGCCCCTGCGTATCGGCCAGGGCAGGAGGTGTGGTGATCCACAAAGGACATTCCCCTCAAAGTGGACTCCCCCAAGCTACAGGACCGTTATATCGGCCCATTCAAGATCCTTAAGGTCATCAGTCCAGGCTGATGAGGCTTCAGCTTCCGGCCTCACTGCGGATCCATCCTGTGTTTCATGTATCCCATGTCAAACCGCATCACACCTCACCCCTCTGTACTCCGGGTCCGGCACCGCCTCCTGCCCGGATCATCGATGGCGAGCCGGCTTGGACTGTACGCCGGCTCTTGGATGTCCGTAGGATGGGCCGGGGCTTCCAGTATTTGGTGGACTGGGAGGGGTACGGTCCCGAAGAACGCTCCTGGGTGAAGAGGAGCTTCATCCTGGACCCGGCCCTCCTGGCCGATTTCTACCGCCGCCACCCGGACAAGCCTGGTCGGGCGCCAGGAGGTGCCCGTTGAGGGGGGGGGTCCTGTTGTGTGGGCCGCCAGAAGAGGAGGTACTGCTGGCCCACCACCAGAGGGCGCCCTGTCTGGAGTGCGGGCTCCAGGCACCAGAGGGCGCAGCCGCCTCACAGGAGCAGCCAGGGTGACAGCTGTCACGCATCACCTGCAACAGCTGTTACCAATCACCTGATCAGCAGGGGTACATCAGCAGGACAACGTCTCCACCTCTTTGCCGAGATATCGTTCTACCTGGAAGGTAACGTTCTCAGCTGACCATGAGATCTTTTCAGTAACCTTTTGTGACTTTTGTGCATTATATAGCAGACTCTTTCCAACGAGAGGTGGAGGTAGTTTCCCTGCCGTGTTGATTGCTGGGTGTAAACGCGCCCACATTTAATTGTTTTTTTTTTTGTTCCTCGCCAGCAGTACCAGGTCCGACACGCGGAGGCAGTGGCTACCTGGGAGTTCGGGACTTGGCGGCTCCAGTATTCCCGGGGTCTGGTGGCGGAGGAAATCGTGTGGTTCCGGTTCTGCTTTGGACAGACGTCTTCCATCTTCGAGCCTGCCCACACGACACCTTCTGTGATTTGACTTGTTGTCTATTGTTGTAATCTGTTGTGTTTGTTGTGCTTCTTCACAACAGTAAAGTGTTGTTATTTGACTTCCTCCATTGTCCGTTCATTTGCGCCCCCTGTTGTTTGTCCGTGTACCTACACTTTCCCAACACCACTTAGGTGCCTGGTCTTGAGAACTAGGGATGGTTAAGAAATACAAACAGTGTGGTATTGTGTGGTGAATCTGTCTTGAGAAGGCAGTTTCCAAAACCTGAGTGACGGTGGAAGAAGAAAACTAGTGAGGGAAACCACCAAGTCATCCAGACGGCTCTGAAGATGTTATACAGTAGGCTTCTGTGGCTGTGATTAGAGCAACTGTACATAATACAACTTTTGTCTGTTGCAGCTTGAGTCACAGATTCATGGTGCAGAGGCACATAGAAGCATTTTCACAGAAACAGATCAAATCCAGGCTCATGTTTCCCATGTTCCTTCTGGCAAAATGTAGTTGAACTTTCATGTCTTCGTGAAGGTGTGACTTTTGCTGCAACAGGCAAAAGTTACACTGTATACAGTTTTTTCAGCCACAGAAGTCAATAACTGCTTGAGCGTTGTCATGGGTGTCTTGGTGGCTTCCCTCACTCATCTTGCATGGTCACTTAATTTTTGAGAACTGCCTACTCCTGACAGATTTACCAGACAGTATCATACTGTGTGCATTTCTTAATCAAAGATATAAAATAGCGTTGGGATGACTAGTTAATAGTCAATGACTTGTAGACTAACTTTCTTCCAGTTGACTTGTCAGGTAATTCATATAGTTTCAGCATAAGGTAAATCATTAACAAAAATAATCAGTTTCAAATGCCTGTTTAATTAAGGTGATTTTATGGATTCAGTGTTCTTTTCCTGCACAGCTATCAAATTCACAGAGTGGGTACCCATAGAAAGATATTTTTTCACCAAGGAGAGAACTTAAACAGGAAACAACACAGGCCAGCATCCACCAGCAGCCAGCACTCCCTCCACTTAAGGGTTTTGAATGAAAATCTTGCATCAGTAGTAGTACTACCATGAGCATTTTCTCCATGCAGTTCACCGTGTTAATGCCATGTTTTCAACTTTTAGTTTTACTGTTGTTATTCAAATTGAAGTCAGTTTGGAGTTTCATTACATTTGACATTAATTTATCATTAAGATCAGTAGTTGGGTAATGATTGTCATTTGTCATCCCATCCGTAATGCAAATGAAGTACAAGATAGCATGAACTAGTGTAAGCACCTTTTTTTAAAATTTCAACTCTATTGTGGTGGTGTACAGAGACAAAATTACAAAAAACTGTGTCACTGTCTAAATGCTTACATAGCCAACAGTACCTGTTCTGAAATGTTCCAGGCCTGAGAAAGAGATTCTCCTGGAAATCATTGCGGTGGGGTCTGAAAAAGGAGGTGCAGGCATTATCTTCCGACTGTAAGCGCGTTCCTCATTCAGCTGCTCTGACAGGTGATTAGGCTTCGGTGGAAGCGGAGGGGGCGTTTGCCTGTCCCCGCTGCCTCGAATGATGCTGAGGAATAAGGTTTGTCAAACTGGAAGACACTTGAGGCACAGTGATGTGGCAGAGGAGAGGAAGTGGATGATGGCAAAGGCATGCACGGAGCACTGAAACAGTGGTTAGCCAACCTTCCACTGGCAAAAAGACATGGACTGGGGCTAGCGTGAGAAACCGAGGATGATGAGGAATCAGTGCAAAAAGGCGAGGGAGCAATGTCCTTAATAGCATCATCTGATGACTTCTGTTCCAGAGAGATCTCTGAGTTGGAAGAGCTGTCATGTCTACAGAGTTGGAGAAACAGAAAAAACATGGAGCATTTGTTTGACATAAATTACTGCAACTAGGGGATAGTGTCAGTGGGTATGAAAACAGTAAGACCTGTGGCAATCTGACATTTCACCCCAATGACAAATGACCTTTACCCAAATGATTGACCTGTAGCAGGTCTTGCCAGGACAACTGTAGAATAAATGTGTGTGCCACATCTTGGTCCACATCAGGATGACATTTGTCAAAATAATTTCTTTAAGGGTAGTTTTGAGGTTAACCTTCATTAACATGCCAGTTTGATATAAATCAGCAAATGGAGCTGGGAGGAGTACACCAAGAAGCAGACAGGTAGACATGGCATTGGCCCCAGTGTGACCTTTGGAAAATTTGATCTTGCTGGGTGATTCTGGAACTTACTGTCAAATGTATGGCATGTTTGGTGCAAATTTTTCAATTTTCAATTCAATTTCAATTTATTTTCATTTATATTGGAGCGAAAAACTTAAAATTTGAACTTTGACCCAATGACCTTGACCACAATGATTAACCTTTAGCAAATTTTACCTTGCTGGGAAATTCTAGAATCCACTTCCACATGTGCATCAAGGTTGGTGCAAATTGGAGTGAAAAACCTAAATTTTGACTTTTGATTCCAACTGACAAATTTGTGATGGCAATTTCACAACCCATTGGGGTGAAAACCATAATTTTGACCTTGCAACCCAATGACCTTGACCTTTGCCAAAACAAGCACTTTAAGAGAAATTCTGGGGCCAACCATATATCACATTTGGTGAATACTGGACTAAGGACCTGGAAGGAGTAGGGGAACTAACAAACAGACAAATGTTACTCAAATTATAGTACGATTATTTCACCTTTCTCAGACTGTGTATACCTGCTCATGCTCACGGTGCCTGTCTCACAGAGTGACAGAAAGAGATAGTCCAGTTGATGAGTGGATCCCGCTTGGCTTGACACAGACACCCCGTCTGAGCTGTCAGGTGAGAGTTGAAGGGAGGTTGGAGTGTGGGGAAGGTTTTCTTCTGAACTCTCTGATGAAACAGGCAGAACAGGGCAGTGAGAGATGGTGTGTATCTGCACAGTTGCAGCCTCTTAAACCAGATAAGAAAACTGCCACTATGCTGACTCCAAGGTCTGTGCAAACTGGAATTCTCCTAATCTCGATCCAAACTTGGGTAAAGAATGACAATTTCTTCAGTATGAAACCTGTATCACTGTTCCTTCTTTGTTTATGTCGTCTGAAAATGTCTTGTCAAGTTGGCTAACATTCAAAAATTTGTTTCATTCCATTTCACTCAAGGCCAGTAAATCAAGGTCAGTCCTGCAGAGCCATGTGGAAAGAAATGCATGTTCTCACAAAACATTTGCTATTTTGTTACACTTAAAAGATTAACTGTCTGTTGAGGGTTCAAATTACCCTTTTACATTTCCTTGCAAGAGTTAAGGGGCAAGTTTTGCAGAACTTTTCGTTATCCTTCTTTTATCAAAGGAGGCAGAATGTGCAATTGTGCTTTGCATTACTTCATGGACTATAAATTTTATTTGTAGTTGAATCGCTTGTATTTATTTTATTTATCATCAGATTCTATCAGTGTTCAGGCCGTTGCTCGCTCTGCTATCTGTTGGACACATATGACAGTGTTCCGACACATTTCTCCAGCCTGCTCACAAAAAAGTTAAGCTAATTCTTTTCATAAACTGACACAAATAAATAAAAGTCCAAGAAATAATGACAAAAGCCAGGCAAATTTGCTGACTTCAATAAAAGCTTTAATTCAAAACCGGTGTCGCCAACGAACAGTCCCCCTAAAAATCACTCTGCCCTGCCTTCACTGCGCAAGCGTCTGAGCGTCAGCCGCGGTTCACAGATTATCACCTCATTTCTGCTTAAAACTGCACTCCAGTCATCATCTATCTCAGCGACAGATATCTGAAGCTTTTGTACAACAATCATTTCCACATGAATTCAGCATTATTTCCTAATAAAAGATGGGGAAAGCGATCAGAGCGCAGCAGCAGCACATCAGACTGACATGCTGCTGCTGCTGCGTTTAGTTATTTCAGAGCATCAGTAGTGACTCACTGATTATTGCCTAATTTCTGCTTAAAACTGACTTTAGAATGATTTAAGAGGTTTTACTTTGTCATCTGATGGTTAATAATCACATTATTTCCTTTGATCACTTTGGGTGTACAGAATCAGTCTCAGAGGAGCTGCTGTGGTCCTAAATGATGCATGGCAGTGAAGGCAGGGCGGACCAATTTTTAGGGGGACTGTTCAGTCAAAATTGATTTATTACTGGGCAGCACGGAGACTTACTGGTTAACACTGTTGCCTCACAGTGAGAAGGTTGTGGGTTCAATTCCCGTGGCCTTTCTGTGTGGAGTTTGCATGTTCTCCCCGTGTGTGCGTGGGTTTCCTCCGGGTGCTCGGTTTCCTCCCACATCCAAAGACATGCGAGTTAGGTGGATTGGAATCTCTAAATTGTCCATAGGTGTGTGTGGGTGTGTCTGTGTTTGTTTGTCTGTTTGTGGCCCTGCGACAGACTGGTGTCCTGTCCTGGGTGTACCCCGCCTCACGCTCTATGACTGCTGGGACAGGCTCCAGTCCCCCGTGACCCTTAATTGGACTAGGCGGTAGAAGATGAATGAATGAATGAATGAATGAATGGTTTATTACTTTTTAAAGCTACAGTATGTAGGATTTACAGGCATTTCTTTGCAGAAATAGACTATAGTATTCACAACTGTTTATTAGTGCATAATTATCTATAACAACAATTTGAGGTGTTTTCAAAGGCTTAGACTGAGCTCTTCATATCTACATGGATGCAGCCCCTCATAGAGGCCACCATGTTGATACAGAAGCCCAACAGGGACATACTCATTCTGCCTTTCACATTTTGTTGCTCGACTGGAAGACAAGATAAAGAAGACGTGTCAGTGGTTGCTCCACAATACACTGTCTACTGATTGCTAGTGGAGGCTAACAGTTTGAAAAACCCCAGTTTTGTAAAATGAAGGAACATACATATTGCTTATCACAAGAGAAGTCAAGGGAGCATAAATCCCTGTTGCTAAAGAAAACGTGAAGGGAAACAAACCAGTAAAGGCATAATGCAATCTACGCAGTAAAATCACCAGTGTAAAACTAACATTGACAGGGTTAAATTAACACTGCCAGTGTACATATGGTCCTACTCTGGCCAGAGTGGGACCATATGTACACTGTCAGTGTTAATTTAACACTGGTGATTTTACTGTGTAAAAGCTCACTACTAGATGACTCTAAATGCTATACGCTGTAGACTTAACTAAACTTAATTCAAAGACATACAATATAATAGCATGCTGTCTGGTGTTGTGTACACAAATCAGATCTACAAAGGATGACATATGTGCAGCCTCTATGCACACATGTGGAAATGCTAAAATCTAACTAAAATTAATCATGAATGTAATGTAAGATGTTATTGTGAGACATCTATAACTAATGGAAATACAACTTCAGATATATTTGAATGATGCAACATGTTTGTTTCCAGTGAACACCATGGGTTCTCTTAAATGTTTGATGCTCAGTTGCATACAAAATAATTTACTTCCCTGGACTATTGCAGTTATTATAATTTGTTTTCCTGTCCCCCTCAAAATTTCTAGTGTTAAAATATTTTTCACCGGGCCAGACTTTTTCACAGTGAAAACCAGTGTTCATCAGGGATGTGTTCTGGCTCCTAAGCTATTCAATGTTTGCGTGGACATGGTGTAGGGTAGGGTTACAGAAACAGTGGCTTTGGTGCCTTTGTTGGTGAGAAAAAGTTTATTGACCTTGACTTTGCAGACAGTGTTATGTTCTTTGTGGAATCAATGGATGCCCTGATTGCAGCTCTTGAGAAGTGTTTGCAATTATTCTGGTTCAAAAGTAAGATCCAGCATTTCAATGACTTGCTGGATTCTGCCATCAGACGTAGTATTTAAGAACACTGCTGAACTTGTAGATTTTCTTTTATCGTGTCACTGCCAGTGATATTCATGTCTCTGGGTCCTCAGTCTTTGAGACTGGGAGATGCCTTGTAAGAGCTCATGGAGTCATGAGGTTGCTGGGCAGAGGTGTTTGTGATGTCAATATCTTTGTAGGGGAATAAAAATCCAAGTCTTTCGGGCCCAGGTCCAACAATACAGTAAGGCTACTTACTCTATGACTGTGAAACTTGGACTCTAACTAGTGACCTAAGGCATAAACTGGATGGCTTTGTTAGTAGGTATTGTCAGGTAATCCTTGGGTACTGCCCTGATGACTTTATGTGATAAGAGTGGTTATTTGGAGAGACTGAGATGACAAGTATCATTTGCATGGTGAGGGAGTGTCAGCTATGATATTTTGGCTCTGTGGTGCATTTCTCAGGGCGTGATTGGTAAATGGATGGACTGCATATACGTATAGAGCACTTTTATGGTAACTTTACACAGCAAAGCACTTTACAGTAATGCATCTCACACACACACACACATCAGGGTGCTGCCATGCAAGGCTCTCACTAAACACCTGGAGCAACTTTGGCATTAAGGACCTTGTTCAAGGGTCCTGAATGATTTTCTGGGTTTAGTGGGGCTTTGAATGGAGGATCCCCTGATCACAAACCCACCACTTCAACCCCTTCACCATCACCTTCCCTAATCCAGTGTTGAGGACCCAACAGCTGAAGAAGGCCAAGGGGATTCCCATGTTTCACCTGGCTGCAGCAAATAGATGGTAACTTTCAAGAGATGTGGATGTCTGCCTAGGTTCTATCGTGCGGCAAATGAGGCAACATGCAACACTGGTGCCTGCTCCCAAACCTGACCTGACCTGAAAATACTTGTTGTGTTGACTTGTGCCATCATGTGTGGGTGGTTTGGGTTAAAAGCACAGTTAAAAGAATCTTCTCAAGCTGTTTGACTGGGATGAATATAAGACCACAAAGCTTTGGCACACATGGTGTTGAAACAATTCCAACAAATAACTAATAGCATCTGCAGTACTAATCAACCATTTGGAATTCTTGTGGAGTGTTATGTTCATTAGATTAAAAAATAAATAAATAAAAGTGAGGAAAGTGTAAGATGGTGTACTTGTACGTGAATAAAAACGGTCTGAAACATTTCCTGAAACAGTCAGAGACCTACATAAATGGGTGCTTATCATGTGGTGAGCTTTGGGTTATATTTAGAAAAATTTGCATTAAGACTTCTAAGAAACTATTGTCAGGAGTAGTGAGGTCAACCAGTGTGTGATGTAGCTGCATATCACTGCATCTCTAAATGGTCAACACTTTAATGTCACACCAGCTTCCTCCCACATGTGGTTTTGTGCCATGTGAATACTTTTACAGAGGATTACGACGCGTCCAGAAAGTATTCACAGCACATCACTTTTTTCACATTTTATATTTCAGCTTTATTCCAAAATGGAGTAATTTTTTTTCCTCAAAATTCTACACCCCATAATGACAACATGAAAAAGTTTTTTTTTTATTTTTGCAAATTTATTAAAAATAAAAAATTAACAAACCACATGCGCTTAAGTATTCACACCCTTTGCTCAATACTTTCTTGATGTACCTTTGGCAGCAATTACAGCCTCTAGTATTCTTGAATATGATGCTACAAGCTTGGTGCACCTATCGTTAGGCAGTTTTGCCCATTCCTCTTTGCTGCACCTCTCAAGCTCCATCAGGTTGGATGGGGAGCATCAGATTCAGGTCTGGGCTCTGGCTGGGCCACTCAAGGACATTCACAGAGTTGTCCTGAAGCCAGTCCTTTGATATATTGGCTGTGTGCTTAGGGTTATTGTCCTGCTGAAATATGAACTGTCGCCCCAGTCTGAGGTCAAGAGTGCTCTGGAGCAGGTTTTCATCCAGGATGTCTCTGTACATTGCTGCATTTATCATCCCCTCAATCCTCACTAGTCTCCCAGTTCCTGCCCCTGAAAAACATCCCCACATCATGTTGCTGCCTTCACCATTCTTCACTATAGGGATGGTGCCTGGTTTCCTCCAATCATGATGCCTGGCATTCACGCCAAAGAATTCAAATTTTGTCTCATCAGACCAGAGAACTTTGTTTCTCATGGTCTTCAGGTGCCTTTTGGCAAACTCCAGGGGGCTGCCAGGTGCCTTTTACTAAGGAGTGGCTTCCACTACCATACAGAACTGATTGGTGGATTGCTGCAGAGATGGCTGTCCTTCTGGAAGGTTCTCCTTGTGTTGTCCTAAGATGAACCAGTAGGGGGCCTCAGGCCTGTAAAAAGCTGTTACGGATCCAGCCTGCAGCCCTCTTAGCCACCAGTGATGGTGACGGGATAAGGAGAGCAGGTGGATTCTTGTTATGTACATAACTGTAACTAAAGTTGCTGTTCTTTTCTAAAGATGCCATCTTTTTCCTGGATACCCAAACACTTCTGTTAAATACAACAGCGTTTTTGGCCATGAGGAACTGATTTTTCCGGGAAAAATAAAGGACGCACATTGGAAGAGAGAGGGCACCTGCAGAGGACAGCGTTTTTGGCAATGGCGCAGGCGGTTTCCAACTCTAATCTGCCGTTGATTCTGGCATGTGATGCATCACCTATAGGAGTGGGTGCAGTGATTTCTCACAAAATGTCAGACAGACGTGAGAAACCTATTGCTTTTGCCCATGGGAAAGAATACACTTGGATTTTGCAGAATCAAAGGGTCAGATGTTTCTGGTATTGATTGATGCATAAGATGGCCAGAGATTGTCCCTATGTCGACTGCTACCACGTACAAAATCATTGAAGTAAAACTTGTTTGCTGCTTATGGGTTACCTAAAGAGGTGGTAACTGATAATGGATCTCAGTTCATTTCAAGTGAATCTGAGACATTCCTAAAATTGAATGTGGTCAAACACATCTGTCAAAACCTCCATCAATCATCCAGCATCTAACAGACTGGCTGAACAGTTGGTAAAAAAAAATTTCAAGGTCTTTGGCAAAAAGCAAAGCACTTGGTGATCAGTCAATGCAACAAGTTTTTTTTTTTTTTTTTTTGGTTACAGAAATGTACCTCATGTAACAACTGGAAAAACTCCAGTTGAACTGTTTTTGAAAAGACAGGCTTGAACAAGGTTGTCTTTAGTGAAAACCAAGCTTTTCAGAGGTGGTCCAAGATCGACTGGCACAGAAAGAGTCCAAGAGTAAGGGCAGACTCAGGAACTTAAAAACTACAGGGGAGGAGAGAAATGGGTGACTGGAGAGATTACCCGAGTTCTGCATCCGGTGACTTACCTAGTTTCTGTGAATGGGACATGTGTAAAAAGGCCTGTTAACTAGCTGTTAGAAAACAAAAACAAACAGAATGTGAATGTGAATGTGAACGTGGAAAGGAATGTACAAAATGATATTTATGATGATGAGTTTGTTTTTGATTCTTATTTTGGACTGGCTGAGGAAACTGAACCTCAGAAAAAGGAACCTGAGAATTATAGGACAGTAACAGTTCCAACAGAGGTCGTGGAACCAGTTCCTGCTGCACAAACTGCAGGAAGACCAAAAAGGACACTAAAACCACCAGACAGAATGAATTTGCAAGAAAAAGGGATTACTGCACTGTGTGTAAGAAAAAGAGAGAGAAAGTTTTTTAAGGTGCAGTAATAAATTACAGGGCAGGACTGTGGTGTCCTAAGAGGAACCAGTAGGGGGCCTCTGGCCTTTAAAAGGCTGGATCTGCCTCTGTAGCAGTCTTTTTCCTGCAAGATCCACACACTTCTGTTAATCACAACACTCCTCTCTTCACAGAGGAATGCTGGAGCTCTGAAAGAGAGACCATCGGGTTATTGGTCACCTCCCTGTCTAAGGCAGCCAGCTCTAGGAAGAGTCCTGGTGGCTCTGACCTTCTTCCATTTACGAATGATGGAGGCCACTGTGCTCACTGAGACTTTCAAAGCAGCAGAAATGTTTCTGTGCCCTTCCCCAGATTTGTGTCTCGAGACAATCCTGTCTTGGGGGATCTACAGACAATTCCTTTGACTTCATGCTTGGTTTGTGCTCTGACATGCACTGTCAACTGTGGGACCTTATATGTAGACAGGTGTGTGTCTTTACAAATCATGTCCAATCAACTGAATTTACCCCAGGTGGACTCCAATTAAGCTGTAGAAACATCTCAAGGATAGTAAGTCCCTTCGGCTGCTCCCTTGTTTGCACTTGGGGTCGCCACAGCAAATCCAAGGTGGATCTACATGTTGAATTGGCACAAGTTTTACGCTGGATGCCCTTCTGACGCAACTCCACATTACATGGAGAAATGTGGCAGGGGTGGGATTTGAACCCGGAACCTTCTGAACTGAAACCAAGCGCATTAACCACTTGGCCACCACCCCTGCTAGAAACATCTCAAGGATGATCAGTGGAAACATGATCAATTTTGAGCTTCATGGCAAAGGCTGTGAATTCTTATGTACATGTGATTTCTTAGTTTTTTTTTTTATTTTAATAAATTTGCAAAACTAATCTCAAAAATGATTAGTGGAAACAGGATGCACCTGAGCTCAAGTTTGAGCTTCATGGCAAAGGCTGTGAATACTTATGTACACATGGTTTATTTGTTTTTGTTTGTTTTTTTAAATATGTATATGTCACGGACATAAACAAGCGAAACTCTTCAGCATCTCACCATGTAATTTCGGCAGTGGAGGGCACAGTTCTGCTAATCCACTAAGCGCTAATTTTCAAAGATAACGTTTCTGTTAGCAGATTAGCTTTTCAGATAACTTTGAAAACCATCAGTGGTGTTGTGAAAGTGTAGGAACACGGACCCACAACAGGGGGCGCAAATGAACGGACAATGGAGTAAGTCAAAATAACAACGCTTTACTGTTGTGAATGTGCACAACGAATACAACCAATCACGGAAATGAACAACAGTCAATTCACAGAAGTGTCGTGTGGGCAGGCTCGAAGATAGGAGACGCCTCTCCAAGGTAAGACCGGAACCACACGGCTTCCTCCGCCACAGGACCCCGGGAATACTGGAGCCGCCAAGTCCCGAACTCCCAGGTGGCCACTGCCTCCGCGTGTCGGACCTGGTACTGCTGGCGAGGAACAAAGGACAGTTAGATGGGGGCGCGTTTGCACCCAGGACTCCGAACAGCAGGGAAGTTACCTCCACCTCTCGTTGGAACAGTAATCCACAAACTAGCACAATCCAAAAAGATACACTCCGTTATCTTCGATACGTTACCTCTCCGGTAGAAACGATATCTCGGCAATGAGGTGGAGGTGCCGTCCTGCTGATATACCCCACTGATGATTGCCGTCAGCTGTCTCAGGTGATGGGTGACAGCTGTCACCGTAGCTGCTCCCGTGAGGCGGCGGCGCCCTCTGGTGCCTGGAGCCCGCACTCCAGGCAGGGCGCCCTGGTGGTGGTGGGCCAGCAGTACCTCCTCTTCAGCGGCCCACACAACAAGCGGACCAATTAGCTTCTGATA
The DNA here is from genome assembly GCF_902500255.1 of Thalassophryne amazonica. Classification (NCBI taxonomy): domain Eukaryota; kingdom Metazoa; phylum Chordata; class Actinopteri; order Batrachoidiformes; family Batrachoididae; genus Thalassophryne; species Thalassophryne amazonica. The sequence continues at coordinate 90,748,870 of NC_047111.1, forward strand.
AATTTAGTTCTGATCATTTTTAGACCGCTAACATGTTTTTGCGGGCATAGCGAGTGTGCCAAATTCCATGCTTTATCACAAAATGAACAATTTTTATGGAAATTTTAGCTAAGCTGCACCACTACCACTGTTGCAAGATGGAAAACAGGTAAACCTACACAATAGTAACAATAAGAGTGACATGTATTAAACATTACAAAAGGATCAAACATAGGGGATACATCAAAAAATTTCACAACTGATTTAAACTGTCGGCTTTTAGCAAAGACCGCAGAGTATTAACGGGGGAAATAAAAGACAAAAAAAAAAACGCTTGCAGACCAAGATCATTGTGGAGCTAACATTAGCACATCCAAAGTCTGAGTGGTTCTCTATCAAACTTACCAGCTGCTGTTGATGCTGGCTCTAACATTATCTTGTTTTTATCTTCAGCTTTGTTTAGCTATTTTGCAGTCAGGCCCTGAAAAGTAATGTTTTTTTGCGGCTAAGCTTAATTAGCCTGCAGCTAACGCCGCTCACCACTGACTCCGTTCGCGACTCCAACAGCAAGCGACACTGGCAACCACAGTGTTTTAATACTGCACAGAACGACTGACCGACTAGGAATGTAATTACTGTAGTGAAACATAATTACACATCAGTTTCAGTGAAGACGTTAACAAAACAGTTCTCGGAGTTCTGTGTCGCTCGTCGCATATTAGTGACGCAACACGTGTGAGTTTGGAACACGATGTACATGTTAGAACAAAAACAGTCTGTGGGATTTATTTTTCCGAAAACGTGGATGTGTTGCAACATTTTCCATTCGTCACCCCCGCTAAAATTGTTTTCTGTTCTTCATTACTCAAAAGGTTTTCAGCAGCGTGACAGGGGCGTAGGCAGAAATAATGTACCAGGTGGGCGGGGGGCGCTGTCCTGTTCAGGGTTTTGTGTTCTACCTTAAATTGTCTATGGTGCTGACCATGACTGTGTGACACAAGAATATGTATCTTTCAGCTGTTACACAAATGGGTGATTCTTAGACTATGGGCACTTATGTCCTTTTATCATATTGTATGAAAAACAGGAAAAAAGGGGACATTTCACACTTTTATAGTTATCTTTACAATGAAAGTGTGTTAAGAAATTTGTTCTAGTAGTCTGTGATGACTTTTCACCCTATTTTCAGCATCATTATATGCAAATATTGCCATTTTGTGCTTGTCCCACACCCAGACTTTTGATCTTCAATGATAAAAATGAATGGTAAAGAAACGTTTTTTCTAATGTTTTAAAATATCTCTGAATAAAATATCAGTAAAATAATCAAAACATAATTGGGGTATTCAATGTCATACAACTGTTGTGATTTTTTTAAACAAAATGTAGTTGTCCCACACTATTACCGTAATTTCCACCACCACACTGTAATGTCCCTAAAGAGTTTGTATGAAAGATTGTTTGGGTAGTTTCTATGGAGATAAACAGTGACATCAGAGCACATGTATATAGCGCCAAATCACAACAAACAGTTGCCCAAAGGCGCTTATATTGTAAGGCAATGGTGTGTGGAAATTACATTTACAAGGCCAATAGTGCCCGTAGTTAAAGATCACCCAAATATCTGTTGATATAGGCTGCATTTAATAGGATTGTTCGTGAGCTGAACAGAAAGCTTTGATTTATGTCAAATTAAAACACTCCATAAACACTGTTTGAAAACCTAACAGCAGATGTGCAGTAACGGAACTGCAGTTAATGCACAGTGTGTTTGTTTGTTTGCAAATATCTCATCAAATCAAACAGTCAGATCCAAAAAACTCTGATAATGATGGTGTTTGACTGTAAATACTGCACTGAAATGTTTCTTAAAAATGTCACACTTTGCTAATAGTCGATTTGCCTATTTATGTACACCACTCACTGAGCAGTCTGTGTTAGCCTGATCCCGTCAGATCTCAGAAGCTATGCAGTGCAACGTCTGGTTAGTACTGGATGTGAGACCTCTTGGAACACCAGCGGCTGTGTGGTGTTTCTCCAGGTAAAACTGGAGTTGCGTCAGGAAGGGCATCCAGCGTAAAACTTGTGCCAAATACCTATGCGGATCTGACTTATCCGCTGTGGGGACCCCAAACAATAACGGGAGCAGCTGAACTGACAACAATATTCACTGAGCAGTTGTCAACTTTGTTTAAAGGCTTCAACCTTACAGCTGTACAACTAGAAACAGCAAATAATCAGTACCAGCATTTCATGCAATGTGAAGCAGTCTCCTCGAAAAACATGTTTACACTTTTATTTACATCATGTGGATTGAAATATTTAAAACATTTTGCCATTGAAATATATAAAAAAATGTATGCTTTCATTTTCATGAATGGACATAAAAGATCAAACACATATGCACCCAATGGTTCATTTACCTTGAATTTTTTCACTTTCAAACATGTCAATCTTCAAAAAGCTCTATATTAGGTGATGAAGTCAGATGTGGCAGTCCTGGACTGGCCTGGTTACATGTGGCCTGCAGTTGTGAAAGTGGTAAGAAATGACACTGAGACTTATAGTAACGATCATTCAATTCAAGGACAACAGCTGTGGTGGACATTCCTGTCATGCTCCCTCAAAATGTGTAATATCTGTGGCATCATCTTGTGTGATAAAACTGCAAATTTTAGAGTGACCTTTAACTGTGACCAGTCAAAATAATAATCATGCTCTTTAATTAGCATCTTGAAAGGCCACACCAACCAAGATAATGGACAAGGTTGGGTAGGATTACCTTTGAAAGAATACATGTGGATTACATGTATGTATGTACATACATTTGGATTACTGTAATCTTATTACTTTTGGATTACATTTCAAAGTAATCCTACCCAACCTTGATGATGGATTATTGTTGGCAAGGTGAAGTGCTGAATAAAACAGATTTTTACAAATTTGTGAACAAAATTCAAGAGAAATAAACTTTTTCTGTGCATGTAAAAGGAATGAAAACAAAACTGTTGCATTTATATGTTGTTGACTGTATTTTCCTTTGCAGTTATTTCAGAATTGCTGATAGACATTTTAAAATGACAACACTGAAGCAATGTCATGAACTTTTCAATGTTGTTGTTAAAGTCTTATGATCACTGTGACACAAACACGATCAGGTAATAGTTCCAACAAGGAGCTACAGAGATTGGTAGTTTTACATTTCACTTCAGTGTCTCTACTCCAGAAATGAGAATCTCATTTATTGCTGTTATTTCAAAAGGATTTGTCAAAAGTACTTTTAAATTGCATTTGTTCCTTGTTGTGACGTCTCCGTGCTGATGTGTCTCTGATTTGATGTAATTTTCATTCAGGTTTTTGACTGCCGGACATCTGTCCCACTCCATCTTTGTGTTTTGGAGAGCCTGAGTTTTCTTTTCATCCACCTGCACGTAATCCACTTTGTACTCATCAGGCAGAAAGGGCTTCTGCTGGACACAAACAGATGAGAACAACAATGCAGTTAAATAGCATTCTAATCCAATTACATTTTTCTGTGAATCTGATCTGAAATCCTTACACGATGTGTGAGATTTCAGACCATAAAATATCGCGTGAACAGTGGCAAAATATTAAAACCGTTTCACATTTGATGTGTTTCTCCGCCCCCTGATCGCGTTACTGCGCAGGTGTCACAATGACGCTGTCACCTAAGACCAACAGAAACTAGTATAGCGATGACGACCCCAAATGCTTGGATTTAATGAATTTAATTGGATTGATTGATGGATTTAACTCAGTGCAGCTGACCAGATGGAGAAATTTGTGGGTCTGCTCACAGAATTTCCAGTTTGGCATGAAGACGCTGTTGCAATGGTAAGCTTTTATCGAGCTGACCACACCCTTTCACAATAATTTGCCAATTGAATTACTTACAGAAAAATAAATCGTGCAAATGATGAAATTGGATTATAATGGGAATAACCCTGTTGTGTCTGATGATTTGCGGACGTTCATGCTGGATTTTACAGTCACAAATTGAGTTACCGGTGACGCATTAGGGTCAGGGTGATTCCACAGTGAAACAGGAAATGTCAAATGTTGAACCCTTCCTGGCCTGGGTGGAGCTAAAGTGGAGGCCAGGGTTGCAATGGACTCCCCTGAAATCTGATTGGACACAGATGATTGCCACGTCACGGCACCGCATGTCTGGTTAAAAAGAGCTGCATTTTGAAATCAGTAAGTCGCATTGACTACTGGGTTCCTCCTGTCCAGTAGTTGGTGCTGTGTACCACAAAAAGTTCCAATCCACCTTAGTAGAAGAAGAAAAATGCTTGCCTCCCGTGCAACCCTGCCTCCAGAGCACTCAGAATTCTCATTCTTGGAAACAAGAATGAGCACTCAAAATGTGAAACACTCACTCCTTACTGGTGATGATCAATATCATAATATGTGACTCTGTGTGGCCTTAATATTTCATCAATTCTGCCCATAACTGAACCACTTCATCCTTGACTAGCACACAACCCTTCCACCATGTTTGATCCATATTGGGTCTAAACAGCTGGAGAGCACATGTGTGTGGAACAATTGGAACATAGCCACCTGGTCTGATGTTCTGCTGTGTGCAAGTGTAATTATCACGTTCTTTACTAACAAAGTGCTTTTTGTCATTTTGACAATATCTTCCATTTTATAAACTGGTCAGTGTTAATATATGTAAGTATTATCATTATTCAAACCTTACCTTCTGCACAGGAGACGGAGATGCTGAATTAAAATCCAGGGACAAGTAATCGAGGTTTGTTCTCCTTAACCATGGTTGAACTGCTCCCTCAAAGGCCATAAACAACTGTTTGCAAACAAAATACACATTTGATCAATAGATAACTTAGATAACATTATCAATAAATAGCTGGCCTTAGTTTATTTTTGGACTCAATCAACATCTATCTGTGAGATCCTGACATGTATATCAGCATATGTCAGGATATAATTTTTCTTTCAGAATTCTACAAAAACACAGCTATGACTAAATCTCTTTTCCTTCAAATTTAATTTGCGGAAATATATTTAGTGTGCAAAATTCCAAAATTCATCCTTCTTCGACATCATACATTTCCAAATGTGACTCACCGCCTATACAGAATGCTGAGCAGGTCATTTTTGCTGGTGTCGAACTTTACAGAAAACTTTCCAAAAATGCTCCTAAACATTGTAACAAGGTTAAAGTATGCTCTTTTTCTTGGTTCTGTTTTGTATAGTACACAGACTGAGACTAAAGAGGACTTCAACATACTGGAATTCTAAATTTCAGAAGTGGAATTACAAGATAAACCATAAACTATAAACTCATGGTGCCACATGTGGGCGCTGCAGGAGTATGGGGTATCAGAACCCAGAGTGGGAGGAAGTCACCATCAAGTCACTCTCATGTCATAAATTAGCAAGTCCCAAGTCAAGTTCCAAGTCATATGTTATGTGTCGACGCGGATTGAGGAGTGAATCTGCGTCAGACAGGACCCAGCGCTAAAAATAACCAGAAAGCGGTTCCAAACAAAAACTATTTATTATACACCTGTGTTTAAAAGTGTAAAAACATAAAAAACAACGTCCCTCTGGTGGAGTGATCCGCGGCTCGCTCTCCAGCGCCCGCAAGGATTAAAGCCGGCGCTCCTGGACTTCCTACCACCGCCAAACACCCCCCAGGTGGACACGACAAACTGATTCTCTGTGAAGCAAGAGACGGTGAGGTAAGTCAACAGATACAACTATATCTTCCAATAAACACACGCTGCCAGCAACACACTCAGGTCAGTGGACTTTTTTTTTACTTTATGCAAATGAGCAGCTTCTCACAACAAGTGGAGGATCACTTATCCTTCACGCCACAGCAGTGAGAAGCAAACTGCGCAATTCTCTTTACAATTCCAGTATACTGTGTAACAAAACACCAAGTTACTATCAACAAGTACCTAAACACTTAATTACCTTTCGTGTGTGCTGACAGCATGTGTCCTCACCCCTCCCTGCTTCACGGGCTCGATGTGTCAAACCCAGGCGCGGTCCTCAGCGTCTCACAAACGAACGTCACAAGGTCGATTTCCCGGCAGTTCTGCTTGAATCACACATGACTTAAATGCAGAACGCCATCCAATTATCTGCTTCAGCTGCAAGTCGTCCAGGTTGCACGTGAGCACCGATCACAGGTGCTTTCCATGATGTTGATGAGGGTGAAGACTCTTCAGCCAGCACCTTCTTCACAGACAAATCAGCCCTCATGCCACCTGGAGAGCAAAGAAAAGAAAAGAACACCAAAACATCCAGCCACGCCCCCCCCAACACACAACATCATAATGACCACCAATTATTTGCAAGCTGACTTGAGACTTGACTTGGGACTTGTAGATTGATGACTTTGTCCCACCACTGCTAGAACCACTGCAACATGCCATCTCCTGTCTAGCGTCTGCATTCTTGACACTATACCTCTGCCAGGGCTAACCCTTCACTAATCCTGTTCTTTGACCGTGGGGTTTACATAATTATTGTATGGCCTTGCCTTACAATATAAAGCGCCTTGGGGCAACTGTTTGTTGTGATTTGGCGCTATATAAAAAAAAAATGATTGATTGATTGATGTTCATGCACAGTAGAGTTTGCAGAGCAAAATAAACTCTGCTGGAACTACATTTTGTCCCTCTAACCATAAGGTTAAATAAACTCTATCACTGTGTTAAATCAACTCTATCATGCTATAATTGACTCTTATTGTAGCTGAAAAACTTGATTTGACAAGATGATATAGCTGATTTCGCTTTATATTAGAATTTATTTCACTCTTGTTGTAGTGAGTTCCATTGTAGTCCCCCGTACAGCGCATTTTGCTCTGCAAAATTTGCTGGGTGTGCACAATTTCAAGGCACCATCAGGGATTGGAGAGTGTCCAGTTTGGTGACCTCAGAATTACATCTCTGCTTTTTGCAGATGAAGTTGTTCTGTTGGTGTCATCAGACTGCAGTCTCCAATATGCACTGGGCAGGTTTATGATCGAGTTGTGAACCGACTGGGATGAGAATCCAGAGAGAGCACATCCAAATCTGAGGCAATGGTCTGCTGTCAGAAAAAAGGTGGATTGTCTCCTCTGGGTCATGGGAGAGTTTTTGCCCCAAGTGGAGGATTTTAAGTATCTCTGGGTCTTGTTCATGAAGGGGGTAAGTTAGAGCATGCGATCGATAGGATTCAGGAGCTGCATCTGAGTTCCTGCGGATCCTGTACCGGACAGTTGTGGTCAAGAAAGAGCTGAGCCAGAATGTGAGACTCTTGATTTACCCAGCCCAGTCTCACATTTTTTTTCATGCTCCCATTAGGAAAAGCACCAGATTTTCATGATAGTTTTTTTATTTTGCTATTAATAATTGTCCCTTACTCTTAACTCTAACCATAACCATATGATAAGACTCTACCCTCCCCAAACCCTAACCATAACTCCCCCAGACCCCCCATCACCCCATATTTCGTGCCCCCGTCACGAAAAGAGCCCCATTTTCATGCCTTCGTCACGAACCCATAGATTAATGTACTTTATGTAATGCTGCCACGAACTGCCGTGCGACTGGGTTGGATTTACCTCTTGATTTAAATTGTAAATGGACTGCATTTATATAGCGCTTTGCCATCTGCATCATACACTCAAAGCACTTTACACAATAATGCCTCACATTAACCCAGATGTCAGGCTGCTGCCATGCAAGGCTCCCACAACACACCGGGAGCAACTAGGGGATTAAGGACCTTGCCCAAGGGCCCTTAGTGATTTTCTTTCAAGTTGGGATTTGAACCGAGGATCCTCTGGTCTCAAGCATAACACTTAACCACTACACCATCACCTCCCCCATCCTATCCTCACCTATAATCATGAACTTTGGGTAATAACCGAAAGAACAAAGTTGCAGATACAAGTGGCGGAAATGAGGTTCCTTCCTCAGGTATCTGGGCTTGCACTTTGAGACAAGGTGAGAAGCTTGAATATCAGGGAGCAAGCTGGATTAGAGTTGATGCTTCCTCGCATCAAAAGTTGCCAGCTGAGGTGATTCGTGGTCATCTCCCTAGGGAGGTCTTCCAGGCACTTTCAACTGGGAGAAGGCCCTGGAAAGACCCAGGACATGTTGGAGGGATTATATTTCCAGCCCCGTCTCATGTTGCTTCTTTTTTTTTTTTTTTTTTGGTGATACTGTTAATTAATGTGTTACATTTTGCTGATGGAGTCAACCTTCAAACACTAATCTAATGTTAACCCTAACCATAACCATAACCTCAATACCACCTTCTGTGTCACCCCAAATTTCATGATACTACCATGAACATTTTTTGTGACACCATCACAAGCATACAGTCAATTTCGTGATGGTATCATGACACCACAAACTTGGCATGAGATTGGGTTGTATATTTCACAGCGGCTTGGGAATGTCTTAGGATTCCTTGCTGCTTGGTCGACAGCCTGGAAACCAGATTTGCATAAGTGGCATAAAATGAATGAATGAACATGCACACACATACGGATGTGCACACACAGGGGTGATTACAATACTTTTCTGCCCCGCTATCATTAAGGCTATTTATAACCAATGCATATCTGAGTCTTTATGGAGAGGATAAAGGCCGTATGAAATCACTTCTAATTGTCAGATCCAGATAAGGTTAAAGTAATCATTTAACTGTACTTAAGAAGCACTTAATGAATGTATATGTGCAGAGTTCAAAAATGTGTTTTTAGTCAAAGAAAAAGTTACATTTGCGTTGCAGCTTAGGCCTTCATCCCTTGCATTTTCCACATTTTCATTTCTTCTTTCAAGTGGTAGAGAGTTTGGCAAAACACTGTAATTAACACAAATACAAAATTCAGAAATTATTCAGCGTAAACGACCAGTTACAAAGTTCTCTATAAGATGTAGTAACACTGATCATCTAATGATGTTTAACTAAGAGGAAGGATGATGTCATTGACCTGGATCATTTTACACCAGGTGATAAAACTGATGATTATCTGAACGTGCATTGTGAAATGATTTAAATGGAAAGAGAAGTATATTCCCATAACATAAAATAAGGAAGCTAAACTTTATCTTTGTAGCATCTTCATCAACAAATCTGTTATTTCTTTTAAATCCACTGAGCGATATTAATGCAGGATTCAATATTGGAGTTACATGGAGGTCCACATATATTAAACAGTGAAATCCTTTTGTTATTTATTTATTTATTTATTTATTTATTACTATCACAGTATATAGAATTCAATATTCAAGCAAGCATCGGCTTCTGTGGCTGTGATGGAAAAATCTGGGGGATAGTGCAGTTATTTATTTATTTAAATTTTTTTCACACATTCATGGCAGACTGGCACAAAAGAAAAGGATTTTCTTCAAACGCTGTGACATTTCAGCTATAGTCTGCCAGAAGACACATGGGAGACTACAGTCACTTTGGCCAAAAACTAAGATAAGTGAGGGAAGCCACCAAGACACCCATGATCATTCTCAAGGCTATAGGCATGACTGGTGCAGCTTTGTTTTCTGTTGCATCCCCAGTCACAGCTTCATGGTGGAGTGTAAAAAAAATCTGATCTACGCTTAAGTGATAATTTATATTAAAAACAGTCCTTATATTTCTTTTGTCCATTATTTATGGGCTCTGGAAGTGGAGAGACTGTGTATAAAAATGGCCATATTTTTGTTAAAGCTAACAGTCTACACTACAAGCACATCTTGATTGTTCCTTATCACCTTTGCTGTGGCAGTCTATAGAATCAAAATTACAAAAATTGTGTCACTGTCTAAATACCTATGGACCTCAATGTATTTGTCATCAACTTCAAGCTGATATTCTGCACTACAAGCTAACATTAGCTTTCAGCTCTAACATGCTCTGACAAATTACTAAAATGGCAAAAGCATCCAAAAGCAGCAATGAGTCAGTGATTTTCATGGATCAGGGCATTATTTTCTCTCACCATGATTTAATCAGTGTTCTGCTCAGCGGAAAATGAGTGGGACATTCTGTGATTGTAGAGAGGCCTCTTAGGTCAAGAGGTGGAGGTCGAGCTGTATGGAAAGAAAAAAATATTGTAAATTGCTAATATTTTGTTTTTGCAGTACTGCTGACTGATACAGAACCAAAACACACATGAACTGTCCTATAGGGGCGCATGTATACACTGACGTCTGCCAAGCTGAACATGTTTTACTATGTCAGTATTTGTTGGTTTTTCTTAACAAATGGGAGTGGAGCTGATACAGATGCTGTAAGAATTTTGTAATGATGCTTCACATTCAGCCAGACACTGCCATCCAAGTAGAGAAGCTTGAATCTTTGACTGGACTGGGTTGCTTGACGTGAGATTCGACTGGACTGGGTTGCTTGCCAGTTGAAGATTCAAGCTTCTCTACTATGGAAACCACCTGGACAACTGAGAGCCTATACAGAAACACTGCCATCCAAGGTGCTCAACTGCACACCAGGGGAGGAAAGACCTTTCCAACCCACTGATTTCACCTCTACACTCCAAGTGCAAGTGCAACTAAAGACATCCAGTTGTCACCTTAGCTTACTGGTTAGCAACCTTAAAGTAAGAGAGGAAGCACCAAGACCAGAACCAGCATCATCCACAAAGTCAAGGTCAGTAAACCTTTCCCTATTAACAGCCGCTGTTCTCCACAACCCCACTCAACAGCTCATTCATGCAAGCATCAACAGTGTAGGAACCAGAACATATGCCTGATGAACTCCAGTTTTCAGTGGTAAGAAGTCAGAGATTCTGTTGGTCCACACAGAATTCACAGTACGGTGTTCAGGCCAATACGATATTCAGTAAATCATTTGAAATCCCAAGAATTTTCAGGATGTCCCAACAAGTAATAGCAGAGCTGGTAGCTCAGTGGAATAAGGAATTGTACTCCCAATATGAAAAGTTGAGTTTGATTCCTTTTATCGTACCTCTCTGTTCATGGCCAAGAATTTTCATTGAAATAGTTCACACCATCTAACATGATCAACATCATTCTACTCCACACACTGGTGACTACCTCCATTCACTGTACCATTCTTCCTTGACCAAAATTGACCAATATGCCCTTGAATATAATTTTTGTTATCGTTGGCAAAAAACCTGAAATGTCAGATGTGTTATTTTGAGCACCTGTGTCAGAGTCACCTGGCTTCAGTCATTTTCAACACACGGTCACTCCCAACTCAATACATTTGATGCAAAAGGGTTGTTTTGTCCGAATGGCAATATGTGACGAGTTTGGGCTTTTAGTTATTTACTGACATGTTTGTTTGTTTTTATAGCAGGATCATTTCTATCTGATAACACACAGAAGTATCTGCTTAACTTCCACATTTTATCAGGGAACATTCATCTATGTTTGGGTTATGGTTATGTTATAGTCATGAATAAGGTTCAGGTTATGGTTAATGTTTCCCCATTGTCACTAAATGACGGGAAGGTTATTTGATTTAAAATGTGATGAGCTGGAAGTGAAAATGTGTCATCATTTCACGTTGATGCAAAATTAATTCAGTTACTGATGAAAACAAGCTTCCTTCAAAAGAAAGAGATTTCCATTCCTCCTTATTATCAACTAAACAAACAAAAATACTAGAAGTTCTTAAAAAACACAGACTATACTGTAACTTTGTTGGTTATTTTGACATTTTGCCCCCAATCTCAATTCTCTTTTGTACCCTTCCCCTTCCCCTTGGCCCTACCCCTACCCCTACGCCTACCCCTTTAAAACAAGGGGTAAGGCGAAGGGGTGTGCTTAGGAGAAAAAAAAAACTGCCCGTGTCAAACTGCCGTCTTCACTGTTTGTTAACATGGCAACCGAAATGCAACTTGTTGCAGTAGCCTGTTTGCTCTTTTTATTTTCTCGCCTTTCTGCGTAAATGCAAAGAAATAGAAGTCATGTTAATTAGTTAAATTAATTTGTAATTTATAATAATAATAATTAATAGTATTAATAATTAAATAATTAGCAATTAATTAATGTTAATAATACTAATAATAATCAATAATAGTGATCATTAATATTGTTTTATTGATCATTAATTGATTGATTAGTAATTAATTAATTTGCAGTAAAAATAACTAAACACTTGAAATATATCAGTCTGTGTGCAATGAATGTACACATTATACAAGTTTCACTTTTTGAATGGAATTACTGAAATAAATCAACTTTTTCATGATATTCTAATTATACGACCAGGACCTGTATGTATCTTATGGGCTGCATCTAGTTCTGTTAACCTTATATTTCTTTTTCAAATTCTCCCATTTTTTGCATCCAGCCCTATTTCCTTTAGAAATTTCCTTGACAATAATAGCAGTCTATTAGGACGTCAGGTTATGTGTTATTGCCATTGGTGAAACTTGTCCTCATGTTCTGCCTCATTTTCTTATTAGGAGACGAGTGTGCTCAGGGCTCCCTATTTATTTACAAAATACACACGTGTTACAGACCTTGAAATCCAACAGCAGGGATTGATATTATCCAAAGATTAATGAACATACAAATTAACGTGCTTATCCTTTATCACGATTTTCTTCATTGTGAGATATAAAAGTGTCTTTTTGTGGCGTTCGTGTGTATGTGCATTATAACGCCTCAGCACACGAGCAAAGTTACAATATTCTTCAGAACGACAATATACGCAACATGTATCCAGCAGCATACATGTTTGCTGTCATAGGCAATTACCTGTAAAGTTTTTGGCAAGTTATAACTTTCTAAACAGCGTAATTTGTAATGAAAACCGTTTCATTTGTGTGGCTCTTTCAGCGCCATGTTTGTTTCTGTGGAGACAGCAGTAAGCTCCTCCTACCCCTCCAAACGGAGTGTGAATCCACATTCACTCCATTTGGAGGGGTTTGTAGCCCTCCGCCTCGCTCCAAAAAGAGAATTGAGACACCCCTCTGTCTCTCGTGTCCGCGCAAAACGGAGGGGAAGAGATATGGGGAAGGGCCGAGGGGTAGAATTGAGATTCAGCCTTGAAGTTTCCGTGGATATGGCTTGCTCTACATCCCCCTCCACAGGCCAGTTCCTGTTTTTTGGGCCTCCTCAAAGCCATCTTAAAGCTCTAGAACAAGTCAATTCATCAACCAGTCTCCTGGAGATCACCTGCTCTGCATGCTTTCCATGTCCACCTGCTGCAACCACACCTGGTTACACACATCTGGAGTCTCCTCGGTCTTAGTCAGCGGTGGGTGGAGCTGAGATAGCAGGTGATATCCAGGAGCAGAATTAGAGACCCCTGTTCTAGAGCCCCAACACTGGAAATTATATGATTAGAAATCACACACAGAATGCCTCATGTTCATTCTTTGGGCTCTTGCTTTCACCTCTCCTGCGAGGCTTGAGGTGCCGGTGGACTGGTGGTGGTGAAGGATCTCCACAGAGGTCCATTAGTGGTCCAATGGGTGTGCAAGAGTCATCAGTGCCATTTGAATTCAGGAACATGAATGTCCTGGGACTCATTGGAATGTAACCGTCACCATCTCCGCTGGTAACGGAGAGAGGGGACGTCATGGGGACGTATGACTCATCCTCATGGCTTTGAATTTGTGTGCCATTTAAATGTGGCAGCTGAAAGACAATGTGACAGTGAGATAAGTGCACTGAATTATCATTTTATTACAACTGGACACGTGATAAACAGCTGGTAAAAATGTACTTGGTTATGTTTTCCTACCAAATTAAGACTCTGTCTCCTGAGCATCATTGCTCTGCTCTCAGCATCCCCTAAAAAAAGATTGGAAATCACATTAGTTTATACGGTGAGCTACAATCATTTATTATACGAGGTCTATTAGAAAAGTATCCGGCCTTATTATTTTTTTCAAAAACCATATGGATTTGAATCACGCGTGATTGCGTCAGCCAAACTTGAACCTTCGTGCGCATGCGTGAGTTTTTTCACGCCTGTCGGTTGCGTCATTCGCCTGTGAGCAGGCTTTGAGTGAGGAGTGGTCCACCCCCCTCGTCGTTTTTTTCATTGTTTAGGAATGGCTCAGAGACTGCCGCTTTGCTTGATCAAAATTTTTTCAGAAACTGTGAGGGACATCAAAGTGGACACCATCTGAGAAATTCAGATGGTTTTTGGTGAAACTTTTATGGGCTTCAAAGAGATTACGGAGTGTTACTATCGCTTTAAGGACGGCCCAGAGCGACTGGTGGTGCGCTGCTCTCCGAAGCCGCCATCGACAGGCTGAGCGACCATTTCATTTCTAAACGGATGGCTGTATGGATCCGTGACCATCGTGTGCAATTTCTCTGGTTATCACAAGAGCTGGACATCAACCATTTTCCATCAGATTTCACTTTTAACAAGAGATTTTGTCATGGAAAGCCGAGCGGAGGCTTCACGTGTCACGATGGATTCGCTACTGGAACGAGACAAAACCACCTCCGTTTTGGTCTCACAGGACGGCTTTGAGATGGCGTTCAGACAGCTGTCGGTGGTTTTCCCATCGAGTGATTATCCGAGAAATTGTGGATGTGCCTGGACATGCCAGAACATGTCCTGTGAGGCTTCATCACGGCGTTGCTTTGCGCCATGCGGCACCGCCGTGACGCGCGAAGCCTCCGCTCCTCTTTCCATGACAAAAAATCCTGTAACAGTGGAATGTGCCGTTCATTTCCAAACTGAACGCTGTGTTTTATCCGGGATGTCATCTGGCTAGCACAGGAATTGTGAAAAGACATGGACATCAGCACTTTTTCGGCACATTGAGACAGACGTGCGGAGGAATTCCGCGCGTCGCACAAGTAAGGTCTAACCTTACCAATCCCCAGAGCAAGCACACAGTCTTCTTGAATATGATGCCACAAGCTTTGTGCATCAATCTTTGGGCAGTTTTGCCCATTCCTCTTTGCAGCACCTCTCAAGCTCCATCAGGTTGGATGGGGAGCGTTGGTGCACAGCCATTTTCAGATCTCTCCAGAGATGTTCAAGGAGATTCAGGTTTGTGCTCTGGCTGGGCCACTCAAGGACATTCACAGAGTTGTCCTGAAGCCACTCTTTTGATATCTTGGCTGTGTGCTTAGGGTCATTGTCCTGCTGAAAAATGAACCATCGCCTCAGTCTAAGGTCAAGAGACCTCTGGAGCAGGTTAACATGCTCTGTCAACTGTGGGACCTTACATGTAGACAGGTGTGTGCCTTTCCAAATCATGTCCAGTCAACTGAATTTACCCCATGTGAACTCCAATGAAACTGTAGAAACATGTCAAGAATGATCAGTGGAAACAGGAGCAGATTTTCACAAAGGATGTCTCTGTACATTGCTGCATTCATCTTTCCATCAATCCTGACTAGTTTCCGAATTCCTGCTGCTGAAAAACATGCCCACAGCATGATGCTGCCACCACCATGCTTCACTGTAGGGATGGTGCCTGCACAGTAAAATCACCAATGTATCATTAACACTGTCAGTGTTAGTTTTACACTGGTGAATTTACTGTGTGGTTTCCTTCAAAAATGACACCTGACATTCACACCAAAGAGTTCAATCTTTGTCTTATCAGACCAGAGAATTATGTTTCTCATGGTCTGATGAGACCATTAGGTTCTTGGTCACCTCCCTGACTAAGGCCCTTCTCTCCCGATCGCTCAGCTTAGACGGATGGCCAACTCTAGGAAGAGTCCTCGTGGATCTGAACTTCTTCCATTTACAGATGACTGAGGCCACTGTGCTCACTGGGACCTTCAAAGCAGCAGAAATGTTTCTGTACCCTTCCCCAGATTTGTGCCTCGAGACAATCCTGTCTCAGAGGTCTACAGACAATTCCTTTGACTTCATGCTTGGTTTGTGCTCTGACATGCACTGTGACCTTACATGACCTTATATGTAGACAGGTGTGTGTCTTTCCAAATCATGTCCAATCAACTGATTTTACCCCAGTTGGACTCCAATTAAGCTGTAGAAAGATCTCAAGGATGATCAGTGGAAACTGGATGCACTTGAGCTTAGTTTTGAGTTTCATGGCAAAGGCTGTCAATACTTATGTACATGTGATTCCTTTGTTTTGTTTATGTTTTGTTTTTAAATAAATTTGTAAAAATAAAAAAATCACATTGTCATTATGGGGTATTGTGTGTAGTATTTTTGGGAAAAAAAATTAATTTCATCAATTTTGGAATAAGGCTCTAACATAACAAAATGTAGAAAAAGTGAAGTACTGTGAATACTTTCCAGATGCACGGTATATTAGGAGTATATCATCAGGTCCATAGGTATTTGAATAAACACATTGGAGTTTAAATTAAATCAAAATAAAATTTAAAAACATTTAATCAAGATATCACTTCCAGATTTTATTCAAAGGATTTAAGGAAAACATGACATTAACCATTGAAGAATTGTAGCCATTTTTTTTTACACCTAGTCCCTTCATTTTGAGAGGCAATATTGAGCTAAGTCAATATAATCACTATGATTTATACAAATCATCACTTCATGTCAGGAGATAGCTACATGGAAATTCAGCAAGGTATGTGTTCTATAATACATTCCAGTTCTAAGGTAGAATTCTACTAGTGTATACTAAGGTATATCTAAATATCTAAAAAAAAAAAAAAGAAGAGTAGAATAATAGAAGGGTAGAATAGAGTAGAGTAGAGCCACTTGTTGTGTGGGCCGCCAGAAGAGGAGGTACTGCTGGCCCACCACCAGAGGGCGCCCTGTCTGGAGTGCGGGCTCCAGGCCTCACAGGAGCAGCCAGGGTGACAGCTGTCACGCATCACCTGCAACAGCTGTTACCAATCACCTGATCAGCAGGGGTACATCAGCAGGACGACGTCTCCACCTCTTTGCCGAGATATCGTTCTACCTGGAAGGTAACGTTCTCAGCTGACCGTGAGATCTTTTCAGTAACCTTTTGTGACTTTTGTGCATTATATAGCAGACTCTTTCCAACGAGAGGTGGAGGTAGTTTCCCTGCCGTGTGGATTGCTGGGTGTAAACGCGCCCACATTTAATTGTTTTTTTTTGTTCCTCGCCAGCAGTACCAGGTCCGACACGCGGAGGCAGTGGCCACCTGGGAGTTCGGGACTTGGCGGCTCCAGTATTCCCGGGGTCTGGTGGCGGAGGAAATCGTGTGGTTCTGGTTCTGCTTTGGACAGACGTCTTCTATCTTCGAGCCTGCCCACACGACACCTTCTGTGATTTGACTTGTTGTCTATTGTTGTAATCTGTTGTGTTTGTTGTGCTTCTTCACAACAGTAAAGTGTTGTTATTTGACTTCCTCCATTGTCCGTTCATTTGCGCCCCCTGTTGTGGGTCCGTGTTCCTACACTTTCCCAACAGGATATCTCGGCCAACGTCATGGACCCCGAGGGGCGTCGACCGGCCGTTGAACGGCCAATGGAAGAGCAGGGCGCACAGGCGTCTGCAGGAGGAATGATCGGTGAGTTGCAGTGAATCCTCACCGCTTTTACGGCTCGGCTGGATCTGATGACCGAGCAGAACGTCCTCCTTAACCGCAGGGTGGAGGCTCTCGCCGCGCAGGTGGAAGCGCGCCCTCAGGGCGCTGCTGCGGCTCCCCCTCCTGTCGATCCTGTGCGCAATAGTGACGTTCCACAGGTCGTTCAACGACCCCTCCCACCTTCCCCTGAAGCATACATAAGCCCTCCAGAACCGTACGGGGGTTGTGTGGAGACATGCGCGGACTTTCTTATGCAGTGTTCGCTCGTCTTCGCACAACGTCCCGTCATGTACGCGACTGATGCTAGTAAGATAGCTTATGTGATTAATCTGCTTCGCGGCAAGGCACGTGCTTGGGCTACAGCGCTCTGGGAGCAAAATTCACGGCTCCTTCTGACATATGATGATGAGTTTGTGAGAGAGTTCAGAACAGTGTTCGATCACCCAAATAGAGGAGAGACCGCTTCAGCCGTGCTGCTGTCAATGAGACAGGGGCGCCGGAGCGCAGCTGCTTATGCAGTCGACTTCCGCATCGCGGCTGCGAGGTCCGGCTGGAATAGCACTGCCCTCCGCGCCGCCTTCGTAAACGGACTATCGTTGGTCCTGAAGGAGCACCTGGTGGCTAAGGACGAACCGCGGGATTTGGACGGGCTTATTGATCTCGTTATACGATTAGACAATCGGTTAGAGGAACGCCGTCGGGAGCGAGGCGAAGGACGTGACCGGATACGCGCCGCCCCTCTCCCTTCCGGGTTCGAAAAGGGGCCGCCCTCCCCACGCTCCACAGCCGCAGCGCTTTGTGGGGCAACAGCTCCCCCTGTTGACGTTGTTAGGGAAACGCACAGGGCCAAAATGGGGAGGCTGATCCGTGGAGAGTGTTTTCTCTGCAGCTCAACAGAGCACACACAGAGAGACTGCCCCAAACGGCCAAGACGTCAACACTCGCCCTTAGAGACTGGGCTAAGGGGGGGTCAAGACATTCAAGTGAGACACACACAAATTGCCACACGACTCCCAGTCACAATCCTAAGCGGGGATTTAACCCTTCAAGCCCGAGCACTGATGGACACGGGGTCAGAAGGGAATCTGTTAGACAGCGGATGGGCAAAGGAGGTAGGGCTCCCTCTGGTGGCGCTTCCTTCGCCATTGCAGGTGCGGGCACTAGATGGCACCCTCCTCCCTTTACTCACACATAAGACACAACCAGTAACTCTGGTGGTGTCTGGAAACCATCGGGAGGAGATTGAGTTTTTTGTAACTCCTTCTACCTCCCGCATGATTTTGGGCATCCCATGGATGTTAAAGCACAATCCCCGGATCGATTGGCCGTCTGGGGTGGTGGTTCAGTGGAGCAAAACCTGCCATCGGGTGTGTTTAGGATCCTCGGTTCCTCCCGGTTCCCAGGCTAAGGAGGAGGTCAAAGTCCCTCCCAATCTGACGGCAGTGCCGGTTGAGTACCACGATCTTGCTGACGTCTTCAGCAAGGATCTGGCACTCACCCTTCCCCCGCACCGTCCGTACGATTGTGCCATTGATTGGTTCCAGGCGCTGAGTTCCCGTCCAGCAGGCTGTACAACCTCTCACGACCTGAGCGCGAATCAATGGAGACCTACATCCGGGACTCATTAGCTGCCGGGCTGATCCGGAACTCCACCTCCCCGATGGGGGCAGGTTTCTTTTTTGTGGGCAAGAACGATGGCAGACTTCGTCCATGTATTGATTACAGGGGGCTGAATGAGATTACGGTTCGCAACCGATACCCGTTGCCATTATTAGATTCCGTGTTCACCCCCCTGCATGGAGCCAAAATCTTTACTAAGCTGGATCTTAGAAATGCGTATCACCTGGTTCGGATCCGGAAGGGAGACGAATGGAAGACGGCATTCAACACCCCATTAGGTCACTTTGAGTACCTGGTCATGCCGTTCGGCCTCACAAACGCCCCCCGCGACGTTCCAAGCATTAGTTAATGATGTCTTGCGGGATTTCCTGCACCGATTCGTCTTCGTATATCTAGACGATATACTCATCTTTTCTCCGGATCCTGAGACTCATGTCCGGCATGTACGTCAGGTCCTGCAGCGGTTGTTGGAGAACCGGCTGTTTGTGAAGGGTGAGAAGTGTGAGTTTCACCGCACATCTTTGTCCTTCCTGGGGTTTATCATCTCCCCCAACTCCGTCGCTCCTGATCCAGCCAAGGTTGCGGCGGTGAGAGACTGGCCCCAACCCACAAGCCGTAGGAAATTGCAACAGTTCCTAGGCTTTGCTAATTTCTACAGGAGGTTCATTAAGGGCTACAGTCAGGTAGTTAGCCCCCTGACAGCCCTGACCTCACCAAAAGTCCCCTTCACCTGGTCGGATCGTTGCGATGCCGCGTTCAAGGAGTTGAAACGGCGCTTCTCGTCTGCACCCGTTCTGGTGCAGCCCGATCCTAGTCGCCAGTTAGTGGTTGAAGTGGACGCCTCGGACTCAGGGATAGGAGCTGTGCTTTCCCAGAGCGGGAAGACCGATAAGGTCCTTCACCCGTGTGCCTATTTTTCCCGCAGGTTGACCCCGGCCGAACGGAACTATGACGTCGGCAATCGAGAACTCCTTGCGGTGAAAGAGGCTCTAGAAGAGTGGAGACATCTGTTGGAGGGAACGTCCGTGCCATTCACGGTTTTCACTGACCACCGGAACCTGGAGTATATCAGGAACGCCAAGCGGCTGAACCCCAGGTAAGCCCGCTGGTCACTGTTCTTCGGCCGTTTTGACTTCCGGATCACCTACCGTCCCGGGACCAAAAACCAGAGATCGGATGCCTTGTCCCGGGTACATGAAGATGAAGTCAAAGCGGAGTTGTCGGATCCACCGGAACCCATCATCCCGGAGTCCACTATCGTGGCCACCCTCACCTGGGACGTAGAGAGAACCGTCCGGGAGGCCCTGGCACGAAGCCCGGACCCCGGAACTGGGCCGAAGAACAAACTATACGTCCCACCAGAAGCTAGGGCTGCAGTCCTGGACTTCTGTCACGGCTCCAAGCTCTCCTGTCATCCAGGGGTGCGAAGAACCGTGGCAGTTGTCCGGCAGCGCTTCTGGTGGGCGTCCCTAGAGGCCGACGTCCGGGATTATATCCACGCCTGCACCACCTGCGCCAGGGGCAAGGCTGACCATCGCAGGGCATCAGGACTACTCCAGCCGCTGCCTGTGCCTCATCGCCCCTGGTCCCACATCGGCCTGGATTTTGTCACGGGCCTCCCGCCGTCCCAGGGTAACACCACCATCCTCACGATAGTGGACCGATTCTCCAAGGCGGCCCACTTCGTGGCCCTCCCGAAGCTCCCAACAGCCCAGGAGACAGCGGACCTCCTGGTCCACCACGTCGTCCGGCTGCATGGGATTCCTACAGACATCGTCTCCGATCGCGGTCCCCAGTTCTCCTCGCAAGTCTGGAGGAGCTTCTGCTGGGAACTGGGGGCCACGGTGAGTCTCTCATCCGGGTACCACCCTCAGACCAACGGGCAAGCAGAACGGGTAAACCAGGAGGTGGAACAGGCCTTGTGCTGCGTGACTGCCGCGCACCCGGCGGCCTGGAGTACCCATTTGGCCTGGATCGAGTATGCCCATAACAGCCAGGTGTCTTCAGCCACCGGCCTCTCCCCTTTTGAGGTGTGTCTGGGGTATCAGCCCCCGTTGTTTCCGGTGGTTGAGGGAGAGGTCGGTGTGCCCTCGGTCCAGGCCCACCTACGGAAGTGCCGTCGGGTGTGGCGTGCCACCCGTTCTGCTTTGCTAAAGGCCCGGACGAGGGCAAAAGCCCATGCAGACCGTCGGCGGACCCCGGCCCCTGCGTATCGGCCAGGGCAGGAGGTGTGGTTATCCACAAAGGACATTCCCCTCAAAGTGGACTCCCCCAAGCTACAGGACCGTTATATCGGCCCATTCAAGATCCTTAAGGTCATCAGTCCAGGCTGATGAGGCTTCAGCTTCCGGCCTCACTGCGGATCCATCCTGTGTTTCATGTATCCCATGTCAAACCGCATCACACCTCACCCCTCTGTACTCCGGGTCCGGCACCGCCTCCTGCCCGGATCATCGATGGCGAGCCGGCTTGGACTGTACGCCGGCTCTTGGATGTCCGTAGGATGGGCCGGGGCTTCCAGTATTTGGTGGACTGGGAGGGGTACGGTCCCGAAGAACGCTCCTGGGTGAAGAGGAGCTTCATCCTGGACCCGGCCCTCCTGGCCGATTTCTACCGCCGCCACCCGGACAAGCCTGGTCGGGCGCCAGGAGGTGCCCGTTGAGGGGGGGGGGTCCTGTTGTGTGGGCCGCCAGAAGAGGAGGTACTGCTGGCCCACCACCAGAGGGCGCCCTGTCTGGAGTGCGGGCTCCAGGCACCAGAGGGCGCAGCCGCCTCACAGGAGCAGCCAGGGTGACAGCTGTCACGCATCACCTGCAACAGCTGTTACCAATCACCTGATCAGCAGGGGTACATCAGCAGGACAACGTCTCCACCTCTTTGCCGAGATATCGTTCTACCTGGAAGGTAACGTTCTCAGCTGACCATGAGATCTTTTCAGTAACCTTTTGTGACTTTTGTGCATTATATAGCAGACTCTTTCCAACGAGAGGTGGAGGTAGTTTCCCTGCCGTGTTGATTGCTGGGTGTAAACGCGCCCACATTTAATTGTTTTTTTTTTTGTTCCTCGCCAGCAGTACCAGGTCCGACACGCGGAGGCAGTGGCTACCTGGGAGTTCGGGACTTGGCGGCTCCAGTATTCCCGGGGTCTGGTGGCGGAGGAAATCGTGTGGTTCCGGTTCTGCTTTGGACAGACGTCTTCTATCTTCGAGCCTGCCCACACGACACCTTCTGTGATTTGACTTGTTGTCTATTGTTGTAATCTGTTGTGTTTGTTGTGCTTCTTCACAACAGTAAAGTGTTGTTATTTGACTTCCTCCATTGTCCGTTCATTTGCGCCCCCTGTTGTTTGTCCGTGTACCTACACTTTCCCAACACCACTTAGGTGCCTGGTCTTGAGAACTAGGGATGGTTAAGAAATACAAACAGTGTGGTATTGTGTGGTGAATCTGTCTTGAGAAGGCAGTTTCCAAAACCTGAGTGACGGTGGAAGAAGAAAACTAGTGAGGGAAACCACCAAGTCATCCAGACGGCTCTGAAGATGTTATACAGTAGGCTTCTGTGGCTGTGATTAGAGCAACTGTACATAATACAACTTTTGTCTGTTGCAGCTTGAGTCACAGATTCATGGTGCAGAGGCACATAGAAGCATTTTCACAGAAACAGATCAAATCCAGGCTCATGTTTCCCATGTTCCTTCTGGCAAAATGTAGTTGAACTTTCATGTCTTCGTGAAGGTGTGACTTTTGCTGCAACAGGCAAAAGTTACACTGTATACAGTTTTTTCAGCCACAGAAGTCAATAACTGCTTGAGCGTTGTCATGGGTGTCTTGGTGGCTTCCCTCACTCATCTTGCATGGTCACTTAATTTTTGAGAACTGCCTACTCCTGACAGATTTACCAGACAGTATCATACTGTGTGCATTTCTTAATCAAAGATATAAAATAGCGTTGGGATGACTAGTCTTAATAGTCAATGACTTGTAGACTAACTTTCTTCCAGTTGACTTGTCAGGTAATTCATATAGTTTCAGCATAAGGTAAAATCATTAACAAAAATAATCAGTTTCAAATGCCTGTTTAATTAAGGTGATTTTATGGATTCAGTGTTCTTTTCCTGCACAGCTATCAAATTCACAGAGTGGGTACCCATAGAAAGATATTTTTTCACCAAGGAGAGAACTTAAACAGGAAACAACACAGGCCAGCATCCACCAGCAGCCAGCACTCCCTCCACTTAAGGGTTTTGAATGAAAATCTTGCATCAGTAGTAGTACTACCATGAGCATTTTCTCCATGCAGTTCACCGTGTTAATGCCATGTTTTCAACTTTTAGTTTTACTGTTGTTATTCAAATTGAAGTCAGTTTGGAGTTTCATTACATTTGACATTAATTTATCATTAAGATCAGTAGTTGGGTAATGATTGTCATTTGTCATCCCATCCGTAATGCAAATGAAGTACAAGATAGCATGAACTAGTGTAAGCACCTTTTTTTAAAATTTCAACTCTATTGTGGTGGTGTACAGAGACAAAATTACAAAAAACTGTGTCACTGTCTAAATGCTTACATAGCCAACAGTACCTGTTCTGAAATGTTCCAGGCCTGAGAAAGAGATTCTCCTGGAAATCATTGCGGTGGGGTCTGAAAAAGGAGGTGCAGGCATTATCTTCCGACTGTAAGCGCGTTCCTCATTCAGCTGCTCTGACAGGTGATTAGGCTTCGGTGGAAGCGGAGGGGGCGTTTGCCTGTCACCCGCTGCCTCGAATGATGCTGAGGAATAAGGTTTGTCAAACTGGAAGACACTTGAGGCACAGTGATGTGGCAGAGGAGAGGAAGTGGATGATGGCAAAGGCATGCACGGAGCACTGAAACAGTGGTTAGCCAACCTTCCACTGGCAAAAAGACATGGACTGGGGCTAGCGTGAGAAACCGAGGATGATGAGGAATCAGTGCAAAAAGGCGAGGGAGCAATGTCCTTAATAGCATCATCTGATGACTTCTGTTCCAGAGAGATCTCTGAGTTGGAAGAGCTGTCATGTCTACAGAGTTGGAGAAACAGAAAAAAACATGGAGCATTTGTTTGACATAAATTACTGCAACTAGGGGATAGTGTCAGTGGGTATGAAAACAGTAAGACCTGTGGCAATCTGACATTTCACCCCAATGACAAATGACCTTTACCCAAATGATTGACCTGTAGCAGGTCTTGCCAGGACAACTGTAGAATAAATGTGTGTGCCACATCTTGGTCCACATCAGGATGACATTTGTCAAAATAATTTCTTTAAGGGTAGTTTTGAGGTTAA
Organism: Thalassophryne amazonica; assembly: GCF_902500255.1. Lineage (NCBI taxonomy): Eukaryota > Metazoa > Chordata > Actinopteri > Batrachoidiformes > Batrachoididae > Thalassophryne > Thalassophryne amazonica. The sequence goes on from NC_047111.1 coordinate 90,773,243, forward strand.
CCTTCATTAACATGCCAGTTTGATATAAATCAGCAAATGGAGCTGGGAGGAGTACACCAAGAAGCAGACAGGTAGACATGGCATTGGCCCCAGTGTGTGACCTTTGGAAAATTTGATCTTGCTGGGTGATTCTGGAACTTACTGTCAAATGTATGGCATGTTTGGTGCAAATTTTTCAATTTTCAATTCAATTTCAATTTATTTTCATTTATATTGGAGCGAAAAACTTAAAATTTGAACTTTGACCCAATGACCTTGACCACAATGATTAACCTTTAGCAAATTTTACCTTGCTGGGAAATTCTAGAATCCACTTCCACATGTGCATCAAGGTTGGTGCAAATTGGAGTGAAAAACCTAAATTTTGACTTTTGATTCCAACTGACAAATTTGTGATGGCAATTTCACAACCCATTGGGGTGAAAACCATAATTTTGACCTTGCAACCCAATGACCTTGACCTTTGCCAAAACAAGCACTTTAAGAGAAATTCTGGGGCCAACCATATATCACATTTGGTGAATACTGGACTAAGGACCTGGAAGGAGTAGGGGAACTAACAAACAGACAAATGTTACTCAAATTATAGTACGATTATTTCACCTTTCTCAGACTGTGTATACCTGCTCATGCTCACGGTGCCTGTCTCACAGAGTGACAGAAAGAGATAGTCCAGTTGATGAGTGGATCCCGCTTGGCTTGACACAGACACCCCGTCTGAGCTGTCAGGTGAGAGTTGAAGGGAGGTTGGAGTGTGGGGAAGGTTTTCTTCTGAACTCTCTGATGAAAACAGGCAGAACAGGGCAGTGAGAGATGGTGTGTATCTGCACAGTTGCAGCCTCTTAAACCAGATAAGAAAACTGCCACTATGCTGACTCCAAGGTCTGTGCAAACTGGAATTCTCCTAATCTCGATCCAAACTTGGGTAAAGAATGACAATTTCTTCAGTATGAAACCTGTATCACTGTTCCTTCTTTTGTTTATGTCGTCTGAAAATGTCTTGTCAAGTTGGCTAACATTCAAAAATTTGTTTCATTCCATTTCACTCAAGGCCAGTAAATCAAGGTCAGTCCTGCAGAGCCATGTGGAAAGAAATGCATGTTCTCACAAAACATTTGCTATTTTGTTACACTTAAAAGATTAACTGTCTGTTGAGGGTTCAAATTACCCTTTTACATTTCCTTGCAAGAGTTAAGGGGCAAGTTTTGCAGAACTTTTCGTTATCCTTCTTTTATCAAAGGAGGCAGAATGTGCAATTGTGCTTTGCATTACTTCATGGACTATAAATTTTATTTGTAGTTGAATCGCTTGTATTTATTTTATTTATCATCAGATTCTATCAGTGTTCAGGCCGTTGCTCGCTCTGCTATCTGTTGGACACATATGACAGTGTTCCGACACATTTCTCCAGCCTGCTCACAAAAAAGTTAAGCTAATTCTTTTCATAAACTGACACAAATAAATAAAAGTCCAAGAAATAATGACAAAAGCCAGGCAAATTTGCTGACTTCAATAAAAGCTTTAATTCAAAACCGGTGTCGCCAACGAACAGTCCCCCTAAAAATCACTCTGCCCTGCCTTCACTGCGCAAGCGTCATTTCTGAGCGTCAGCCGCGGTTCACAGATTATCACCTCATTTCTGCTTAAAACTGCACTCCAGTCATCATCTATCTCAGCGACAGATATCTGAAGCTTTTGTACAACAATCATTTCCACATGAATTCAGCATTATTTCCTAATAAAAGATGGGGAAAGCGATCAGAGCGCAGCAGCAGCACATCAGACTGACATGCTGCTGCTGCTGCGCTTTAGTTATTTCAGAGCATCAGTAGTGACTCACTGATTATTGCCTAATTTCTGCTTAAAACTGACTTTAGAATGATTTAAGAGGTTTTACTTTGTCATCTGATGGTTAATAATCACATTATTTCCTTTGATCACTTTGGGTGTACAGAATCAGTCTCAGAGGAGCTGCTGTGGTCCTAAATGATGCATGGCAGTGAAGGCAGGGCGGACCAATTTTTAGGGGGACTGTTCAGTCAAAATTGATTTATTACTGGGCAGCACGGAGACTTACTGGTTAACACTGTTGCCTCACAGTGAGAAGGTTGTGGGTTCAATTCCCGTGGCCTTTCTGTGTGGAGTTTGCATGTTCTCCCCGTGTGTGCGTGGGTTTCCTCCGGGTGCTCTGGTTTCCTCCCACATCCAAAGACATGCGAGTTAGGTGGATTGGAATCTCTAAATTGTCCATAGGTGTGTGTGGGTGTGTCTGTGTTTGTTTGTCTGTTTGTGGCCCTGCGACAGACTGGTGTCCTGTCCTGGGTGTACCCCGCCTCACGCTCTATGACTGCTGGGACAGGCTCCAGTCCCCCGTGACCCTTAATTGGACTAGGCGGTAGAAGATGAATGAATGAATGAATGAATGAATGGTTTATTACTTTTTAAAGCTACAGTATGTAGGATTTACAGGCATTTCTTTGCAGAAATAGACTATAGTATTCACAACTGTTTATTAGTGCATAATTATCTATAACAACAATTTGAGGTGTTTTCAAAGGCTTAGACTGAGCTCTTCATATCTACATGGATGCAGCCCCTCATAGAGGCCACCATGTTGATACAGAAGCCCAACAGGGACATACTCATTCTGCCTTTCACATTTTGTTGCTCGACTGGAAGACAAGATAAAAGAAGACGTGTCAGTGGTTGCTCCACAATACACTGTCTACTGATTGCTAGTGGAGGCTAACATGTTTGAAAAACCCCAGTTTTGTAAAATGAAGGAACATACATATTGCTTATCACAAGAGAAGTCAAGGGAGCATAAATCCCTGTTGCTAAAGAAAACGTGAAGGGAAACAAACCAGTAAAGGCATAATGCAATCTACGCAGTAAAATCACCAGTGTAAAACTAACATTGACAGGGTTAAATTAACACTGCCAGTGTACATATGGTCCTACTCTGGCCAGAGTGGGACCATATGTACACTGTCAGTGTTAATTTAACACTGGTGATTTTACTGTGTAAAAGCTCACTACTAGATGACTCTAAATGCTATACGCTGTAGACTTAACTAAACTTAATTCAAAGACATACAATATAATAGCATGCTGTCTGGTGTTGTGTACACAAATCAGATCTACAAAGGATGACATATGTGCAGCCTCTATGCACACATGTGGAAATGCTAAAATCTAACTAAAATTAATCATGAATGTAATGTAAGATGTTATTGTGAGACATCTATAACTAATGGAAATACAACTTCAGATATATTTGAATGATGCAACATGTTTGTTTCCAGTGAACACCATGGGTTCTCTTAAATGTTTGATGCTCAGTTGCATACAAAATAATTTACTTCCCTGGACTATTGCAGTTATTATAATTTGTTTTCCTGTCCCCCTCAAAATTTCTAGTGTTAAAATATTTTTCACCGGGCCAGACTTTTTCACAGTGAAAACCAGTGTTCATCAGGGATGTGTTCTGGCTCCTAAGCTATTCAATGTTTGCGTGGACATGGTGTAGGGTAGGGTTACAGGAAACAGTGGCTTTGGTGCCTTTGTTGGTGAGAAAAAGTTTATTGACCTTGACTTTGCAGACAGTGTTATGTTCTTTGTGGAATCAATGGATGCCCTGATTGCAGCTCTTGAGAAGTGTTTGCAATTATTCTGGTTCAAAAGTAAGATCCAGCATTTCAATGACTTGCTGGATTCTGCCATCAGACGTGTATCTGTATTTAAGAACACTGCTGAACTTGTAGATTTTCTTTTATCGTGTCACTGCCAGTGATATTCATGTCTCTGGGTCCTCAGTCTTTGAGACTGGGAGATGCCTTGTAAGAGCTCATGGAGTCATGAGGTTGCTGGGCAGAGGTGTTTGTGATGTCAATATCTTTGTAGGGGAATAAAAATCCAAGTCTTTCGGGCCCAGGTCCAACAATACAGTAAGGCTACTTACTCTATGACTGTGAAACTTGGACTCTAACTAGTGACCTAAGGCATAAACTGGATGGCTTTGTTAGTAGGTATTGTCAGGTAATCCTTGGGTACTGCCCTGATGACTTTATGTGATAAGAGTGGTTATTTGGAGAGACTGAGATGACAAGTATCATTTGCATGGTGAGGGAGTGTCAGCTATGATATTTTGGCTCTGTGGTGCATTTCTCAGGGCGTGATTGGTAAATGGATGGACTGCATATACGTATAGAGCACTTTTATGGTAACTTTACACAGCAAAGCACTTTACAGTAATGCATCTCACACACACACACACACATCAGGGTGCTGCCATGCAAGGCTCTCACTAAACACCTGGAGCAACTTTGGCATTAAGGACCTTGTTCAAGGGTCCTGAATGATTTTCTGGGTTTAGTGGGGCTTTGAATGGAGGATCCCCTGATCACAAACCCACCACTTCAACCCCTTCACCATCACCTTCCCTAATCCAGTGTTGAGGACCCAACAGCTGAAGAAGGCCAAGGGGATTCCCATGTTTCACCTGGCTGCAGCAAATAGATGGTAACTTTCAAGAGATGTGGATGTCTGCCTAGGTTCTATCGTGCGGCAAATGAGGCAACATGCAACACTGGTGCCTGCTCCCAAACCTGACCTGACCTGAAAATACTTGTTGTGTTGACTTGTGCCATCATGTGTGGGTGGTTTGGGTTAAAAGCACAGTTAAAAGAATCTTCTCAAGCTGTTTGACTGGGATGAATATAAGACCACAAAGCTTTGGCACACATGGTGTTGAAACAATTCCAACAAATAACTAATAGCATCTGCAGTACTAATCAACCATTTGGAATTCTTGTGGAGTGTTATGTTCATTAGATTAAAAAAATAAATAAATAAAAGTGAGGAAAGTGTAAGATGGTGTACTTGTACGTGAATAAAAACGGTCTGAAACATTTCCTGAAACAGTCAGAGACCTACACATAAATGGGTGCTTATCATGTGGTGAGCTTTGGGTTATATTTAGAAAAATTTGCATTAAGACTTCTAAGAAACTATTGTCAGGAGTAGTGAGGTCAACCAGTGTGTGATGTAGCTGCATATCACTGCATCTCTAAATGGTCAACACTTTAATGTCACACCAGCTTCCTCCCACATGTGGTTTTGTGCCATGTGAATACTTTTACAGAGGATTACGACGCGTCCAGAAAGTATTCACAGCACATCACTTTTTTCACATTTTATATTTCAGCTTTATTCCAAAATGGAGTAATTTTTTTTCCTCAAAATTCTACACCCCATAATGACAACATGAAAAAGTTTTTTTTTTATTTTTGCAAATTTATTAAAAATAAAAAAATTAACAAACCACATGCGCTTAAGTATTCACACCCTTTGCTCAATACTTTCTTGATGTACCTTTGGCAGCAATTACAGCCTCTAGTATTCTTGAATATGATGCTACAAGCTTGGTGCACCTATCGTTAGGCAGTTTTGCCCATTCCTCTTTGCTGCACCTCTCAAGCTCCATCAGGTTGGATGGGGAGCATCAGATTCAGGTCTGGGCTCTGGCTGGGCCACTCAAGGACATTCACAGAGTTGTCCTGAAGCCAGTCCTTTGATATATTGGCTGTGTGCTTAGGGTTATTGTCCTGCTGAAATATGAACTGTCGCCCCAGTCTGAGGTCAAGAGTGCTCTGGAGCAGGTTTTCATCCAGGATGTCTCTGTACATTGCTGCATTTATCATCCCCTCAATCCTCACTAGTCTCCCAGTTCCTGCCCCTGAAAAACATCCCCACATCATGTTGCTGCCTTCACCATTCTTCACTATAGGGATGGTGCCTGGTTTCCTCCAATCATGATGCCTGGCATTCACGCCAAAGAATTCAAATTTTGTCTCATCAGACCAGAGAACTTTGTTTCTCATGGTCTTCAGGTGCCTTTTGGCAAACTCCAGGTGGGCTGCCATGTGCCTTTTACTAAGGAGTGGCTTCCACTACCATACAGAACTGATTGGTGGATTGCTGCAGAGATGGCTGTCCTTCTGGAAGGTTCTCCTTGTGTTGTCCTAAGATGAACCAGTAGGGGGCCTCAGGCCTGTAAAAAGCTGTTAACGGATCCAGCCTGCAGCCCTCTTAGCCACCAGTGATGGTGACGGGATAAGGAGAGCAGGTGGATTCTTGTTATGTACATAACTGTAACTAAAGTTGCTGTTCTTTTCTAAAGATGCCATCTTTTTCCTGGATACCCAAACACTTCTGTTAAATACAACAGCGTTTTTGGCCATGAGGAACTGATTTTTCCGGGAAAAATAAAGGACGCACATTGGAAGAGAGAGGGCACCTGCAGAGGACAGCGTTTTTGGCAATGGCGCAGGCGGTTTCCAACTCTAATCTGCCGTTGATTCTGGCATGTGATGCATCACCTATAGGAGTGGGTGCAGTGATTTCTCACAAAATGTCAGACAGACGTGAGAAACCTATTGCTTTTGCCCATGGGAAAGAATACACTTGGATTTTGCAGAATCAAAGGGTCAGATGTTTCTGGTATTGATTGATGCATAAGATGGCCAGAGATTGTCCCTATGTCGACTGCTACCACGTACAAAATCATTGAAGTAAAACTTGTTTGCTGCTTATGGGTTACCTAAAGAGGTGGTAACTGATAATGGATCTCAGTTCATTTCAAGTGAATCTGAGACATTCCTAAAATTGAATGTGGTCAAACACATCTGTCAAAACCTCCATCATATCATCCAGCATCTAACAGACTGGCTGAACAGTTGGTAAAAAAAAATTTCAAGGTCTTTGGCAAAAAGCAAAGCACTTGGTGATCAGTCAATGCAACAAGTTTTTTTTTTTTTTTTTTTTGGTTACAGAAATGTACCTCATGTAACAACTGGAAAAACTCCAGTTGAACTGTTTTTGAAAAGACAGGCTTGAACAAGGTTGTCTTTAGTGAAAACCAAGCTTTTCAGAGGTGGTCCAAGATCGACTGGCACAGAAAGAGTCCAAGAGTAAGGGCAGACTCAGGAACTTAAAAACTACAGGGGAGGAGAGAAATGGGTGACTGGAGAGATTACCCGAGTTCTGCATCCGGTGACTTACCTAGTTTCTGTGAATGGGACATGTGTAAAAAGGCCTGTTAACTAGCTGTTAGAAAACAAAAACAAACAGAATGTGAATGTGAATGTGAACGTGGAAAGGAATGTACAAAATGATATTTATGATGATGAGTTTGTTTTTGATTCTTATTTTGGAGTGGCTGAGGAAACTGAACCTCAGAAAAAGGAACCTGAGAATTATAGGACAGTAACAGTTCCAACAGAGGTCGTGGAACCAGTTCCTGCTGCACAAACTGCAGGAAGACCAAAAAGGACACTAAAACCACCAGACAGAATTAATTTGCAAGAAAAAGGGATTACTGCACTGTGTGTAAGAAAAAAGAGAGAGAAAGTTTTTTAAGGTGCAGTAATAAATTACAGGGCAGGACTGTGGTGTCCTAAGAGGAACCAGTAGGGGGCCTCTGGCCTTTAAAAGGCTGGATCTGCCTCTGTAGCAGTCTTTTTCCTGCAAGATCCACACACTTCTGTTAATCACAACACTCCTCTCTTCACAGAGGAATGCTGGAGCTCTGAAAGAGAGACCATCGGGTTATTGGTCACCTCCCTGTCTAAGGCAGCCAGCTCTAGGAAGAGTCCTGGTGGCTCTGACCTTCTTCCATTTACGAATGATGGAGGCCACTGTGCTCACTGAGACTTTCAAAGCAGCAGAAATGTTTCTGTGCCCTTCCCCAGATTTGTGTCTCGAGACAATCCTGTCTTGGGGGATCTACAGACAATTCCTTTGACTTCATGCTTGGTTTGTGCTCTGACATGCACTGTCAACTGTGGGACCTTATATGTAGACAGGTGTGTGTCTTTACAAATCATGTCCAATCAACTGAATTTACCCCAGGTGGACTCCAATTAAGCTGTAGAAACATCTCAAGGATAGTAAGTCCCTTCGGCTGCTCCCTTGTTTGCACTTGGGGTCGCCACAGCAAATCCAAGGTGGATCTACATGTTGAATTGGCACAAGTTTTACGCTGGATGCCCTTCCTGACGCAACTCCACATTACATGGAGAAATGTGGCAGGGGTGGGATTTGAACCCGGAACCTTCTGAACTGAAACCAAGCGCATTAACCACTTGGCCACCACCCCTGCTAGAAACATCTCAAGGATGATCAGTGGAAACATGATCAATTTTGAGCTTCATGGCAAAGGCTGTGAATTCTTATGTACATGTGATTTCTTAGTTTTTTTTTTTATTTTTAATAAATTTGCAAAACTAATCTCAAAAATGATTAGTGGAAACAGGATGCACCTGAGCTCAAGTTTGAGCTTCATGGCAAAGGCTGTGAATACTTATGTACACATGGTTTATTTGTTTTTGTTTGTTTTTTTAAATATGTATATGTCACGGACATAAACAAGCGAAACTCTTCAGCATCTCACCATGTAATTTCGGCAGTGGAGGGCACAGTTCTGCTAATCCACTAAGCGCTAATTTTCAAAGATAACGTTTCTGTTAGCAGATTAGCTTTTCAGATAACTTTGAAAACCATCAGTGGTGTTGTGAAAGTGTAGGAACACGGACCCACAACAGGGGGCGCAAATGAACGGACAATGGAGTAAGTCAAAATAACAACGCTTTACTGTTGTGAATGTGCACAACGAATACAACCAATCACGGAAATGAACAACAGTCAATTCACAGAAGTGTCGTGTGGGCAGGCTCGAAGATAGGAGACGCCTCTCCAAGGTAAGACCGGAACCACACGGCTTCCTCCGCCACAGGACCCCGGGAATACTGGAGCCGCCAAGTCCCGAACTCCCAGGTGGCCACTGCCTCCGCGTGTCGGACCTGGTACTGCTGGCGAGGAACAAAGGACAGTTAGATGGGGGCGCGTTTGCACCCAGGACTCCGAACAGCAGGGAAGTTACCTCCACCTCTCGTTGGAACAGTAATCCACAAACTAGCACAATCCAAAAAGATACACTCCGTTAGCTTCGATACGTTACCTCTCCGGTAGAAACGATATCTCGGCAATGAGGTGGAGGTGCCGTCCTGCTGATATACCCCACTGATGATTGCCGTCAGCTGTCTCAGGTGATGGGTGACAGCTGTCACCGTAGCTGCTCCCGTGAGGCGGCGGCGCCCTCTGGTGCCTGGAGCCCGCACTCCAGGCAGGGCGCCCTCTGGTGGTGGTGGGCCAGCAGTACCTCCTCTTCAGCGGCCCACACAACAAGCGGACCAATTAGCTTCTGATAAATTTAGTTCTGATAATTTTTAGACCGCTAACATGTTTTTGCGGGCATAGCGAATAAAGTTAAACCTAACAGTTAAATTTGTGAAGTCTGAAATCAAAGATTTTAATGCCTGCCTGTTACATGTTTGTAGCAGGCAGACATCTATGAGTGGTACAGCTCTATCCTCTGCAGGCAGAGGAGAGCTGACTACCAGACAGACAGAAAGACTCACACACACAGTATGAACAGCATTTGCTGCCACACATTTGCTAAAAGTGCTGAATCCATTTAACAAACCAAATTTTCAGTTTTCAAATTGCTTTTTTTAACAAATGAAAAAATTGCCATATTTGCAAATACAGATTTATTTATAAAACCCACCATACATTTTAGTAACATGTTATGCCGACCAACCAACCATTCATGTCAGGAAACTAATTTACCCATAATGCATTGTGGCATGTGTGTCTAAACGCTAAAACCTTCAAAATTAGTGCATTACTTTAAATCTAAAACATACAGCTGATATTTTCACTTTATAAAACAACAGACATGACGTTAATTTCAATAACTTGTCCAGAATTAGTTTGTTTACAATTTTAACCATAAGTCAAAACTGTCTGCCTGTGCATAACTTGTGTGATATGCCGGCAAGTCAGTATGGTGTGAAGAGAAATCATCTTTTTTTCTGTATGCTGTAGGCTGTATGCAGAATGACTGTTTCATTCACACACGGAAATAACATAAAGTCTGGCCTGTTCAATTCAGTCCATTTCACCATCACAGATGGACATGAATCCACATAAAACAACTGTGCTGCGCTCTGAACATACAGAAGAGCTGTAATGAGTTAAACTTAAAGCACCATCGCTGTGGTGTGATCATAAGATGACTTGATCAATCGATCAGGGTGATCATGCCTGTTTAATGTGCTGTTTAAACATTTAAAGTGGCGTCACTGTTGGTGATCACCACGCTGACAGATCACACAGCACTTCCTTCAGATCACACCTGATCGTGGTCGACTCGTGTTTTAAAAGTTTAAATCATCACAGCATTTCATTATTCAGGTCTGTGATGACCTGATCAGTGGACGATCAGTCCTGATCAAGTCTGCTAATCAGGAAGCAGCCACTCAGCACTTTCAACATTTAAAGAGACAGCACTCCATTCATTCACAGCAGCATTTCCCACAGTCAATCCACTCATCAGCATTCTGTACACAATGAAAATGGTCCACCAAGACAAAAAATAAAATAAAATAAAATAAAATAATGTTATATTACTTTGTTTCTGACGCGCACCACACCGTGCAGTACTGACCAGAACCACTGAATTGAAACAGGGCTGTGGGCAGACGCTGGCTACTCATCAAGGTGTGACAGCTGCATTAATTTATTAGACGTACGACAGCGTGTGCCAGTGTTTTTAATACGGCAGGCATACGCTGACTAAATTGTCAGTGTGTGACAGGGCCTTTACCTGTGCCCACTACTGAATTTAGGTTCTTCAGACTTTATTTTCAGTAAATGATTCTGATGCGCATTACCATGACTAAAAACCGTCAGCTTCTGGGGAGCTTCGCCCCAAGACCCCCCCAAACTACAGTCCTCCTAACCCCCTGCCATTTTAAACATTTTTCTTTATTTGCCTCTCCCATGCCTGGAAAGTCCTCATCATCTCATTTAGGTCCTTCAGACTTTATTTTCAGTAAAAGCTTTTGGGGAGCATTAACATGGCTAAAAATCTTCATGCCATTTACACACTAAATAGTCACTGACTGACCTCATGTGCTGTCAAGGTGCACGCTGCCTTTCACTTTAGCATTCCCGGATTCGATGTTGACTCAACAGTTAGCAATTCCTCTTTCAGTGTTGACTGTGCAATGAATTCCCGTGAGTGCTCCTCTATTCAAACCAGAACTTCTCTTTGAGTTTTATTAAATTTTCTTTTCTTTTTTTTTTTAAATTGAGACAAACAAAAAATTACACAAAAACCTTACAGAGGATAAACATACGATGGCAAAAGCAACATAATGAAAAACAGGTTAATATCCTCTGCTGTAGCTCCAGGAAGTGTTCAACATTTGACATTTCCTGTTTCACTGGGGGCTCAAAATTTGGCACTTCCTGTCTCAGTGTCAATTTGCCACTGATTTTCCACGAGATCTCCTCTATTGTCCATCCAGGACAATGGATGCAGCAGACGCAGATGCCTTTTGAGTTGATGTCATCAATGTTTCCATCCAAAAGGGCGAAGATAGCATTCATCATCAGTCACCTGACCGGCCGGGCAGCAACATGGGAAGCAACTGAGTGGAGCCACAATGTTGTGTGGGCCGCCAGAAGAGGATGTACTGCTGGCCCACCACCAAAGGGCGCCCTGCCTGAAGTGCGGGCTTCAGGCACGAGAGGGCGCTGCCGCCACGGACACAGCCGGGAGTGACAGCTGTCACTCATTAATTCCTGACAGCTGTCACACATTCTTCATCATCGCACTCCATAAAGACCAGACGTCATCTCCACCTCATCGCCGAGATATCATACTTCATTGGAGGTAATATCCTCAGCCGTTTGTGTCTTTTGCAATATATCTGTATATTGTGAGTGTTTGCAGGAGTACCGGTTCCTTTTTCTGTGGAGGCTGAGTGAGTGCAGGACGGCACTCTTTTCCCCTGAGGAATCACTGCGGTACTCTGCAACATATTGAGTGAGAGGTGGAGGTGGCATTCCCACCACTGTTGTTACTGGGTGTACACACACACACACTTGACTGTCTTTGTTCCTCGCCAGCAGTACCAGATCCGACAGTCGGGGACGGTGATCACCTGGGAATTCGGGACTTGGCGGCTCCAGTATTCACCAGGTTCTGTGGGGGCGGAAATCGTGTGGTTCCGGCTCTTCTCAGGACAGACGTCTTCTATCCTCGAGCCTGCCCACACGTCACCTTTGTAATTTGACTGTAATTATATTCTGAGATTGTCTGTATGTTCGTTGTGCACGTTTCACAACATTAAATTGTTACCTTTTGGCTCATCTATTGACCGTTCATTTGCGCCCGCTGTTGTGGGTCCGTGTCACTACACTTTCACAACACACAATTCGCCATCTTACTCATCCCTTGCAGCCTTCACCAACTGCAGGTATTCCAGCACACCTCTCCTGGGCTCGAGGTGGCGTGCTTGCTGATAGGTCTGAGGCAAGGTAATCACCGGGTGGCCAACTACGCCATAGATTTTTGCATTTTGGCCACGAAGAGTGAGTGGAACCCCGCGGCACTCCAGGATGTGTTTTTCCAGGGCCTGAATGACAGCATCCAGAGTCAGCTCATCGATGTAGATCTTCCCGAAGACCTTGATGACCTCATTGCATTGGCAATCTGATCACCGCCAGATCACCATCTTGCTCCATGGGTCATCCACGGGAAGATCGACCAACCGATCTTCTGCCTCCAGTCATAAGGGAGTCCACACCTCCCCCAGTGCTGCTGAGGAGCCCATACAAGTGGGACAGACATGCCTCTCCAACGAGGAGTGAGAGCAACACCGTGTGAAAGGATTTTTTTTTTTTTTTACTGTGGACAACCTGGTCATGTTATCACACTCTGTCCTGCAAGGAGTGCCCCAGTGCGGCTGAGATCGGCAGTGCGGGTGAGTCAGAGGACAACTGCTCCCTCCTCACAAAATGTGCTAACAGCTGAACTTACGTCTGATCATACTATGTTGACCTGTCAAGTGTTTACTGATTCTGGAGCAGATTCAAACCTTATGTTGTCCTCTCTCACCAGGTCCCTCCACCTTAAATTGTACCGGCTTTCATGCCCCCTGGTGGTTCATGCGGTGGATGGCCGTGAATTGGGTCAAATTGTGCTTCGCAGGCAATCTGTTTGTATGACCATCCCTGATAATCATTCTGAACAAATTAGTTTTCATATTTTTGATAAAATGACACACTCTGTAATTCTGGGGCACCCTTGGTTACAACGCCATAAACGAAGTATAGACTGGTCTCAGGATAGTTATCAGAAATTTGCATAACACATTATTAACAAGGTTTTTGAATACAGCCGGCACATTCGTTGGACCAAATGGCATTACTAAATATTCATAATACCCGTGGGCATGTTAAAAGCTGTTTTCTGTTGTGTGGGCCGCCGAAGAGGAGGTACTGCTGGCTCACCACCACCGGATGGCGCCCTGCTTGGAGTGCGGGCTTCAAGCACAAGAGGGCGCCAGAACCACTGGGAGTGACAGCCGTCAATCATCCTCAACACCAGCTGTCACTCATCATCTCACCATCACCATAAAGGCCGGGTGGCGACTCCACCTCCTCGCCGAGAAATCTCCTACGATACAAGGTAATCTCTCTGCTGACTTATACGTCAAATAATAATCTGATCTGTTTTGCAGCTGTTTTTTCCTGGTGGTATTTCCTTGACTGGATTTTCGGAGCTGCACGTGTGTATGATTGGAGGTGGAGGCTCTCCCTCCACAAGAATCAATAATCAAGGTTGCTGGGTGTGAGGATTCACACTCACTACCTTCTGTTTTTTCTGCCAGCAGTACCAGGGCCGACAACGGAGGACAGAGACCACCTGGGGACTCGGGGCTTGGCGGCTTCGGTGTTCTTCAGGCCGTTGGTGGTAGAAGCGGTGTGGGTCCCGGCTCTTCGTTCATCTGAGGTCTCCTATCTTCGAGCCTGCCCGCAATCCTCTTGTGTGTGATTGGCAGTACCTTTGTTTATTTTACGTTGTGTTCTTGTGCAACATTAAATTGTTACTCCTTCCCTTATCCATTGTCCGTTCATTAGCGCCCCCTGTTGTGGGTCCGTGTTACGACACTTTCCCAACAGTTTTCCAGTCGTTTACAAACCCAGTAAACACTTTAACTCTACTGATCTGTGAACCTGCGTCTTGCATTTGTGTCCAGCCTGCTCTGCCAGTCAATCTTGATAGGTTGTACTATCAGGAATGCTTGAACACAAATGCAAAACTCAGCCAAGCAGCTCTGTGATTCAAAAAGGTTTAGTGTTGTTTCAGGGAGAGGTCGGTAGACGTAAAGGCAGTCCAAAACAAGCAGCAGTGCAAAAAACATCAAGCAGAGGCTGAGTCGGGTACACATGCAGAGCAATGAAATGTGCCATTTGGAAAGCCTATCTACAACAGTCAAAATGACAGTGTTGCCTTTTGAAGGCGGCAGACTGGTAACAAAGTCCATCTGTCCAACGAATGACGGACGTCCTTACCGAACAACAGTAATGAAGTCCATATGTGACCATGGACACGGAGGAACAGGTAAGGGATGGAGAGAACCTGCCGGATGTTGTGTGGGCCGCTGAAGAGGAGGTACTGCTGGCCCACCACCACCAGAGGGCGCCCTGCCTGGAGTGCGGGCTCCAGACATCAGAGGGCGCTCCCGCCTCACAGGAGCAGCCAGGACGACAGCTGTCATCCATCACGGGAGACAGCTGATCCCAATCAAGACGGAGGTATATCAGCAGGACGGCATCTCCACCTCATTTGCCGAGATATCGCCATACCTAAAGAGGTAACGTACTGAGCCGTTGTGTTGTCTTTCAGACAGTGAACATTGTTGCTTTGTGTTTTGACAGTAGTCAGTGAGTACTTGCAGCTGGAGACTGAGTTGGACTTTTCATCAACCTTTTTGATAAGTACTCATACTCCTGCACATACCAGTTGTTGACGAGAGGTGGAGGTGGACTCTCCACCCTCCGTGTTGTTGGGTGCAGCCGCATCCACACCTGACTGTTTCTGTTTCCTGCCAGCAGTACCGGATCCGGCGAGCGGAGGCAGTGGCCACCTGGGAATTCGGGACTTGGCGGCTCCAGTATCCCCGGGGTCCGGTGGCGGAGGAGATCGGGTTGGTTCCGGTTCGACTTGGACAGACGTCTCCTATCGTCGAGCCTGCCCACATGACACCTTTGAATTAGACTAAATCTCTCTATTGTTATCAGTTGTATTTGTTGTGCCCTTTTTCCACAACAGTAAAAACAGTGTTATTTGATTCCTCCATTGTCCGTTCATTGTCGCCCCCTGTTGTGGGTCCGTGTTCCTACACTTTCACAACAGGATATCTCGGCCAGCGTCATGGATCCCGAGGGGCGTCAACTGGCTGTTGAACGGCCAATGGAAGAACAGGACGCGCAGGCGTCCGCAGGAGGGGTAATTGGTGAGTTGCAGCGGATCCTCACCGCTTTCACGACTCGGTTAGATTTGATGACCGAGCAGAACGTCCTCCTGAACCGCAGGGTGGAGGCTCTCGCCGCGCAGGTGGAAGTGCCCTCCGGGCGCCGCTGCGGCTCTCCCTCCCGTAGACCCTGTGCGTAGCGTTGACGTTCCACTGGTTGTTCAACGACCTCTCCCACCTTCCCCGGAAGCATACATAAGCCCCCCAGAGCCGTACGGAGGCTGTGTGGAGACGTGCGCGGATTTTCTGATGCAGTGTTCGCTCGTCTTCGCACAGCGTCCCGTTATGTACGCGACCGATGCTAGTAAAGTAGCTTATGTTATAAACCTGCTTCGCGGTGAGGCACGCGCTTGGGCTACAGCGCTCTGGGAGCAGTCTTCACGGCTCCTTCTGACATACGATGGGTTTGTAAGGGAGCTCAGAACCGTGTTCGATCACCCTAATAGAGGCGAAACCGCTTCAACCGTGCTACTGTCAATGAGACAGGGGCGCCAGAGCGCAGCTGCCTATGCAGTCGACTTCCGCATTGCGGCTGCGAGATCCGGCTGGAATAGCGCTGCCCTCCGCGCCGCCTTTGTAAACGGACTGTCTTTGGTTCTTAAGGAGCACCTGGTGGCTAAGGACGAACCGCGGGATTTAGATGGGCTCATCGATCTCGTCATACGGTTAGACAACCGGTTAGAAGAACGACGGCGGGAACGAGACGAAGGGCGTGGCCGGGCACGCGCCGTCCCTCTCCCTTCCGGTTCCGACCGCGCTCCGCCTTCCCCACGCTCCACAGCCCCTGCGCTCCGTGGGGCCACAGCTCCCCCTACTGACGAAGCTATGGACACGAGTAGGGCAACATTTAGGGCACCAGATGCACAGAGGAGATGGGCCCATGGAGCTTGTTTTGTTTGTGGTGCAATAGAGCACCATATGAGAGACTGCCCCGAGCGGTTAAACTCCAATGCCCGCCCCTAGAAACTGGGCTAGGGGTGGGCCGAGACATTCACGTGGGACACACCTACATTGCCACACGACTCCCGATTACGATCCTTTATGAGGACTCAACCCTGAAGGCCCCAGCACTGGTGGACACGGGCTCTGAGGGGAATCTGTTGGATAGCAGATGGGCCAGGGAGATAGGGCTCCCTCTGGTGGCGCTTACCTCGCCTGTGCAGGTTCGGGCACTAGATGGCTCCCTACTCCCTCCGATCACACATAAGACACCACCTGTAACGCTGGTGGTGTCAGGAAACCACCGGGAGGTGATTGAGTTTTTTGTGACTCAGGCCACTTCCCGTGTGGTTTTAGGTTTTCCCTGGATGTTGAAGCACAATCCCCGGATTGATTGGCCGTCCGGGGTAGTAGTTCAGTGGAGCGAGACCTGCCATCGGGTGTGTCTAGGTTCCTCGGTTCCTCCCGGCTCCCAAGCTAAGGAGGAGGTCAGAGTCCCGCCCAATCTGGGGACGGTGCCGGTGGAGTACCACGACCTTGTCGACGTGTTCAGCAAGGATCTGGCTCTCACGCTTCCCCCCCACCGTCCGTACGATTGTGCCATTGATTTGGTTCCGGGCAGTGAGTTCCCGTCCAGTAGGCTGTACAACCTCTCACGGCCTGAGCGTGAATCAATGGAGACCTACATCCGGGACTCGTTAGCTGCCGGGTTGATCCGGAATTCCACCTCCCCGATGGGCGCAGGTTTCTTTTTTGTGGGTAAAAAAGACGGCGGACTTCGTCCATGCATTGATTATAGGGGGCTGAACGAAATCATGGTTCGCAACCGATACCCGTTGCCCCTGTTGGATTCGGTGTTCACGCCCCTGCATGGAGCCAAAATTTTTACCAAGCTTGATCTTAGAAATGCGTATCACCTGGTTCGGATCCGGAAGGGAGACGAGTGGAAAACGGCATTTAACACCCCCTTAGGTCACTTTGAGTACCTGGTCATGCCGTTCGGCCTCACAAACGCCCCCGCGACGTTCCAAGCCTTGGTTAACGACGTCTTGCGGGACTTCCTGCACCGGTTCGTCTTCGTATATCTAGACGATATACTCATCTTTTCTCCGGATCCTGAGACTCATGTCAGGCATGTACGTCAGGTCCTGCAGCGGTTGTTGGAGAACCGGCTGTTTGTGAAGGGCGAGAAGTGTGAGTTCCACCGCACGTCTTTGTCCTTCCTGGGGTTCATCATCTCCTCCAACTCCGTCGCTCCTGATCCGGCCAAGGTTGCGGCGGTGAGAGACTGGCCCCAACCCACAAGCCGTAGGAAATTGCAACAGTTCCTAGGCTTTGCTAATTTCTACAGGAGGTTCATTAAGGGCTACAGTCAGGTAGTTAGCCCCCTGACAGCCCTGACCTCACCAAAAGTCCCCTTCACCTGGTCGGATCGGTGCGATGTCGCATTTAAGGAGTTGAAACGGCGCTTCTCGTCTGCACCTGTTCTGGTGCAGCCCGATCCTAGTCGCCAGTTGGTGGTTGAGGTGGACGCCTCGGACTCAGGGATAGGAGCCGTGCTGTCCCAGAGTGGGAACACCGATAAGGTCCTTCACCCGTGTGCCTATTTTTCCCGCAGGTTGACCCCAGCCGAACGGAACTATGACGTCGGCAATCGAGAGCTCCTTGTGGTGAAAGAGGCTCTTGAGGAGTGGAGACATCTGTTGGAGGGAACGTCCGTGCCGTTCACGGTCTTCACTGACCACCGGAACCTGGAGTATATCAGGACCGCCAAGTGGCTGAACCCCAGGCAAGCCCGCTGGTCACTGTTCTTCGGCCGTTTTGACTTCCGGATCACCTACCGTCCCGGGACCAAAAACCAAAGATCGGATGCTTTATCCCGGGTACATGAAGATGAGGTCAAAACGGAGCCGTCGGATCCCCCGGAACCCATCATCCCGGAGTCCGCTATCGTGGCCGCCCTCACCTGGGACGTAGAGAAGACCGTCCGGGAGGCCCTGACACGAGACCCGGACCCCGGAACCGGACCGAAGAACAAACTTTACGTCCCACCAGAAGCCAGGGCTGCAGTTTTGGACTTCTGTCACGGTTCTAAGCTCTCCTGTCATCCTGGGGTGCGAAGAACCGTGGCAGTCGTCCGGCAGCGCTTCTGGTGGGCGTCCCTGGAGGCCGACGTCCGGGGTTACATCCAGGCCTGTACCACCTGCGCCAGGGGCAAGGCAGACCACCGCAAGACACCGGGATTGCTACAGCCGCTGCCCGTGCCTCATCGCCCCTGGTCTCACATCGGCCTGGATTTCGTCACGGGTCTCCCGCCGTCCCAGGGAAACACCGTCGTCCTCACGATAGTGGACCAATTCTCCAAGGCGGCCCACTTCGTGGCCCTCCCGAAGCTGCCAACGGCCCAGGAGACAGCGGACCTCCTAGTCCTCCACGTCGTCCGTCTGCATGGGATACCATCAGACATCGTCTCCAATCGCGGTCCCCAGTTCTCCTCGCATGTTTGGAGGAGCTTTTGCCGGGAACTGGGGGCCACGGTCAGTCTCTCGTCCGGGTACCACCCCCAGACCAACGGACAAGCAGAACGGGCCAACCAGGAGATGGAGCAAACCCTACGCTGTGTGACAGCCGCGCACCCGACGGCCTGGAGTACCCACCTGGCCTGGATCGAGTACGCCCACAACAGCCAAGTGTCGTCCGCCACCGGCCTCTCCCCCTTTGAGGTATGCTTGGGGTATCAACCCCCGTTGTTTCCGGTGGTTGAGGGGGAGGTCGGTGTGCCCTCGGTCCAGGCCCACCTACGGAAGTGCCGTCGGGTGTGGCGTGCCGCCCGTTCTGCTTTGTTAAAGGCCCGGACGAGGGCGAAGAACCATGCAGACCGGCGGCGGGCCCCGGCTCCCACGTATCGTCCTGGGCAGGAGGTATGGTTGTCCACCAAGGACATTCCCCTACAAGTGGACTCCCCGAAACTGCAAGAACGATACATCGGCCCCTACAAAATACTCAAGGTCATCAATCCCGCCGCAGTGAGGCTCCAGCTTCCGGCCTCACTGCGGATTCATCCGGTATTTCACGTCTCCAGGATTAAACCCCATCACACCTCACCCCTCTGCACTCCGGGTCCGGCGCCGCCTCCTGCCCGGATCATCGACGGAGAGCCGGCCTGGACCGTACGCCGGCTCCTCGACGTTCGACGAATGGGCCGGGGCTTTCAGTATCTGGTGGACTGGGAAGGGTACGGCCCCGAAGAACGCTCCTGGGTGAAGAAGGGCTTCATCCTGGACCCGGCCCTCCTGTTTGACTTCTACCGTCGCCACCCTGACAAGCCCGGTCGTGCGCCAGGAGGCGCCCGTTGAGGGGGGGGTCCTGTTGTGTGGGCCGCTGAAGAGGAGGTACTGCTGGCCCACCACCACCAGAGGGCGCCCTGCCTGGAGTGCGGGCTCCAGACATCAGAGGGCGCTCCCGCCTCACAGGAGCAGCCAGGACGACAGCTGTCATCCATCACGGGAGACAGCTGATCCCAATCAAGACGGAGGTATATCAGCAGGACGGCATCTCCACCTCATTTGCCGAGATATCGCCATACCTAAAGAGGTAACGTACTCAGCCGTTGTGTTGTCTTTCAGACAGTGAACATTGTTGCTTTGTGTTTTGACAGTAGTCAGTGAGTACTTGCAGCTGGAGACTGAATTGGACTTTTCATCAACCTTTTTGATAAGTACTCATACTCCTGCACATACCAGTTGTTGACGAGAGGTGGAGGTGGACTCTCCACCCTCCGTGTTGTTGGGTGCAGCCGCATCCACACCTGACTGTTTCTGTTTCCTGCCAGCAGTACCGGATCCGGCGAGCGGAGGCAGTGGCCACCTGGGAATTCGGGACTTGGCGGCTCCAGTATCCCCGGGGTCCGGTGGCGGAGGAGATCGGGTTGGTTCCGGTTCGACTTGGACAGACGTCTCCTATCGTCGAGCCTGCCCACACGACACCTTTGAATTAGACTAAATCTCTCTATTGTTATCAGTTGTATTTGTTGTGCCCTTTTTCCACAACAGTAAAAACAGTGTTATTTGATTCCTCCATTGTCCGTTCATTGTCGCCCCCTGTTGTTGGTCCGTGTTCCTACACTTTCACAACACCGGAGCCTGATTAGTGAACTTGTGCATGGCACAGGTTTGACAAGTGTTAACGTAATCCCTGACATTGTGAGATAGACGTGGCCACCAAAATCTTTGTTGCAGGATGTAGATAGTTTTTTTGTTCCCAGGCTGACATGCAAAGTGACTATCATGACCCCATTTAATAACATCTCCTCTTATAGAAGCAGGCACGAACAATTTACCCTGTGGACATCCAGGAGGACTAGGTTCACTACCTAATCAGCATCTTGATATGGCACACCTGTGAGGTGGGATGGATTATCTCAGCAAAGGAGAAGTGCTCACTATCACAGATTTAGACTGGTTTGTGAACAATACGAGGGCTGTCCGTAAAGTATAGGTCCTTTTTATTTTTTTCAAAAACTATATGGATTTCATTCATATGTTTTTACGTCAGACATGCTTGAACCCTCGTGCGCATGCGTGAGTTTTTCCACGCCTGTCGGTGACGTCATTCGCCTGTGAGCACTCCTTGTGGGAGGAGTCGTCCAGCCCCTCATCGGAATTCCTTTGTCTGTGCGTCGCAGCTCGGAGCGCGGCGCACCGAGCGTCCTTAAAGGGGTCCTTAAAGCTGTACTAACAGACCTTATTCTCTGTGAAGCCCATAAAATTTTCACCGAAAGCCAGATAAATTTTTCGAATGGTTTCCAGGTGCCAGTCTCTAACAGCTTCTGAAAAAATTCTGATGGAAAAAAAGTCCTTTTCATTCCGCCATTTCCAGACAATGAAAATCCGACAAGGGGGCGAGACCACTCCTTCCCAAGGCGTGCTCACAGGCGAATGACGTCACCGACAGGCGTGGAAAAACTCACGCATGCGCACGAGGGTTCAAGCATGTCTGACGTAAAAACATATGAATGAAATCCATATAGTTTTTGAAAAAACTAAAAAGGACCGTTAATTTATTGACAGACCTCGTATATGCAATATTTCACACAAAAAAACAACCCAAAAAAACAAGCAGTGTCTTTGGCAATGAAACAAACTGATAAACAAGCTCATTTCAAGCAACATGTAACATGCATGAGTAACTTTGGAAGGTCTGATAACATTTCTACTAAAGTAAAAAAAAAGGGGTTCCAGCAGAGTTGAGAGATTTCAAAAGTTGTTTACTTTAGTTAGCATTTATTATGCTTCCAATGGTTGCCATGTGGTCAGTTCTGGGGGCACACAATGGATCCATTCATCACTGAAGCCACTACACCACATATACCCCCTAGGTTTGTCATAGCAGCCACGCAGGCAGACAACTGGTCCATACTTGTCTCTCAAAAGTAACCATATACAGTAGTGTTCAGAATAATAGTAGTGCTATGTGACTAAAAAGATTAATCCAGGTTTTGAGTATATTTCTTATTGTTACATGGGAAACAAGGTACCAGTAGATTCAGTAGATTCTCACAAATCCAACAAGACCAAGCATTCATGATATGCACACTCTTAAGGCTATGAAATTGGGCTATTAGTAAAAAAAAGTAGAAAAGGGGGTGTTCACAATAATAGTAGTGTGGCATTCAGTCAGTGAGTTCGTCAATTTTGTGGAATAAACAGGTGTGAATCAGGTGTCTCCTATTTAAGGATGAAGCCAGCACCTGTTGAACATGCTTTTCTCTTTGAAAGCCTGAGGAAAATGGGACGTTCAAGACACTGTTCAGAAGAACAGCGTAGTTTGATTAAAAAGTTGATTGGAGAGGGGAAAACTTATACGCAGGTGCAAAAAAGTATAGGCTGTTCATCTACAATGATCTCCAATGCTTTAAAATGGACAAAAAAACAGAGACGCATGGAAGAAAACGGAAAACAACCATCAAAATGGATAGAAGAATGACCAGAATGGCAAAGGCTCACCCATTGATCAGCTCCAGGATGATCAAAGACAGTCTGGAGTTACCTGTAAGTGCTGTGACAGTTAGAAGACACCTGTGTGAAGCTAATTTATTTGCAAGAATCCCCCGCAAAGTCCCTCTGTTAAATAAAAGACGTGCAGAAGAGGTTACAATTTGCCAAAGAACACATCAACTGGCCTAAAGAGAAATGGAGGAATATTTTGCAGACTGATGAGAGTAAAATTGTTCTTTTTGGGTCCAAGGGCCGCAGACAGTTTGTGAGACAACCCCCAAACTCTGAATTCAAGCCACAGTTCACAGTGAAGACAGTGAAGCATGGTGGTGCAAGCATCATGATATGGGCATGTTTACCTTCTATGGTGTTGGGCCTATATATCACATACCAGGTATCATGGATCAGTTTGGATATGTCAAAATACTTGAAGAGGTCATGTTGCTTTATGCTGAAGAGGACATGCCCTTGAAATGGGTGTTTCAACAAGACAATGACCCCAAGCACACTAGTAAATGAGCAAAATCTTGGTTCCAAACCAACAAAATTAATGCCTCGCAGATGTGAAGAAATCATGAAAAACTGTGGTTATACAACTAAATACTAGTTTAGTGATTCACAGGATTGCTAAAAAAGCAGTTTGAACATAGTAGTTTTGAGTTTGTAGCGTCAACAGCAGATGCTGCTATTATTGTGAACACCCCATTTTCTACTTTTTGTTTTTACTAATAGCCCAATTTCATAGCCTTAAGAGTGTGCATAGCATGAATGCTTGGTCTTGTTGGATTTGTGAGAATCACAACATTGTTTCCCATGTAACAATAAGAAATATATTCAAAACCTGGATTAATCTTTTTAGTCACATAGCACTACTATTATTCTGACCACTACTGTATGTCCCTCATCCTGGTGAAAGGTGGCCATCCACTTGCCCTTGTCCTTCCACTAGGGTTCTCAACACTCAACACATCATTCCCAGAGAAACACACCACAGACAAAATATCACAGATTATGTTCCCTTGCAAAATCTCCCAAATAAACATTTCTTTGATAGAAGCTCATTTCAACAGTATCCAAGGATCCTCCAAAGAGACTTGGTCCCAACAAAAAAGATATCTGGTGTCCAAGTCTAACAACCATACCGTAAGGCAGGAAACACTAGGGCCTGAGAGTCTTGGACCTTTGTTCTCCTGCAGTATCGGCATCACATAAATCACAAACACAGACACCCTGATTCCTTACTCAGCTTCTCAATAGTTGCCATCAGGATATATATTGATTCTGCAAAGATCCCAGCTTCATCTGTGAGATCAAGGTCAGTAAACATTTTTGCATCGAACGCTAACAATTTAAAATCTGAAGCATTTAGAATTTAAATAATGATGGCTTTCATCTGCACGAAACCTGAGTCTAATAAGAACATTTCAGGTTTGACATAACTGTTGCGCTTTCATGTGTAACCATGTACCGGCATCGTCCAGGCTTCCAAACTTGCAGATCTGACTGATGCTGCTGATCCAGCTGTTCATTTCCTCCTCTGTTTTGGCCACTAGGTAAAAAATGCGAGATGAGGTCTTCACCACAAAGAGGTGCTTCCCCTCCAAGTCCCGCTTTATCCGGAGGTGGTCGTTGTACATTTGGACCTCACACTCTGTGAGGTCAATGGTACGGATAGGCTTTTTGGAACTCTTGCTCCGATAGTATTCAAGAACATCAGGATTGCCGCTCATGCGGCCTCTACGAAGCACAAACCAGCGTTTCCTCCATGTCTGCAAAAAATGGGAGAACAATGTGAGGTGTGATGATATATAAAGGAAAGTGTTTTTAACGCTCATAGTTGGTTGTCCATTTTTACCTGAGGCCAAAATCTGGCCACCAGGTATTGCGAAGACTTTGCGCCTGTCTGTTCGTCCGTCCATTTTTCAAGGGTGGGAATAAATTAAGCAAAGCTTGTATAATGAGTTGGAATGTCATGTGAGTCCAGAATGTTTTTAGAACCTTAGACCTCAATAGTTTTAGGAGGAGGAATGCAACCCTTTTATTTTCTGGTAATTATGTATTTTTTATGTTAATTTACTGTCTTGATGTATTTCTAAACTGTTTAGGTTTTTGTTATCATATACACACCATTATTATTATCAGTAATATTATTATTATTGTTACCCGAGGCCATCAAATATGGCCATCGGGTATTGCAAAGGCTTTGCGTCCATCCGTCTGTCCATCTGTCTGTCTGTGCTCAGCATAAGTCCAGTCCTATTACTGCCAGTATCTTCAAATTCACAGGGAACATTCTTGGGACACAAACCTTGGACAAGTTCAAAGATGGCTAACTTTGACCTATTCTAAGGGGTCAAAAGGTTACGACACACTCTTTCATTGATTAAGTGCTCATATGGCCGCGTTATATGCGTTATACTAAACATTCCTAAAATTAATATTAATTGGATGTAAAATGTACAAACAGCTCATATTAGGCTTCTTTGAGATATGTCACGGTAATATGCATGTAATGTGAGACGCGCCTATTTAGTGGGCCCACACTTTGAGACACATCAGATGGGAGAGAGGTTGTGGCTAGCAGCAGGATTTTATATTTAAAGCAAAAGGCACAGAAATGGACCATTTCTCACAGAGCCAAAAATGTTTTATAGTGGTGAAGCTTAGCTAAAATTTCCTTAAAAAAATGTTCATTTTGTGATAAAAGCATGGAATTTGGCACACATATTCTAAATTAACTATTGTTTATTTTCAGATATGGAGCCATCCTGGAGCTGACCTCTAATGAGCTACAGGGGTCAAAATTTTAAAATGCCCCAATCACGTTGAAAACTATACCACATTATTTGTCTTATTGATTCCAAAAAGGTATAGTTTGGACTATCTATAACTGAATGTTATGGGGTAAAAACGGCAAAAATGGTGACAAAGATCAGTTTCAGTTTGTACAGGGTTCAAAAGTTAAAGTTGCTCCAATTTTGTTAAAAAAGTGATGCAAATTATTGGTTGAAATAAAAGGATTAATAAATAGAATAGTTTTGACTGTGCTGAATGCTTGGTCTTCAAAATAAAAGTGAAACAAGGTTGACGTCCATTAGATTCTATGACGTACGTCATGTGTTACCCCGTAACATGATAAGTATGCATGACCATTCCTTTTTAAAATGCTATTAACTCAACCAATAATTTGCATAATTTTTTTTTAATCCAAAATTGGAGCAACTTTAACTTTTGACTACTGTACAAACTGAAACTGACCATTGTTACCATTTTTGCTGTTTTCATTCCATAACGCCACGGAATTCAGTCATAGATAGTCCAAACTCTACCTTTTTGGAATTGTTATGATCAGACAAATAATGTGGGATAGTTTTCAACGTGATTGGAGCATTTTAAAAGTTTGACCCCTGTGTAATTCTTTATTGACCCCTGTAGCTCATTAGAGGTCAGCTCCAGGATGTTTCCATATCTGAAAATAAACATTAGTTAATTTAGAATACGTGTTAAATTCCATGCTTTTACCACAAAATGAACAATTGTTTTGCTGTGCCGCCCCACTATTATTGAAGTGACACCACCGTGTGCTGCCTATGAAGTGTTTTTAGCTGCAAACTTTAACCTTTGAAATTTATAATTTGATATGGAGATTTCATTATTGAGCCATATAGCAGGTGGCAGTGTTCAGCAGGTCTATGATATTTTACATAAGTAAAATGAAGTTGCTTGCACAATTGATCTGGTGCATCGAATTTAACCATCATCTAATCAGTTCATCATCATCATTATCTGCACTTTTAATGCCAAAATCAAAGTCAGTAAGCAGACGTTCCGATAAGAATGCACATGGAACACAGAAATAATGCAACTTTGACTTACCAAGGGTTTTTTTAAATGAATCAAAGCATCGCGATATCAGTTCATTCACATGTATTTTACCATGTTTCAAGACCAGAGGGCACATTTCAAATGGAATTTATAAAAATCATTGAAACTTGTTTTGAATCAGGCCTTATTCACCACAGCACAATATTCGGTCTTTTATGCGCTCTGCAGTTGCAGGCTTTTCGGTGATGGGAGAAGTCCAGGCTCATTGGCCACTTTTTCTCAACATTTTGTGACTTTTTACCTTTGTTCAGCTAACGCCGTGTGCCGTGTGACTGGGCCTACGTTTTGCTATTCTAGGTCTGCTGGCCATGCTTCCTTGGAAAACAGTAAAATATAATGATTAGAGTTGGAAAATTACAATACCATCTGAAGTTATAATGTCAAAAATCTCATAGATCTAGTTTTTATACTTAGCACACGGATCGGCCAATCCTTGCAAAATTCTATGAACAAAAATACAGGACAAATAGATTGACAAATTCATGGTAGGAAACTTTTTCAGATTAAAATTAGAAAAACTGTGCACAGAAATATGTCCTGGGTCATAAATGACCCCACTCGGTCACTTGAGAGTTATCTTGTTGGCCGACACTCACGTTAAGGCAGGTTCCCGTGCATAAAGTGCACAGATGAGTGCACAACATGCTCAGTTTTCAACAGCTGAAAGACAGACTACATGTGAGTTCAGGCACAGCTGAACTCCTTTGCCATAATCCACCCAATGTCCACTATCCATACAGTAGCTGGCTGAAACATCTATAGGATATTAAAACAAAACAAAGCTGCATTTTTTATTGACCTGGTGCATTAAGATTAACCACAGTCTAATCACTTAAACCTCATAATGCAGGGGTGGCCAAGTTCGGTCCTCGAGAGCCACATTCCTGACACTCTTAGTTGTCTCCCTGCTCCAACAAACCTGAATCCAATGAAAGACTCGTTAGTAGACTTTTAATGAGCCTTTCATTGGATTCAGTGTGTTGTGTGTTGGAGCAGGGAGACAACTAAGAGTGTCAGGAATGTGGCTCTCGAGGACCAAACTTGGCCACCCCTGTCATAATGTATCCCTTTACTCTGATGGGTTACACGATTCAAGCATTTATTGTTTCAGAGTTATTGCTTACACAATTTGCTGGAATGGACAAACTAGGCTACTCACTCATCTACAGTTTTGCTGACCAAACTCTATGCTGTTAGCAGTGCAGACGTCATCTTTTTATCTCTATCTCTATCGGGTCACTGAAAGTGTGTCTAACGTGATCTCTTTAAGTTTCATTCTTGGACTTCACAGTGTTAAGCACACTAAATACATTAATGCTTAAATCTGATGTAACACTAGTCCCTCCCTTTACCATCATTTTGTTAGTCATGGGTGTTCATGGGAATTATTACAGATCCTCATAACAGCTAGCCTGGCAAGTTCAAACTCCTTTTTTCCATTTAATATGGTAAGCAAGAGGAACCTCAAATTTCCCAGAAGTAGAAAGAAGAGGAAGTTCACGGTATTTGGCAGAAATTGTCTAATGCAATTCAAGACGTGTTTAAAAAGTATTCATTAGAAATTCAAAAATGCTGAAGGCTCTGGGTGTGGAGGGACTGTCTTGGATGAGACTTCTCTTCAACATTGCATTGATGTCTGGGACAGTGTCTAAGGAGTGACAAACTGGGGTGGTGGTCCCCATATTTAAAAAAGGGGACCACAGAGTGTGTGCCAGTTACAGGGGCATCACACTACTCAGTTTCCCTGATAAAGTCTACTCCAGGGTGCTGGAAAGGAGGGTTCGGCTGATAGTCGAACCTCTAATTGAAAAGAAACAATGGTTCGTCCTGGTCGTGGACCTGGAGGGGGCACGGGTGTATGCCCATCCAGTCTACATGTGTTTTGTGGACTTGGAGAAGGCGTATGAACGGGTACCCTGTGAGATACTGTGGGAGGTGCTGCGGGAGTATGGAGTGAGGGGGTCCTTTCTCAGGGTCATCCAATCTCTGTACTCACAAAGTGAGAGCTGTGTTCAGGTTCTCAGCAGTAAGTTGGTCTCTTTTCCGGTGGGGGTTGGTCTGCGCCTTGTCACCAGTCCTGTTTGTGATATTCATGGACAGGCTATCGAGGTGAGGTTGAGGCAGTTTGGTGGTCTCAGGGTCTCATCACTGCGTTTTGCAGATGATGTGGTCCTGTTGGCTTCATTGGCCTGTGACCTCCAACATTCACTGGATCAGTTCACAGCCAAGTGTGAAGTCGCTAGGATGAGGATCAGCTCCTCTAAATCTGAGGCCATGGTTCTCAGCAGGAAAGCGATGGATTGCCTACTCTGGGTAGGGAGTGTGGCCTTGCCCCAATTGAAGGAGTTCATGTACCTCTGGGTCTTGTTCACAAGTGAGGGGACAATGCAGCGTGAGATTGGCCAGAGAATCAGCGCAGCAGGGGAGGTATTGCATTCGCTCTAACATACTGTTACGAAAAGGAACCTGAACCAAAAGCTGAAGCTCTCGATCTACCAGTCAATCTTCATTCTTACTCTCACCTATGGTCATGAGCAGTAATGTGCGGTGAGGTTGATGGCTGGTGAGGCACTGACTTCATGACAATCAGGTTTACGAACATATGAACTCTACAGAGTAGCTTATTCACCGTTTGATTTGCAGCAGTTAACGGGTTATGTGTAAAATCTCATATGAGCATTCTTTACACATACAAGCTGTAGCACACAAAAAGCACATTTGATAAAAAAAAAGTTATTATGGTCTTACCTTTACTTATAAATGAAGCCTATGTGCTGCTCCTTCTGAACAAAAGCATTGATGACTTGTTTGTAGACGTTTTTCTTATCTTCCTTCAGTTTTAAAAGTCTCTCTGTCTCAGTGGAGATCACTGCCAGGGAAGAAAGTCGTCCTTCATCAGTCCTGTTCCGACTGTATGTTTGGAGTGTTTCCTGGCTTTGAATGTGAGTGGTCGACCGCTTGTCTGTGATGACACTTCTTTGTAAATCCTTCAGGTCACAATATCCCATCTGAGTCCAGACATTGTCAAAAGTTGAGAAAAGAAGGCAGGAAAAGCAGAAAAAGGCAGTTTCTTGCTGGACATCCACACAGTCAGACTTTAAGTGTGTCCCACTCAGTCTGAAAAGAGCAGCTCTTCTGTCACGTAGCTCAAGTGTTGGTCTTCCTTTAATTATTACCTCCTGCTTCGATTGAAAGTCCAGTTTAGAAAACTGTTTCAGTTTGGATATGGAATCTTCCATTCTGAAAGTAAAATAAATGGACTGTGGCTCTTAACTTGCTAACTGTAAATTGTAGCTTGCTGTCACTTATTTTGCATCTGAGGAGTTGCTGCAAGAAGAATCCCTGGGATCAATCACCCTGTGCCCCCTAACATGAGGCAGGAGAAATGCATGCCTCACCTGGTGCCTTTTTGCAGCCGTTTTATGATCACTCAGTACACGAAACACGTTTTACACACACATACAGCTGTTGACAAAAACACTGTACATTATGTGCATCAGCTAAACTGTGGAATTTAAGTTCATACAGCCAAAGTGTTTGACCATTTTAATAGCGACATACAGAGAGACAGTAAGACAGACTCTCACTGCACAGCATGGCAACAGTTAGCCCAGTGACTGCACAATCCAAGGTGGGGCTTAGCTGACTGCTGCCTCACCGCGCATCTCTTCTCAGTATTTGAATGACAAATGTGAAAATTAAGCGATTTTGAATAAAAAAATCTAAAACTGGTGAAGTTAAAAGGAAAATAACTTTATAGTACAAATTACTGGATAAATATAATCATATATATATTTCATTTTACATTGTTTTTCCATGATGACAGGTGAGGCACAGCCTCCCCTTCCTCCCCTGACCACACATCACTGGTCATGAGGGTTGGGTCATGACCGAAAGAACTAGATCGTGGGTACAAACGGCTGAAATGGGCTTCCTTATGTGACCATAGGACCTTTGTGGCCGGGACGGCGGTGGGATTGAACCCCGGACGGCTCGCACTAAAGACCATTCCTCTACCAGGTCAGCCAAAAGGGAATTCCCCGTTAGCCAAGCTAGCAGGAAGGTCTTTTCAATCAGAACCCAGGACCTTCATCCCGCTACATATCTCCCCACCATTTTTGACTTCGTCCCGAAGTCACAGGTGCATTTAAGCATATTCTGTGTCTACCCACATCCTGCCGACAACGGCAATTGTGACTGTAGGACCTTTGTGGCTGGGACAGCGGTGGGATCGAACCCTGGACGGCTCGCACTAAAGACCACTCCTCTGCCAGGTCAGCCAAAGGGGAATTCCCCGTTAGCCAAGCTAGCGGGAACTTCTTTTCAATCAGGACCCAGGACCTTCATCCCGCTACACTTAGGAGGGTGGCTGGTGTCTCCCTTAGAGATAAGGTGAGAAGCTCGGTCAGCCATGGGAGCCCGGAGTATAGCTGCTGCTCCTTCGCGTTGAAAGGAGCCAGCTGAGGTGGTTCATGAATTTGGTAAAGATGCCCCCTGGGCACCTCCCTAGGGAGGTATCCCGGGCAGGTCCATCTGGGAGGAGATCCCGGAGAAGACCCAGACTAGGTGGAGAGATTGTATCTCCACACTGGCCTGGGAATGCTTCAGTATCTCCCAGACAGAGGTGGTTAATGTGGCCTGGGAATATGAAGTTTGGTGTCCCCTGCTGGAGCTGTTGCCCCCACGACCGGATCCCAGATAAGTGGTTGAAGATGAGTGATGAATGTTTTAGCTGCTCTAACTGGAAGATTTATTGATAACACTAAGTATTTAGAACTCCAGATCTCTCACTGTAAACATGGCATCTGGGTTTTTACAGGACAGAAAGTGATATCATTGTTAAATTTAAATATCTATATTATAATAGCCAAGTGGCCTCTCTGTGCATGCGTGTGTATGTCTTCGATCATGCAGAAGCCAGGAGAGCTGATATTTGCTGTTTGGTATGCTTATGTATTTTAGGTCAAGGATGAATGCTGCTCCAAGTGGAAAGTTGATGGGACTAATATTTTTGGAGAAATTAGCCATCTTAGCTAAGCAGTAAACAATGGATGTTGTGCTGCAATGGGAGTTCGGGGTTTTGGGGTTTTAAATGTTGTTATTGTGGTTCATGTTAGTGTTTTTAGTGTTATTGATTTACTGTGGGTCAGCACGGTGGTTTAGTGGTTAGCACTGTTGCCTCACAGCGAGAAGGTCATGGGTTCAATTCCCACCTCTGGCCTTTCTGTGTGGAGTTTGCATGTTCTCCCTGTGTTTGTGTGGGTTTCCTCCGGGTGCTTCGGTTTCCTCCCACATCCAAAGACATGCGGGTTAGGTGGACTGGCATCTTTAAAATTGTCTGTGCGTGTGTGTAACTTTGATCACAGAGAAACCGTGGACAGCTGACATTTGCCATTTGGTATGCTTATGTATTTTGGGTCAAGAATGAACACCGCCAAAATGGAATGTTGATAGGACTAATATTTCTGGAGAAACTGAGGATAATAGCTAACAACACTGAATAATGGACATTGCTAACTACATTCTGGACTCACACGCCAATCGAGCAGCGGACGGTAAATCAGCTTATATTAACAGTGTCACTGCATATGTGCGTGAGATTGCTCGGTAAGTTCAATGTAAGTAGATAATAAAATTGTAAATACGTTAAACAAATACATGGATGACATAAGAAAGTGAAAACATTTATTTCCATTGTAGTCCATTTTAAAATCAAATGATAAAATAGAAGTAATAATAAAATAAAAATATAACGCAATGCAAAATACCCTTAGCCATATAAGCAGTGTTTTTTTTTATAATTGTCAGTTGCTTAATTAATTATTAAGATCCTATTGCCTTACATACAATTTGTACATGTTCAAATCAAATCTTCATTTGTTCATGTTGTGCAAATCAAGGAATATTTGTAGCTCACCCTCTGTGCATTGGCACGTATTAATGAGATAAATTTAATTCCATAAGAAATAAGCTTTGAGTTAGTGGACGTTACCATGCATGCTAACATCTGTAAAAATGTCTTGTAAATGACTGCAGAGGTGTTATCAGGTTCCAAAAACAGCATTTCCACTTTTAGGAGTGTTTATTTCTCGCTACCTTTTACATAATATATCACACAGAGGTTATACGAGCTAGTTGCCAACCTGTGACATCACCATGCTAACATCAGTGAAATATCTTGTCAATAATTTCAGGGGTGTTATTGGGTTTCAAAAATAGCATTTTCAGTTTTAGAAGTGCTTATTTCTCGCTAGCTTTTACATAATATATGAGAAACATGCATATAAACACAAAACAAGCGGTTTTGGAAAGACCAGCCACTGATGTCACGGTGCAACTGTATGTTGTGTGGGCCGCTGAAGAGGAGGTACTGCTGGCCCACCACCACCAGATGGCGCCCCGCTTGGAGTGTGGGCTCCAAGCACGAGAGGGCGTCGGACCTACTGGGAGTGACAGCTGTCACACATCATCAACACCAGCTGTCACTCATCAACCACATCCTCCATAAAAGCCAGACTGCCACTCCACCTCCCCGCCGAGAAATCAGCTACCACTCAGGTAACCTTCTCTGCGGTGATTTTCTGTGACTAAACATTGTTCTGTGTGCAGCCGTTTTTCTGTGGCTACAGTCTGAAGCTGGATTGGTGGATAGTGTGAGCGCGACGTCTTCGCCTCTCACTCCTTCCAGGGAAGTGACTGACAGGAGCTGCACGGGTGATTCTGTGTCTGGAGGTGGAGGTTTTCCCTCCTGGACGAATTAAGCACTGAAAGATTGCTGGGTGTGTATTCACACACCCACCATTAACTATTTCTGTTTCTGCCAACAGTACAGGGTCTGACTGCTGAAGACAGTGGCCACCTGGGGCGCAGGACTTGGCGGCTCCGGTGTTCTTCAGATCCGTTGGCGGTGGAAACTGTGTGGGATGTCTTCTCTGGCCAGACGTCTTCTATCTTCGAGCCTGCCCACACATCACCTTGTGTATGATTGACCATCCTCATCCTCTGTTATTGTCTGTATTTCGTTGTGCGATTCACAACATTAAATTGTTACTTTTTGGCTTATCCATTGTCCGTTCCTTAATGCCCCCTGTTGTGGGTCCGTGTCACTACACTTTCACAACAGGATTTCTCGGCCGGCGTCATGGATCCCGAGGGGCGTCAACCATCGCTTGAACAGCCAATGGAAGAGCGAGGTGCACAGGTGTCAGCAGGAGGCATGTTAGGTGAGCTGCAGCAAATCTTAACCGCTTTCACTGCTCAGTTGGACTTAGTCACTGAGCGGAATGTAATTCTCAATCGGAGGATGGAGGCTCTCACCGCCCAGGTGGAAGCGCAGGCTCAGGGCGCTGCTGCAGCACCTCCTCCTGCTGACCGGAGGCCTGAAACAGACATTCCGCTGGTCGTTCAACGAACCCCCCCACCGTCCCCTGAAGCATACATAAGCCCTCCGGAGCCGTACGGAGGCTGTGTCGAGACATGCGCGGACTTCTTAATGCAGTGCTCGCTCGTCTTTTCACAGCGTCCCGTCATGTACGCGCCAGACGCTAGCCGGGTGGCTTACGTTATAAATTTGCTTCGAGGAGAGGCACGCGCCTGGGCTATGGCGCTCTGGGAGCAGAATTCACGGCTCCTAATGTCATACGCTGGGTTTGTGAGGGAGTTCAGACAAGTGTTCGACCACCCTCATAGAGGCGAGACCGCTTCAAGCGTGCTGCTGTCGATAAGACTGGGGTGCTGGAGCGCAGCTAAGTATGCAGTCGACTTCCGCATCGTGGCAGCGCGAGCCGGCTGGAATGCTGTTGTGCTCCGCGCCGCCTTTGTAAACAGACTGTCTCTGGTCCTTAAGGAGCACCTGGTGGCGAAGGACGAGCCGCGGGATTTAGACGGGCTTATCGACCTGGCTATACGGTTGGACAACCGATTAACAGAACACCGACGGGAGCGAGACGAAGGGTGTGGTCAGGCACAAGCCATCCCTCTTCCTCCCGGGTCCGAAAGGAAGCCGTCTTCCCCACGCTCCACAGCCAGGGCACTCCACGTGACGACAGCTCCCCCTGCTGCCGTTGCTATGGAAACGAGCAGGGCCAAAAGGCGATCAGATCAGAGACAAAGGAGGCTGGTCCGTGGGGAGTGTTTTCTCTGCAGCTCACCTGAGCACACGCAGAAAAACTGCCCCAAACGGTCAAAACAGCAGCACTCGTCCTTAGAGACTGGGCTAAGGGTGGGTCATAATACCCACACGGGGAAAACCCGTAAATCTGCACGAATCCCAGTCACAATCCTAAGTGAGGAGTTAACCCTTCACGCCCCAGCACTAGTAGACACGGGGTCGGAAGGGAATCTGCTGGACAGCAGATGGGCAAAGGAAGTTGGGCTCCCTCTGGTGGCTCTGCCTTCACCTTTGAAGGTACGGGCACTAGATGGCACCCTTCTTCCATTAATCACACACCAGACACAGCCCGTGACATTGGTTGTGTCTGGGAATCAAAGGGAGGAGATTGTGTTTTATGTAAAACCTTCTACCTCCCGAGTGATTTTAGGGTTTCCATGGATGGTGAAGCACAATCCCCGGATTGATTGGCCGTCTGGGGTTGTGACGCAGTGGAGCGAAACCTGCCACCGGGAATGTTTAGGATCCTCGGTTCCACCCGGTGTGACAGCTAATGAGGAGGTCAAAGTCCCCCCCAATCTGACGGCGGTGCCGGAGGAGTACCACGATCTTGCTGACGTCTTCAGCAAAGATCTGGCACTCACTCTTCCCCCGCACCGACCGTACGATTGTGCCATCGATTTGATCCCGGGCACTGAGTACCCGTCCAGCAGGCTGTACAACCTCTCACGTCCGGAACGCGAATCAGTGGAAACCTACATCCGGGACTCATTAGCTGCCGGGCTGATCCGGAACTCCACCTCCCCGATGGGTGCTGGTTTCTTTTTTGTGGGCAAGAAAGACGGCGGACTCCATCCATGCATTGATTACAGGTGGCTGAACGAGATCACGGTTCGCAACCGATTCACTCTGCCCCTGTTTGTTAGATTCAGTGTTCACGCCCCTGCATGGAGCCCAAATTTTCACAAAACTGGATCTTAGAAATGCGTACCACCTGGTTCGGATCCGGAAGGGAGACGAGTGGAAGACGGTATTTAACACCCCCTTAGGTCACTTTGAGTACCTGGTCATGCCGTTCGGCCTCACAAACGCCCCCGCGACGTTCCAAGCATTGGTTAATGACGTCTTGCGGGACTTCCTGCATTGGTTTGTCTTCGTATATCTAGACGATATACTCATCTTTCTCCGGACCCTGAGACTCATGTCCAGCATGTACGTCAGGTCCTGCAGCGGTTGTTGGAGAACCGGCTGTTTGTGAAGGGCGAGAAGTGCGAGTTCCACCGTACTTCTTTGTCCTTCCTGGGGTTTATCATCTCCTCCAACTCCGTCGCCCCTGACCCGGCCAAGGTTGCGGCGGTGAGAGATTGGCCCCAACCAACAAGCCGTAGGAAACTACAACAGTTCCTCGGCTTTGCAAATTTCTATTGGAGGTTCATTAAGGGCTACAGTCAGGTGGTTAGCCCCCTGACTGCCCTGACCTCCACTAAAGTCCCCTTCACCTGGTCGGATCGGTGCGAAGCCACGTTTAGGGAGTTGAAACGCCGGTTCTCGACTGCGCCAGTTCTGGTGCAGCCTGATCCTAATCGCCAGTTCATAGTTGAAGTGGATGCCTCTGACTCAGGGATAGGAGCCGTGCTATCCCAGAGCAGGGAGTTCGATAAGGTACTCCACCCTTGTGCCTATTTTTCCCGCAGGTTGACCCCGGCTGAAAGGAATTATGATGTCGGCAACCGGGAACTCCTGGCGGTAAAGGAGGCTCTTGAGGAGTGGAGACACCTGTTGGAGGGAGCGACGGTGCCCTTCACGGTTTTCACGGCCCATCAGAACCTGGAGTACATCTGGACCGCCAAGCGGCTGAACCCCAGGCAAGCCCGCTGGTCACTGTTCTTTGGGCTCTTTGACTTCCAGATCACATATCGCCCCGGGACCAAGAACCAACGATCGGATGCCCTGTCCCGGGTGCACGAAGAGGAGGTCAAGGTCGAGTTGTCGGACCCAACAGAGACCATCATCCCCGAGTCCACTGTCGTGGCCACCCTCACCTGGGACGTGGAGAAGACCATCCGGGAGGCCCTGGCACGGAACCCGGACCCGGGAACCGGCCCGAGGAACAAACTGTACGTCCCACCAGAGGCCAGAGCTGCGGTTTTGGACTTCTGTCACGGTTCCAAGCTCTCCTGTCATCCGGGGGTGCGCAGAACCGTGGCAGTGGTCCAGCAGCACCACCACTATATTTGCCTCTACTGGTGGTTGGCTCTCACTGCGGTATTGTATCACTTCCTGTTCCGGAGCACAGCGGTGTTTTTCTGTATCTGTTAGCTGTTTAATCTGCGCAGTTAGATTGATCTAGTTATCTAGATTACGATTTGTTTCCCAGTGTAATCGTTACGTGCCTTAACTAAAGCACTCCTTCTGCTGAATCACCTCTAAATTATTTACACATTATTCACTTTGCGTGTTTTTAGGAATCTGCTAGGTTAGCGTAGCTACTAGCTCTTAGCCGATTTAGCATGGCGGCTTCTCCTGTCTCTCCCGCACTTTTCTGCTCTGGGTGTGAAATGTTTAGTTATTCCTCAGCCTCTTTTGGCAGTAATGGTACTTGTAATAAGTGTAGCTTATTCGTAGCTTTGGAGGCCAGGCTGGGCGAATTGGAGACTCGGCTCCGCACCGTGGAAAATTCTACAGCTAGCCAGGCCCCTGTAGTCATTGCGGACCAAGGTAGCTTAGCCGCCGTTAGTTCCCCCCTGGCAGATCCCGAGCAGTCGGGAAAGCAGGCTGACTGGGTGACTGTGAGGAGGAAGCGTAGCCCTAAACAGAAGCCCCGTGTACACCGCCAACCTGTTCACATCTCTAACCGTTTTTCCCCACTCGACGACACACCCACCGAGGATCAAACTCTGGTTATTGGCGACTCTGTTTTGAGAAATGTGAAGTTAGCGACACCAGCAACCATAGTCAATTGTCTTCCGGGGGCCAGAGCAGGCAACATTGAAGGAAATTTGAAACTGCTGGCTAAGGCTAAGCGTAAATTTGGTAAGATTGTAATTCACGTCGGCAGTAATGACACTCGGTTACGCCAATCGGAGGTCACTAAAATTAACATTAAATCGGTGTGTAACTTTGCAAAAACAATGTCGGACTCTGTAGTTTTCTCTGGGCCCCTCCCCAATCGGACCGGGAGTGACATGTTTAGCCGCATGTTCTCCCTGAATTGCTGGCTGTCTGAGTGGTGTCCAAAAAATGAGGTGGGCTTCATAGATAATTGGCAAAGCTTCTGGGGAAAACCTGGTCTTGTTAGGAGAGACGGCATCCATCCCACTTTGGATGGAGCAGCTCTCATTTCTAGAAATCTGGCCAATTTTCTTAAATCCTCCAAACTGTGACTATCCAGGGTTGGGACCAGGAAGCAGAGTTGTAGTCTTACACACCTCTCTGCAGCTTCTCTCCCCCTGCCATCCCCTCATTACCCCATCCCCGTAGAGACAGTGCCTGCTCCCAGACCACCAATAACCAGCAAAAATCTATTTAAGCATAAAAATTCAAAAAGAAAAAATAATATAGCACCTTCAACTGCACCACAGACTAAAACAGTTAAATGTGGTCTATTAAACATTAGGTCTCTCTCTTCTAAGTCCCTGTTGGTAAAT
The DNA here is from genome assembly GCF_902500255.1 of Thalassophryne amazonica. Lineage (NCBI taxonomy): Eukaryota > Metazoa > Chordata > Actinopteri > Batrachoidiformes > Batrachoididae > Thalassophryne > Thalassophryne amazonica. Next base: position 90,811,272 of record NC_047111.1, read on the forward strand.
TATATAATAATTGATCAACATATTGATTTATTCTGCCTAACAGAAACCTGGTTACAGCAGGATGAATATGTTAGTTTAAATGAGTCAACACCCCCGAGTCACACTAACTGTCAGAATGCTCGTAGCACGGGCCGGGGCGGAGGATTAGCAGCAATCTTCCATTCCAGCTTATTAATTAATCAAAAACCCAGACAGAGCTTTAATTCATTTGAAAGCTTGTCTCTTAGTCTTGTCCATCCAAATTGGAAGTCCCAAAAACCAGTTTTATTTGTTATTATCTATCGTCCACCTGGTCGTTACTGTGAGTTTCTCTGTGAATTTTCAGACCTTTTGTCTGACTTAGTGCTTAGCTCAGATAAGATAATTATAGTGGGCGATTTTAACATCCACACAGATGCTGAGAATGACAGCCTCAACACTGCATTTAATCTATTATTAGACTCTATTGGCTTTGCTCAAAAAGTAAATGAGTCCACCCACCACTTTAATCATATCTTAGATCTTGTTCTGACTTATGGTATGGAAATAGAAGACTTAACAGTATTCCCTGAAAACTCCCTTCTGTCTGATCATTTCTTAATAACATTTCCATTTACTCTGATGGACTACCCAGCAGTGGGGAATAAGTTTCATTACACTAGAAGTCTTTCAGAAAGCGCTGTAACTAGGTTTAAGGATATGATTCCTTCTTTATGTTCTCTAATGCCATATACCAACACAGTGCAGAATAGCTACCTAAACTCTGTAAGGGAGATAGAGTATCTCGTCAATAGTTTTACATTCTCATTGAAGACAACTTTGGATGCTGTAGCTCCTCTGAAAAAGAGAGCTTTAAATCAGAAGTGTCTGACTCCGTGGTATAACTCACAAACTCGTAGCTTAAAGCAGATAACCCGTAAGTTGGAGAGGAAATGGCGTCTCACTAATTTAGGAGATCTTCACTTAGCCTGGAAAAAGAGTCTGTTGCTCTATAAAAAAGCCCTCCGTAAAGCTAGGACATCTTTCTACTCATCACTAATTGAAGAAAATAAGAACAACCCCAGGTTTCTTTTCAGCACTGTAGCCAGGCTGACAAAGAGTCAGAGCTCTATTGAGCTGAATATTCCATTAACTTTAACTAGTAATGACTTCATGACTTTCTTTGCTAACAAAATTTTAACTATTAGAGAAAAAATTACTCATAACCATCCCAAAGACGTATCGTTATCTTTGGCTGCTTTCAGTGATGCCGGTATTTGGTTAGACTCTTTCTCTCCGATTGTTCTGTCTGAGTTATTTTCATTAGCTAAACTGCAGGATTGTCTTGCAGACATGAAGACATGGATGACCTCTAATTTCCTGCTTTTAAACTCAGATAAATCTGAAGTTATTGTACTTGGCCCCACAAATCTTAGAAACATGGTGTCTAACCAGATCCTTACTCTGGATGGCATTACCCTGACCTCTAGTAATACTGTGAGAAATCTTGGAGTCATTTTTGATCAGGATATGTCATTCAAAGCGCATATTAAACAAATATGTAGGACTGCTTTTTTGCATTTACGCAATATCTCTAAAATCAGAAAGGTCTTGTCTCAGAGTGATGCTGAAAAACTAATTCATGCATTTATTTCCTCTAGGCTGGACTATTGTAATTCATTATTATCAGGTTGTCCTAAAAGTTCCCTAAAAAGCCTTCAGTTAATTCAAAATGCTGCAGCTAGAGTACTGACGGGGACTAGAAGTTAGAGAGCATATCTCACCCATATTGGCCTCTCTTCATTGGCTTCCTGTTAATTCTAGAATAGAATTTAAAATTCTTCTTCTTACTTATAAGGTTTTGAATAATCAGGTCCCATCTTATCTTAGGGACCTCGTAGTACCATATCACCCCAATAGAGCGCTTCGCTCTCAGACTGCAGGCTTACTTAGGGTTTGTAAGAGTAGAATGGGAGGCAGAGCCTTCAGCTTTCAGGCTCCTCTCCTGTGGAACCAGCTCCCAATTCAGATCAGGGAGACAGACACCCTCTCTACTTTTAAGATTAGTCTTAAAACTTTCCTTTTTGCTAAAGCTTATAGTTAGGGCTGGATCAGGTGACCCTAAACCATCCCTTAGTTATGCTGCTATAGACGTAGACTGCTGGGGGGTTCCCATGATGCACTGTTTCTTTCTCTTTTTGCTCTGTATGCACCACTCTGCATTTAATCATTAGTGATCGATCTCTGCTCCCCTCCACAGCATGTCTTTTTCCTGGTTCTCTCCCTCAGCCCCAACCAGTCCCAGCAGAAGACTGCCCCTCCCTGAGCCTGGTTCTGCTGGAGGTTTCTTCCTGTTAAAAGGGAGTTTTTCCTTCCCACTGTAGCCAAGTGCTTGCTCACAGGGGGTCGTTTTGACCGTTGGGGTTTTACATAATTATTGTATGGCCTTGCCTTACAATATAAAGCGCCTTGGGGCAACTGTTTGTTGTGATTTGGCGCTATATAAAAAAATTGATTGATTGATTCTGGTGGGCGTCTATGGAAACCGACGTCCGGGATTACGTCCAGGCCTGTACCACCTGTGCCAGGGGCAAGGCTGACCACAAGAGGACTTCGGGCCTCCTCCAGCCTCTACCGGTGCCTCACCGCCCCTGGTCCCACATCAGCCTGGACTTCATCACGGGCCTCCCGCCGTCCCAGGGCAACACCACCATCCTCACGATAGTGGACCGGTTCTCCAAGGCGGCCCACTTTGTGGCCCTCCCAAAGCTCCTGACGGCCCAGGAGACGGCAGACCTCCTGGTCCACCACGTCGTGCTTCTGCATGGGATAACATCGGACATTGTCTCAGATCGTGGTCCTCAGTTCTCTTCCCAAGTCTGGAGGAGTTTCTGCAGGGAACTGGGGGCCACCGTGAGTCTCTCGTCCGGGTATCACCCTCAGACAAACGGACAGGCAGAGCGGGCTAACCAGGAGCTGGAGCAGGCCCTCCGCTGTGTGACCTCCGCGCACCCGATGGCCTGGAGCAACCATCTGGCCTGGATCGAGTATGCCCACAACAGCCAAGTGTCGTCTGACACCGGCCTCTCCCCGTTTGAGGTGTGTTTGGGGTACCAGCCCCCATTGTTCCCGCTCGTGGAGGGAGAGGTCGGTGTGCCCTCGGTCCAGGCCCACCTCAGGAGGTGCCGCCGGGTGTGGCGGACCGCCCATTCTGCCCTGTTGAAGGCCCGGACGAGGGCCAAGGCCCATGCAGACCGCCGGCGTTCCCCGGCCCCTGCATACCAGCCCGGGCAGGAGGTGTGGTTGTCGACCAAGGACATCCCGCTTCAAGTGGAGTCACAAAAACTCAAGGACCGGTTTATTGGACCATTTCCCATCCTCAAGGTCCTCAGTCCGGCTGCAGTGAAGCTAAAGCTGCCAGCTTCACTGCGGATCCACCCGGTTTTTCATGTGTCACGTCTCAAACCTCATCACACCTCACCACTCTGCACCCCTGGACCTGCACCGCGTCCTGCCCGGATCGTCGTCGGGGAGCTGGCATGGACCGTGCGTTGGCTCCTGGATGTCCGTCGTAAGGGTCGGGGGTTCCAGTATCTGGTGGACTGGAAGGGGTATGGACCCGAAGAACGTTCCTGGGTGAAGAGGAGCTTCATCCTGGACCCTGCCCTCCTGGCCGACTTCTACGCCCGGCACCCGGACAAGCCTGGTCGGGCGCCAGGAGGCGCCGTTGAGGGGGGGGTCCTGTTGTGTGGGCCGCTGAAGAGGAGGTACTGCTGGCCCACCACCACCAGATGGCGCCCCGCTTGGAGTGCGGGCTCCAAGCACGAGAGGGCGTCGGACCTACTGGGAGTGACAGCTGTCACACATCATCAACACCAGCTGTCACTCATCAACCACATCCTCCATAAAAGCCGGACTGCCACTCCACCTCCCCGCCGAGAAATCAGCTACCACTCAGGTAACCTTCTCTGCGGTGATTTTCTGTGACTAAACATTGTTCTGTGTGCAGCCGTTTTCCTGTGGCTACAGTCTGAAGCTGGATTGGCGGATAGTGTGAGCGCGACGTCTTCGCCTCTCACTCCTTCCAGGGAAGTGACTGACAGGAGCTGCACGGGTGATTCTGTGTCTGGAGGTGGAGGTTTTAAGCACTGAAAGATTGCTGGGTGTGTATTAACTATTTCTGTTTCTGCCAGCAGTACCGGGTCTGACTGCTGAAGACAGTGGCCACCTGGGGCGCAGGACTTGGCGGCTCCGGTATTCTTCAGATCTGTTGGCGGTGGAAACTGTGTGGGATCCGGCTCTTCTCTGGCCAGACGTCTTCTATCTTCGAGCCTGTCCACACATCACCTTGTGTATGATTGACCATCCTCATCCTCTGTTATTGTCTGTATTTCGTTGTGCGATTCACAACATTAAATTGTTACTTTTTGGCTTATCCATTGTCCATTCCTTAACGCCCCCTGTTGTGGGTCTGTGTCACTACACTTTCGCAACACTGTACTCTGATTGGCTCTCACTTGCGCCACTCAAAAACAAAACTGAACAGATTGAAAACACTGATCTCTATATAACATCATCTATTTCAATCACTGATCTATATATACAGATCAGTGATTGAAAAAGAACTTGAATTTTTAACCTCTTAAAGTAGGTCAAGGTTAGCCATCTTTGAAGATCTGTGTCCCAAGAATGTTCCCTGTAAATAGGACTGAATTATATGGACATATGGACAGATGGATGGACAGATGCAAACAAGCCTTTGTAATAGACAATAGCCACATTTGATGGCCTCAGGTAACAATAATAATAATAATAATAATAATAATAATAATAATAATAATAATAATAATAATAATAATAATAATAATAGTGTCTATATGATAACAACAAGAAAATGAAAAAACTTTTTCAATTTTCACTTTTAATTGTGGTCCATTTAAAATTCAAATGACAAATTAGAAGTAAAAATAAAATAATAATAATAATAATAATAACAATAATAATAATAACAATAATCATAATAATCATAACAATAAGTGTGTATATGATAACAAGAACCTAAACAATTTATAAATACATTAAGACAGTAAATTAACATAAAAATATTACATAATCAACAGGAAATAAAATCCTCTTCTAAAAACTACTGAGGTCTAAGGTCTAAGAATCTAAAAACATTCTGGACTCACACGCCATTCCAACTCATTATACAGTATAAGCTTTGCTTAATTTATTACCGCCATTGAAAAATGACAGCAACCAATTTTCTAAACACTACCCAATCTAGAGCCCGTGGATCCCCATAGGCAACACACTAGTTTATGCAGTAACCTTTAGCCACTTCATCGATTAATAACATAATTTTTCCACTCATAGTTTTGTGCCTTTAGCTGCTTTGAGGTAGACACTCTATGCTTTTAGTTCCAGGTATTTTTGTATTTTTGTTTTCTTTCTTTTTTTGCATGTGGTTATTCTGCTCCAACACCAGGCAGTTAGTAATTTATGTGCTCATGTCAGGAAATGGTTATTGAGAAACATGCACACTTTCTTCTAAAAACATCACCAGCTTTAAGGGGAAACTGTTTTTACAGAGGCAGATCCCATAATGCGGGGATTTTGAAAACATGGGAAATTTGTGTACTTAAAATTTATGTGCGTGTTCATATATATGACACATTAATTCCTTAATGCTGTAATAAGAATCAATTAACCGCAAAGGAAAAGATACGTGTTTAGAAATGATTTATCAATGTATTCTTGATAGTTAACACATTAAGTATTAAATGTAGTGAATGAAGAGTTCTCCATGTTTAGTAATCATTTATTAATCGAATCACATTATTTAGCATTCTCTCATGGTGAATGAAGAGTCAGCTGTGTATAGCAATCATTTAGTGGTGTTAATATTAAAGTATTATTAAGCATTAATGAACACTGAATGAAGAGTTAACTGGGTTTAGTAATCATTTATTAATGTGTTCATATTAACGCATTATTCATTTATTCAAGAGTTATAAGAGTTATTCATTATTAAGCATTAACAGTGAACGAAGAGTTACATGTATTTAGTATTCATTTATGCAAGTGTTCATTTAACACATTATTAAGCATTAATAAAGAGTGAATGAAGAGTTAACTGTATTTAGTATTCATTTATTAAAGTGTTCATTTTAACACATTTTTAAGCATTAATTAACAGTGTATGAAGAGTTAACTATATTTAGTAATCATTTATTAAAGTGATCATTTTAATGCATTATTAAGCATTAATTAACAGTGAATGGAGAATTAACTGTATTTAGTAATCATTTATTAAAGTGTTCATTGTATTGCATTATTAAACATTAACAGTGAATGAAGAATTAAATGTATTTATCAATTAATAAAGTGTTCATTGTATCACATTATTAAGCATTAATTAACAGTGAATGAAGAGTTAACTGCATTTAGTAATCATTTATTCAAGTGTTCATGTTAACACATTATTATGCATTAATTAACAGTGAATGAAGAGTTAACTGTATTTAGTGTTCATTTATTCGAGTCTTCATTTTAACGCATTATTAAGCATTAATACTGAATGAAGAGTTAACTGTATTTTGTGTTCATTGTATCGCATTATTAAGCAGTAATTAACAGTGAATGAAGTGTTAACTGTATTTAGTAATCATTTATTCAAGTGTTAATGTTAACACATTATTAAGCAGTAATTAACAGTGAATGAAGAGTTAACTGTATTTAGTGTTTATTTTAACACATTAAGCATTAAGTAACACTATATTAAGAGTTAACTGTATTTAGTAATCATTTATTCGTGTTCATTTTAATGCATTATTAAGCAGTAATTAACAGTGAATTAAGAGTTAACTGTGTTTTTCTTGTTTATTACTGTACTAACTAACATTAATTTATTTATTTTTATTGTAATGTTTTATGGTTCAACTTGTCCATTACATTTGGCTGTAACATTTTTGTATTTATTTGTTTCTATTCATTCAAACACTTTTTTTTAACTTTCACTTTTTTGTTACCCTATGGGGTGTGCTTAATCAAAATAACCTTTGCAGCCAAAAACACACTGATAAATCAACTGTTTTCCTGCCCAAAAGTTTTATTACAGTACAAGTTTGATACCAATCTTGTGTTGACTGAAAAAAAAATAAGTCTGACGCAAGACACAAACAGCACAACACAACAACTCTGTATATGGGATTACGGTTTAACTATTGTCCACAACCAACAATGATTCCATGTTGTCTAAAAACAAAGGGTACTTTTTAGTTGCCCTGTTTGTTTAAACTGACCTCAAACTTTAATGATGGAAAGGTTTCATGTCCAGGACTTCTCCTTACTAGTTTTAGTTTTATTTTGCAGTAAGTGAAAATGAGAACAGAGCCCCAACAACTCACACTGTGGAATGATCACAGTACAATACTGATGAAAACACTCTTGCTTACCCAAAGGGGGAAACACAGTGTTGGCACATAAAGGTTAAAAAAAAAAAAGCATTTGCCTACTTTCTTAGTTTATCATATTCCCATTTTTTCTAATATATCTCCAAAACTTTAGATTGGATTAGATACAACTGTATTGATCCCTTGGGAAGATTCCCTCAGGGAAATTGATGTTTGTTTGTTTGTTTGTTTGTTTGTTTTTTGTTTTGGACATGTGAGGGTAACTATAACACTAAAAAAAAATGAATTTTGGGGGATGTTTTGGCACCTTCTGCACTCATGAATTTGCAAGGAAATGTTCTTCTAAAGTTACTTTAACAGATGTTATTTTGGTCATTTACTTATTTATGGCTATCTACAAGAACACATTGATCACTGACCTCGAAATATATAAAAAGGAGTTGCGCCCAAAGTCAGCAACACTCATTTGTGCTATGTTTGTGCTGTTACAATTTTTGTTGTCAAAAACTGTAGAGCTATTTGAGGTCAGCCAAGTACCACCCACCCACCCCCCACCTCCAACCCTAACCCACCCAAACCTGCATTTAACTGTAAAAATGTGTTTAATACCAGTATCATTTTTAATACATAAAAACTGTAAGGTCATCTGAGGTCAGGCAGTGCCCCTACATCACCCAAATCCAACAAAACTGGTGTCAACATTTGTGCTGCTGGAATGATTGATACCGATCAGATGACCTTATAATTCTTATTAATATTTTGGAGGAGGTGGGGGGGGGGGGGGGTGACAGCAGGGCGAATGAAAAGTTTTACAACACAAACCAGTGCAAGTTGTTGCACAAATGATTGATGAAGGCAACTTGTGACAGGTTTTAAGCTGGTTTTCAAGTTTTACAAGCAGTGCTCCATTGATACTCATATTTCCTTTTCAACAACATGTGAGGATTTCTCTCATCCAAAGATGAGTAATTCATGACTGATTATGACCAATATTTTAATAATACTGAAGTTGTAAAAAGGTAAACTTCCCCTTTAACATTCAGATAAGGAGGCAGATGCTATATGCTGATTTTACAATTGTGGGGGTGGGGGGGAACCCAGTTTATTTGCATTGTTCTCTGCTCTGGGTTGGATTTGCATAGCACGTAAACAACAATGTTCTCTTTCCTCGCAAACATCCACGTCCCTGCAGCGGTGCAGCAGACGAATGCCCTCTCCTCCATTCCTACAGAGGAAGTGCAAAGAGCCGTCACATTAAGCTGGACTGTTTCTGCTTGTCGCTGACATTAATCTCCCCTAGTTTCACAATACACATGCTGCTTGCACGCACGAGTGAGAGGCCAGACCAAAATCATCACATGATCCCAAAAAGCACAACATGCAAAAACATGAGTGAGTGTCAGTCACTTCTACACCTCAGATGGACCTGTGTTTTGAAAGTGTGACCTCACAAAATTCATCTGTTATTCCCAAAAATTCAGAAGAGTATTTAAATGATTAAAGATTAATAATAAAAGCAGAAAAGTTTACTTCACATTATAGTTACAATGATCTGCTGTTGCTTAAGTGGATGAGATAATCAGGTGTCCAGAGTCTACTACTCACAAATCTCCTGAGTTTCCTCTCCGGGGGGGATTTAACGAGCCAGCCCGTGCAGACCACGTCCCCGGCACTCATCATGACCACAGCAGTGTGTTGCCCTAACTGCTGCCGCTGCCAAAATGAGAGCAGAGTGAAGCACATCCTGTGTTGTGCTGCTCAGCTCAGCCTCTCCAAAAGGAGGAAGTCAAAAAGAGGTGGTGGAGGGGGGTTGAGAAAAACATGCACTGAGTTTGAAAAGATGCACTATGGCCCGCACTATGCTGAAGATCTGAAGCATGATTCAACTTTTTTCGAGAAGCAAACACATTGAAAAATAATGAAATGTTTCTAAATGTAAAACAAGTCATTGCCCGTGCGACACCTGCGCCTTGCATGGTCGACAACATGTTGTGCGTCCTTGATATCTGATCACTACTGTCCAAAACTGAGCCCTTCTGTCATGTTTAATCCACACTATTTGAGTTAAGTAGTTATGACTTTGAGTTTGAGGTTTCAAGCTCACCCGAGGTCAAAGGTCATGCAACCAATAGAAAGATGATCTATGAATTCATATTAGTGTTTAATAGTATACAAATAATGAATGCTTATGAGTTCAGTCGTACAAATATTTTATGATGTGAAAGCTGGAACATACCATTCAACGAGGAGACGCAGAGTTGAATGGTTTGTTCCAGCTTTCACCGAATTAAATATTTTTTCATTGAAAGAATGTAAAAACATTCATTATTTGTTTTATATATTGGCTAAAATAGATGCTTGTCATTTTATATTAATTTACAAACAATAGAAAAGGCACTTACATTTTGGTACCTCCTTTGTGTAGCAAAAAGAATAATGTCAGAAATGAAATCCAGCTTTGATGCAACACTCCTGCTTTGAATAAATAATCCAACACAAACTTTAAATAGGAGTCCAAAAACAATTCTGACGATGAAGTCCACCATGCCGTACCAAATCGTCATCCATCAGCAAAACAAACTCCACCATGTTTGTTTTAAAGCTAAGCGCTGCCCGGCTTGTGTCAGCGTGCGCCTGCTCACACAAGCAGGAAGGTGCTTGTGCGCCCATGTACTACCAAAAAAAAAAAAAGACTGTGTTTCCTCAGTGCAGTGAAAAAAAAAAAAAAATCACGTCAGACATCTTACAGTGCAGTGGATTTGTTTTGTGTGTGTGCATGTGCGCGTGTGTGGGTGTATGCCTGTGTGTAGGTGTGTGTGTGTGAATGTGTGCAGAGTGCAATGGTACCAAACGTATGGAACCAAATTTGCACTCTAAATGGAACCAAATTGCACTTTAAATGCAATGCAACACAAATGGGGGAATAATCCATGTCACGTGACATATAAAGCACCAACCAAATGGCAAGGATCCACTCAGTTGTTATATAATAACCATAAGTGTATCTGTATACAGTTCCTTGAAATAGTCATTCTAAATATCATCTATACAGGAAAGCACTGGACCCAGATTTTGACCTTAACCAGTGACCTTAAATCTTAAGGTCACAGGTTGTATCCATGGATAACCCTCAATCATTCCACCAAGTTTAGTTCAAATTGGATCAAAGTTTGTTGAGTTATTTTGTTCACACACACAGGTGAACACAAACAAAAACAAGAGCATAGATTTCTGACGTCTGCCAATCTGGATCCGGATCACCTCCAAAATTCAGTGGAATCCTCCATGCCCAAATATTTGTATGTGGTTTAAATTTGATGAGAATCCATGAAGTATTTTTGATGTAATCCTTCAAAGCCTATATAAAGACAATTCTTGATCCAGATCCAGATCACCTTCAAAATTCAGTGGAGTCTTCCATGCCCTAATATCTATATGTGGTGCAAATGTGGTTAGAATCCGTGATTTTTTTTTTTTTTTTTTGATGTAATAATTCAAAGCCTATATAGAGTGAAATCTTAATTCAGAATCCCGATCTGGATCACCTCCAAAATTTAATAGAGTCTTCTATGGCCTAATCTCTATATGTGGTTTAAATTTGGTGAGAATCCATGGAGTAGTCTTGACGTAATGCTTAAAAGCCTATAAAGTGAAATCCAGAGCCAGAATCCGGATCCAGATCTGGTGTCGCTGACCGAACGGTCCCCTTAAAAATCACCCTCCCCGCTTTCACTGTGCATCCATCATTTGGGAGCGTCAGCAGCAATTCACCGATTATCGTCCATCCCGTTTCTGCTTAAAACTACAATACAGTCATCATCTATCTCAGCGATAAATATCTGAAGCTTTTGTACAATGTCGTTTCCACATAAATTCAGCATTATTTCATATTAAAAGACAGGGAAGCGGTTAGAGCACCACAACAACACATCGGAGTCTGACTGACTGTGGTGAAAATTTCTGACTGACTACCTGTGGTAAAAAGTTCATCAAAATTTGTGTAGTAGTTTTGATGTAATCAGACAAATAAATAAATCCCAATGATTTTATTACATCCTTGGTGGACGTAACAATGAGCTATTCAGCGTATGTGGAACAAATTACAATAAAAACCACTGAGGCTAAAAGAACATACAGTATTTGGATTTACTTGTGAATTAAATCATTTTGGAACAACTACCACATTATGTTTATAGAAAAACATGATCAGTTCACCGATCAGTATGTTGTGTTGTCTTTTTGGCTGTCCACCTACAAAGTCATGTGAAAAGATCTCTAAATTTCTCTCTTTTAGAAAATCTTTTAAGATTTAATACATTTCAAAGCAGCATTTGAGCATTTTAAATTTAGATTTTACTGACAGACCACATTTATACAGACTCTGTATGTTGTTTAAAAATAAAGTGTATAGGATTTAGTGCCATCTAGTGGTGAGGTTGCAGATTGCATTGAGTCATCGGTGGTCACAATGGTTTCCCTTCACATTTTTGCTTCTTTCACCACAGGCACTCGTACTCCCTTATTTTCGCTTGTAATAAACAAAAGGGATGATCCTCCATTTCCCAAGAAACGGGGTTCCTAAACTTGTTAGCCTGTGCTAGCAATCAGTAGACAGTCAGTTAGGGTTGCCAACCGTCCCTTGAAAAACGGAATCGTCCCTTATTTGGAAATAAAAGTGTGCGTTCCGTATTGAGCTGAAACGGGACGCAGTTTGTCCCGTATTTCTGTGAGAATCAAAAAGTCTGTAAAATGTCAATGGAATTGACTGGCGCTTTATATGGAAACTTACGGTAAATTTGATCCCAGCCTCTCTCCTGCTTTTCACCAATGAGCTGACAGACACGAGTTGTCAATACAGAATCGCTCTTATCTCATTGGTCGAGGGACATCTGCTCGCAAGAAGATACCGACGTCATGACCCGACGACGGTCGCTGGACGACAATAACAAAGCAGCATGGCTGATATCGATACAGACACCGACACTGGCACTGCAGATATGCCTACGGACAGCAATGTCTGTAACGTCGTTACTCCTCCTCCTAAAAAAAACAAAACAAAAAAGAATGCAAAAATACAGGGGAGAATGAGAAAAGGAAAATGGCTGGGTGGAGAAGGTGCGCGACAACAGTATTGTTTACTTTTCAGACTTTATTTTTTTTTCACTTTTTATTACACTAAATGTGTAAATGTGAACTGTTACATTGTTTTGCACTGTTACATTGTTTTGGATGATACAAATTTTCTATTGTTTTTTTTTTGTTGTTAATTTATACAGTTTTAAGTTAAGCAATAGCACTACAGAGATTTATTTTTTAAAGAAGACAGAATGCTCATATTGAAATTGTGAGTGAAAATTTATTTTGCACTAAAAATAAATGGCTAAATAATAATTTGTTTTCCACGTGTTCATATCAGAACAAATGCATGTATGCATCTACCTAAATTCAGGGTCAAGTCAACAGTGAAATGGTTAAAAATCGTTTCACACAGACGCTGGGAAGGGTGAAGGCAATGGTCAGTCGGCCGGTCGGCCCTGGCGGTGAGGTGTCCCTTATTTATTTTTCAGAGAGTTGGCAACCCTACAGTCAGTGTATAGGGGAGCAACAGGCTGACTCGAAACATGGCGGTGCAGCATGACGACCTCCATGAGGGGGCCCGCTTTCACATAGCTAATGAAGGATTTATTCTAAGGTCATGAAAACAAATTAAGTCATTGTTGCGGGTAATTATATATGAATGAACAGATCAGTTATGAATACTTTATATAACGGCTGAATGGATCCTTGTCATTTGATGGTGCTTTGTGTGTCACATCACATGGCATGGATTATCTGTCTCATTTGTGTTGCCTTGCATTTACCGTGCAAATTTGGTTCCATACGTTTTGTGCCATTGCACGCTGCAAATCACGCACACGCTAGTGGGGGCTACGTTTAGCTAAACATGGTGGAGTTTGTTTTGCTGATGGACATCGATTTGAACAAGCTAATTGACAGTGCTAATTCTTGTAACAAACATACACACACACACACACACACAAAAGTAAGCCATCTGGAGGCATAAAGAGCTGTTAGGATGAAATTTTTCTGACTTTTTTTTTTTTTTTCTGGTGTGAGTAAGTACACAAAGTCAGTGCACGGCATCATGGACTATATTGTCAGAATTATTTTTGAACTATCGAACTGTTTTTCAAAGTTGACTGAGAACAATTTTGGACTCCTATTTAAAGTTTGCGTTGGACTGTTGACATCAAAGCACCAGTGGAAAACCAAGTCCCTTTTCTGTTGTTTATGAATGAATAAAATATCAAATGACATGGATCTATTTTAGCCATTATATAAAACAAATAATGTTTTTACAGTCTTTCAATAGAACAAATATTTAATTCAGTGAAAGTTGGAATGTACCAAACAAGGCCTCGTTGACTGGTATGTTCCAACTTTCACCTCATGAAATATTCGTACCATTCAACTCATAAACATTCATTATTTGTATAATATTCTATTTCTGCTAATAAACGCTTGTAAATCCTACACACTGTAACTTTAAGAGGTGTTTGCAAGGTAGCTGAGTTGATGTTCAAAAACAAAAACTAAATGAAAAAAATTCTGCTGTTACTGTTTTAGTTTGCCAGTGAGCAGGAGCTTTAAGGTCAGATAAGCAGACTTACCGTATGCTGTATGCTTGAGGCTAAAAGATAGATAACGCCTTTTTTCAGTGTTTTTTTTTTTTTTTTTTTTTTTTTTTTTACTTTTTACTCGAACTTGCAGTCACGACCAAAAACATTTAAGATGCATTAAAAAATTGTGTCATCTAAATTTTTCAATATTGTGAAAGAAAAATGAAAATACCCTGAACACAAACATTTATTTTTATAATTTTTTTTATAATTTTTTACAAAATATTTATGTTTATTTTAAAGGATTTTTAGGACAATGCGCTTACCTTGAGTGCCTTAATTGAGAGAGTGGCGTCAACTCAGAACATGGCGCCATTATAGTTCCAACTGTACTGAATTATAGAATGAACATTTAATGCTTTCAACATTTTTTTTTTTTTTTTTTTTTATCATTTAACCACGTACAGCAACACATCCAGGTACATGTGCTATCAAAACAAATATAAAAATAGTTAAGCTATCAATTTTACATAAATGTATAATTTATGATGATTTATTTAATTAATTTAAAGCCTGATTTATGCAGCTGCAGCTCTGTAACTCCGTGCCACGCAATGACATTCGTGACAGTTTTAAAGTTGTCCATCTTTATGCTTTATTATGGGCTAATTTGACCCTCAACAAGCTTTTCTTTTACAATCATCACCTCCAAATCAAAGGTAAGCTGTACATTTTCCTCTTTAGCTGACTTCCTGCTGTAAATGTGCGGACTTTTCTGATCCATTTTTAATCAGTGTGCACACTGTGAAAACTTATAGTATGATGGCAGATGAAGGAGTAAAACAAAAATAAGTGGCAAATTACAGCCTTTTGTGTCTAATTTAACAGGTGCATGTCAGGATTCAAGTCTGAGTCTGAACATGTTCTGAAAATAATAAACACTCTGAATTTTAATCAGGGAAATGACTCCGGTCCCACTTTCCTCAAATCAGCAAGTGTCAGCACTGAACTTTAATTTGTACTGTGCACGTCCAGACTGCTCGGGGTTTTTAATGGAAATACATCGCGATCAGACGGGACAATAAATTTACCTCACAAAGCTTTGATGATGAAATCACTTCCATCCCACACAGGTGACTTTATTTTCCTAAATTTTTCTTCTGTTCGGATCTGAAGGGAATCTGTACATCTTGAAGCCCTTGCTGTCTTTTTGCGAATGCTTTTGGAACCAAGATGACGCCATGAATCACATGACCATTTTTTTTTCCAACTCGTCATGTCACCACTCGCTCAATTAAGGCACACTACCTTGGTCATGTATAATCAAAGCTACTACAGTCAGGTCCATATATATCTGAACATGAACAAAGTGGTTTTTTTTTTTTGTTTTTTTTTTTAGCTCTCTTCCATAGATATGAGAATTGAAATGAAATAAATAACAGGAACCCAAACAGGAGACCGCCAGATTTAATTAAAAAAATATATGCATCCAAATTGAATAAATGTTGTTACAATTACAGCATTATTGCTATAAAGTCACCCCCTTTTTTGAGGACCAAAATTAATTGGACAACTATAGATATTTCACAAGGCCTTTCAAAAGCCTGGATATAGGCTTTTGCATATAGGCACAGAGAGTGAGTAGATAAAATCAGTCTGTCCTCTCCAGTTTGTTAACATTACTCAAACAATAAATGGTATCATGTTGCAACTCACCAAATTAAAAGGGCATATAATGAGGTCAAACCCTTTCACATCTGATGAACTTTGATGCACCAGGTCAATCAAAAAAAGAACTTTATTGTGCCTATGCAATATCCCACAGACGTGTGTGCCACCTGCTGGATGGTAAGAGGGTCATGTAATAATGATAGATTAGGAACAGGTGTGGTTGGCAGTGAGAGAAACACACTGTTTCTGCACAGAAGTGAATAAAATCACATAAATTCTATAATTATTTTTGGATGTTGAACAGTTTTTAACGTACTAAAACTCAAATAACACACCTCCACACAATTCCAGCGGAAAGGATTTTTGCATGAATTTAGCCTCTGCAAAAGAAATGAAGCAAATCATCGGACAGTGTGCGGTGTGTGTGCAGTGTGTGTGTGGTCTGTGTGCGTGTGAGAGAGAGAGCATTTCTGCACACAAATGTAGTAAATAAGGGAACTAAACAATTCAGATCAGAAGCTGTATTGGCATGAATATACAGAAAACAATACTGGCAAAGCATCAAATACTTTATGCAGTTACTTCACTAGTAACTTTATACAGTTACTTTATTAGCAGCTGCCGACAACTTGCAACTAATAAATAATGTAACTAATGAGGTAACTAGTAATCTAACCTGGTTACTCTTAAGATTGAGTAATCAGCAAAGTAACTAATCAGGAAAGTAGCTAATAGTTATTTTTCTGCATAAATTGAAGAGTACGTGGCTTAGATTGCACCCCTGCCTCACTCCACAGCCCATTTTGCTTCACTCTGATTTTTATTGCATATTTGCTTTTTTGTTATTTGTATGCTTGTCTTTAATCAGATCATGTATTTTCCCTCAAATACTATTTTGGATTAGTTGATAGAAAAGGCCTTCATGCTGAATGGACTCAAAGACTTTTCTGAAATCAGCATAACAGCCAAACACCTTTCTTTTCTCTATGTTGTATTTTTGATCGATCAAAGGTTGAAGGGTAAATACAGTGCATCCAGGAAGTATTCACAGAGCTTCACTTTTTCCTCATTTTATGTTATAGCCTTATTCCTAAATGGATGAAATTCTTTTTTTTTTTTTTTTTGACACCACATAATGACAATGTGAATTTTTTTTTTAGATTTGTTTTGCAAATTTATTAAAAAAAAAAAAACCCTAAGAAATCACATGTACATAAGAATTCACAGCCTTTGCCATGAAGCTCAGAATTGATCCCGATTCCACTGACCATCCTTGAGATGTTTCTACAGCTTAATTGGGTCCATTCAGCTACTGGACATGATTTGGAAAGCCACACACCTGTCTACATACAAGGCCCCACAGTTGACAGTGCATGTCAGAGCACAAAGCAAGCATGAAGTCAAAGGAATTGTCTGTATACCTCTGAGACAGGATTGTGTCGAGGCACAAATTTGGGGAAGGGCACAGATACATTTCTGCTGCTTTGAAGGTCCCAAAAAATGCACAGTGGCTTCCATCCATCAATGGAAGAAGTTCAGATCCATTAGGACTCTTCGTAGAGCTGGCCACCCATCTAAACTAAGCAATTGGGGGTGAAGGCCCTTAGTCAGGGAGGTGACCAAGAACCCGATGGCCACTTTGTCAGAGCGCCAGCATTCCTCTGTGGAGAGAGGAGAACCTTCCAGAAGGACAAACATCTCTGCAGCAACACACCAATCAGCCCTGTTTGGTAGAGTGGCCAGACGGAAGTCACTCCCTTAGTAAAAAGTACATGGCAGTCCACCTGGAGTTTGTCAAAAGGCACCTGAAGGACTCTCAGACTATGAGAAACAAAATTCTCTGATCTGAAGAGACAAAGATTGAAGTCTTTGGCATGAATGTCAGGCATCATGTTTGGAGGAAAAAAAGGCACCATCCCTACAGCGAGGCATGGTGGTGGCAGCATCATGCTGTGGGGATGTTTTTCAGAGGCAGGAACTGGGAGACTACACAGTAAATTTTGTAGAGTAAAATATACTCTGCCGGGATAACATTTGGCCCCAGTCCAAATAGCATAAAATACACTCTATTATAGGGTGAAATAAGCTCTACCATCTTGTCAAATCAAGTGTTTCTATTCCAATCAGACTCATTCACAGCATGATGGAGTTGATTTTACACTGTGATAGAGTATATTTAACGCTATTTTGACTGGGACCAAATGTTATCCCAGTAGAGTATATTTTACTCTGCAAAATTTACTGTCTAGTCAGGATAGAGTGAAAGATGAATGCAGCAATGTACAGAGATGTCCTGGATGAAAACCTGCTCCAGAATTCTCCTGACCTCAGACTGGGGTGAGTTCATCTTTCAGAAGGACAATGGGCCTCATGTATCAACGTTGTGTACGGTGATATTTGAGCGTATATGGGGTGTACGCCAAAATGGCTACGCTACTTGGCATTTACCAGTGTGGTCGTTGGCGTACGCTGCGCTGAAAATGTACACCAGGTCGAGAGGTGGTGTAAATTATACACCAAAATGAACCAGCGCTGGAATCCACATAAAAATGAAAATGATCAACATGATAAACAGTGCCATTATACAAATCAATGCATATGTTACATAAATAACACTTTCTTGATTATACTACATAATAATTAATACAAATCCCGCTTTTGCGGGATTGTTGGTCTCGAGCACGATCCGTGGCCACAGCGCTGACCGCAAAGAAAGCGCTGCTCGCCTTTTTCTCCAGACTTCGAGCCTGGAGCCAGAGCAGCGCTGAGCTTAACTTTATGTGGTGTGATCGTTTTTGACAATGAAATTGATAATTACAACTGTAGTGTTGTCATTCCCTTCGCCCATGCTGCAATCAGGTTTTGTCTTCTCCATTCGTTTGTTAACATAAAATAAATAAATAAATAAATCTTAAAAATAAAGAAATCTGAAAAATTAGGCGTATCTTATTAATTGAGTGAGCAAATATCCACACGTCAAGAATTATTGACATGTGAAAAGAGAATACAGTGGTCCCTCGCTATAACGCGGTTCACCTTTCGCGGCCTCGCAGTTTCGCAGATTTTTTAGTCCAATTTTGCCTGCTTTTTTTTTTACAGTGCATTGTGTTCTGCATGTCTGTTTATAAGAATCTTCTCGCCCAGAACAAAAAAGAGCACCAACAACTACTCATAACTGTGTTCTTCACTCGGAAAAAGACACCTGCAACGAGGTTTGACTCAGTGGAAAAAGGCGCGGCGTCAGGACGAAGAGACGTGATCAGAGGATCTGTGAAATACTGGTCAGTCACTATTAATAATTTCTTATGTGTCCAACCTCGTTCGTTGATCGTTAAAATTAAATTCATTAGTTCTAAAAGCCATCATAATTATTTATAGGAAAACGTTCTATTTTTATTTCTCAAACAAATGTTTGGGCCTGAAAACAGGTTGGTCTTATTTTTCTACTAAGGTTTGAACTTTGAGAGTGTTTACACACGAGAGAAGAGTGAGAAAATGTTCATGCCTGATTGAGAAAAGTGTATAAAGTGTGTAGTGAGGGGTTTTACAGCCTTAAAACGTCTATAATTGTAAAAAATAATGCTGACTACGTCGCGGATTTCGCGTAATACGGGCTATTTTTAGAACGTAACTCCCGCGATAAATGACGGACCACTATAACACTTCTTTGACTATACTACAAAACAATTAATACGACGGCCGCTTTTGATGCTCTATTGGCATGCGTCGTGATTGGTGGAATTCTTTTTCTTTGCCGTCTTCCTGGCTTCCATGTCGGAAAATGAGGGTGTGTCTGAAGCGGAGTCTGAATATTTATGGGCGTGTTTATTATAATTACGATTGTTTTCATCCGCCGCATTTATCAAGGTCACGTCGGGCGTACGCTGGAAATGGGCAGGTGCGCACTGCTTGATACATGTCACTGCAACTTTGGTGTACTTCAAATTTACACCGTATATTTACGCCACAAGTGTGCAACTTTGATACATGAGGCCCAATGACACTAAGCACACAGCCATGATATCAAAGGAGTGGCTGGATCTGACTGATTTAATATGGCTGACGTGGAACATTGGATGGATGCGCATGGACCTAGGAAGACGAAGACAAACAGACAAAGGGTTAACATTCTTTGAGACCGGGAAGGTACCAATGAACAAACCTTCTGACCCGGTGCATACAGAGGCGCAGGAGTATGTTTTCTGTCCGCTGTGGATTTGTAGGATTGGGATGAACGTAGCAGTGCTCTTATTGCCCACTCCCAGGTTCATCGGCAGTGGAGAATGAGGCTAAGTGGTGATGGGATGTGCGAGGTGGACTCTGAGGGAAGAAACAAAGAGGGTTGATGACCAAAAACAACATGAAATGGTGAGCATCTGGTAGAAGCTGACGGTAGGTGGTTATGAGCAAGTTCTATCCATGATAGCTGTGAAGACCATGTGGCTGGGTGTTGTGAGGCAAGTATACGGATTCCCTTTTTCAGTTCTTGGTTAAGTCTCTCCAATTGTCCATTGGCCTGTGGATGGTAGCCCGACGTGAGACTGGCAGTGACCACAAGGAAGAGGCAGAAGAGAGGATGATAACAGAACGAAATCGAAACAGCTGAAAAAGATAGCCGACCTAGCCTGACAAGAGTTGAGTTACTTAGCAGTTCACAGATACGGTATTCTAAGTTCGTGTGGTTGGTGTGAACTAAAAATGGCATCTGTGCCCCCTCCAACCAGTGGAGCCACTCCTCCAAGGCCACTTACACGGCCAACAGTTCATGCCTCCAATGCTGTAGGTCAACTTTTGCGAAAGATGCACGGATGCAACATATTATCAGAGGGGTTTCGCTGGGAGAGTACCGCTCCCACACCAGCATTAGAAGCATCAACTTCCACCACAAACTGTCAAGTGGGGTCAGGGAGGAGCAACACGGGGGCCACAATAAAGCATTCCTTTAGGACCCTAAACATCACACTCCAGGGTCCAGATAATTGGCCGGAGAGAAGACATGACGTGCAGGGGAGCGGCAACGGTGCTGGAGTTACGAATGAATTTTTGGTAGAAGTTGGCAAAGTCTAAGAATCTCTGTACTTCCTTCCACGAAGTTGGCACCACCCAGTCATGCACGGCTGCTACCTTATCTGGGTCCATTTGCATCTCCCTCTCAGAAATGACGAAGCCCAAGAAAGAAACTGTAGATTTACGAAATTCACACTTTTCGGCTTTGACAAAGAGATCATGGCGCAGTAATGTTTGCAAAATGGTACTTACATGGCAGGTGTGAGTTTCTGAGTTGGGAGGAAAAAAAATGGGAATGTTGTCTAAGTATACAAATACAAATTTGTTCAGATATTCTCTCAGTAGTCGTTAACTAAATTGCATAAAAGCGTTGGTAAGACCAAACGGCATGAGTGGATATTCGTAATGGCCGGAAGGGGTATTAAAAGCGGCTTTCCATTCTTCACCCAGCTTTATTCTGACCAGATGGTAAGCATTATGCAGATCTAGTTTAGTGAAAATCTTAGCTCCTTCTAGCTCAAATGCTGATGAAATGAGTGGCAATGGATAGTGATTTTTGACAGTAATATCATTAAGCCCATGGTAATCTATACACGGGCGCAGCATCTTATCCTTTTTCTCCACAAAAAAGAACCTCGCCCATGCGGGCAATGACGATGGTCTAATCAAGACTGCCACCAGAGACTCCTGAATAACTCATTCATAATGTTGCGTTCGGGTGCCAACAGAGAAAAATAGCTTCCCCGAGGTGGGCTTACCATAGGGAGAAGTTCGATGGCGAAGTCGTCCTCCCGGTGAGGAGGCAGTGATTTGGCTTTACTTTTGCTGAATACTAGAGCCAGATCATGGTAAAATGTCGGGACCCCCGTGAGATCGGGGTTAGAACTTGGCGGAGAATGAGCAGGTTTCAACAGACAGGTCACTTTACAAGCAGTGTCCCAAGAAAGGATTTCACCCTTAGACCAACTGAAATTTGGACTGTGTTGTTGCAACCAGGGGTGCCCCAAGATTATTGGGTGAGTCATACTATCAAAGACATGAAAGCTGATTGATTCTGAGTGGTTCTCCGATATAATCATATTAACAGACTGAGTATGGTGAGTAATACAACCCAAATAATGGCCATCCACAGCTCGCACCACCAGAGGGCATGAGAGCTTAAACATTCTAAGGTGCAGGGACCTGGCGAGAGAGGACAACATCAAGTTAGCATCAGAACTGGAATCAACAAAAGCTGACATGGAAGCTGACGAATTTTCAGAGATAATTTAGCTGAAATAATGTTTTGTCCTGAGGATGGAAGAATAGAGCTTTGACTCACCCGCAAGTCTAACTTAGGCCACATGGTAGCACCCCTGGCCTGACAGTTATTAATTAAATGTCCAGAGTGTCCACAGTAAAATCAGAGACCATCTTCACGTCGGTGCTAGCTCTCAGCAGAAGACAGATGAGTATGTCCCAGTTGCATGGGCTCCTCTGTGTTCTGATGCAGTGAGCCTGCTCCAACATGGCTGGAAGAGGGTGAATGGACAGTAATTGTCCCATCTGGTTTATTAGACCCCATTCCTACCAGGCTGCTCAAGGAAGCCCTACCATTAATTAATGCTTCGATCTTAAATATGATCAATCTATCTTTATTAGTTGGCTATGTACCACAGGCTTTTAAGGTGGCAGTAATTAAACCATTACTTAAAAAGCCATCACTTGACCCAGCTATCTTAGCTAATTATAGGCCAATCTCCAACCTTCCTTTTCTCTCAAAAATTCTTGAAAGGGTAGTTGTAAAACAGCTAACTGATCATCTGCAGAGGAATGGTCTATTTGAAGAGTTTCAGTCAGGTTTTAGAATTCATCATAGTACAGAAACAGCATTAGTGAAGGTTACAAATGATCTTCTTATGGCCTCGGACAGTGGACTCATCTCTGTGCTTGTTCTGTTAGACCTCAGTGCTGCTTTTGATACTGTTGATACTGATTATGGAGTTCCACAAGGTTCTGTGCTAGGACCAATTTTATTCACTTTATACATGCTTCCCTTAGGCAGTATTATTAGACGGTATTGCTTAAATTTTCATTGTTACGCAGATGATACCCAGCTTTATCTATCCATGAAGCCAGAGTACACACACCAATTAGCTAAACTGCAGGATTGTCTTACAGACATAAAGACATGGATGACCTCTAATTTCCTGCTTTTAAACTCATAAAACTGAAGTTATTGTACTTGGCCCCACAAATCTTAGAAACATGGTGTCTAATCAGATCCTTACTCTGGATGGCATTACCCTGACCTCTAGTAATACTGTGAGAAATCTTGGAGTCATTTTTGATCAGGATATGTCATTCAAAGCGCATATTAAACAAATATGTAGGACTGCTTTTTTGCATTTACGCAATATCTTTAAAATTAGAAAGGTCTTGTCTCAGAGTGATGCTGAAAAACTAATTCATGCATTTATTTCCTCTAGGCTGGACTATTGTAATTCATTATTATCAGGTTGTCCTAAAAGTTCCCTAAAAAGCCTTCAGTTAATTCAAAATGCTGCAGCTAGAGTACTAACGGGGACTAGAAGGAGAGAGCATATCTCACCCATATTGGCCTCTCTTCATTGGCTTCCTGTTAATTCTAGAATAGAATTTAAAATTCTTCTTCTTACTTATAAGGTTTTGAATAATCAGGTCCCATCTTATCTTAGGGACCTCGTAGTACCTTATCACCCCAATAGAGCGCTTCGCTCTCAGACTGCAGGCTTACTTGTAGTTCCTAGGGTTTGTAAGAGTAGAATGGGAGGCAGAGCCTTCAGCTTTCAGGCTCCTCTCCTGTGGAACCAGCTCCCAATTCAGATCAGGGAGACAGACACCCTCTCTACTTTTAAGATTAGGCTTAAAACTTTCCTTTTTGCTAAAGCTTATAGTTAGGGTTGGATCAGGTGACCCTGAACCATCCCTTAGTTATGCTGCTATAGACTTAGACTGCTGGGGGGTTCCCATGATGCACTGTTTCTTTTTATTCACCTCTTTTTGCTCTGTATGCACCACTCTGCATTTAATCATTAGTTATTGATCTCTGCTCCCCTCCACAGCATGTCTTTTTCCTGGTTCTCTCCCTCAGCCCCAACCAGTCCCAGCAGAAGACTGCCCCTCCCTGAGCCTGGTTCTGCTGGAGGTTTCTTCCTGTTAAAAGGGAGTTTTTCCTTCCCACTGTCGCCAAGTGCTTGCTCATAGGGGGTCGTTTTGACCGTTGGGGTTTTTCTGTGATTATTGTATGGCTTTTGCCTTGCAATATGAAGCGCCTTGGGGCAACTGTTTGTTGTGATTTGGCGCTATATAAATTAAATTGATTTGATTTGATTTGATCTGGGCACTCACCGACGCCATAAACGAGTCCTGGCATTTAGCAACATAGCTAAACCCAGAAGAGAGATCTGGTCTTCTTCCTGCGTGAGCTGCCTATTGTGGTGGCGTACTGTCATCGGGAACGGGTTATAGCCGGCTGTGTCCACTGTTGGCCAGTTTGTTCTATCAGGCTGGATGGTCAGGAATAGCTGGTCACAAATGCACGGCTAGAACAAACAGCTCTGGTTCATAGAAGGCTTTACTGTAGTGGATTGCAGATGTCTGTACACGAGTAGGCAGTCAAATTGAAAGCAGCAGTACAAAATTGGTGGTCGATGCAACAGGCAGGAGGTCAGGAACACACAAGGAGGCAGGCAGGACTATGGAACGCAGGTACAGAGATGGAATGAAGGCACAAGGCACGACAAACTGGCAAGGGACAAATACACCCAGTGAGCTTATATAACCCCAGATGACAATCAGCAAATCAGAAGCAGGTGTGCATGGAACAAGGGTGTAGCTGTTGTGAAAGTGTAGGTACACGGACCCACAACAGGGGGCGCAAATGAACGGACAATGGAGGAAGTCAAATCACAAAGCTTTACTGTTGTGAACACGCACAACAAACACAACAGATTACAATTATAGCAGTAAGCCGAATTCCAATGGTGTCGTGTGGGCAGGCTCGACGATAGGAGACGTCTGTCCGAGTCGAACCGGAACCACCCGATCTCCTCTGCCACCGAACCCCGGAAATACTGGAGCCGCCAAGTCCCGAACTCCCAGGTGGCCACTGCCTCCACTCGTCGGATCCGGTACTGCTGGCAAGGAACAGAAACAGTCAGGTGTGGGTGCGGCCGCACCCAGCAACACACAGGGTGGAAACACCACCTCCACCTCTACTCAAAAATAGCACTGTAGGATTGGAATGTGAGTACTTATCCAACCACGTCCAATACGGTCTCCAGCTGACCTAAGCACAAGCAACAAAGTATTACTTCTCTGAATAACACAAATGGCTGAGTTCGTTACCTCCTTAGTAGAGCGATATCTCGGCAATGAGGTGGAGATGCCATCCTGCTGATATACCTCCCTGGTGATTGATATCAGCTGTCTCAGGTGATGGGTGACAGCTGTCACCCTGGCTGCTCCTGTGAGGCGGCAGCGCCCTCCGATGTCTGGAGCCCGCACTCCAGGCAGGGCGCCCTCTGGTGGTGGTGGGCCAGCAGTACCTCCTCTTCAGCGGCCCACACAACAGTAGCCAGAGAAAGGGAAACATCCATCACCAAGAACAAAGAGAAAGACAAGCGAAGCAGAGACAGACAGACCCAAGCAGAAAAACCTAGCAAGAAAATAAACAAACCAATGAAATATGAAAAATAATAACCAAATCAAAAGACAGAAATAAAAACAGATAACCAAACAAAACTCAAAACCTGTCAGAAGCACTGTGAATACTTTCCGAATGTACTGTATATGATCTGTTGTGTGGGAATTTGGGAAGAATCCGATTTGGCATATATATATAAAATATATAATGTAATCATTGAAGAAACTGACAATTCATTTTTTAATGATGCTGCAGCATATTTTCCCCTTGTTACTCATGACACAGATCCCTCTGTAGTTCTTTGGCTCATATTTATTATCAAACTTATGAATGAGTGCAATTAAACCTTTGTTCCACATGTCAAGTACCAAGTCTTAGAACTGAACAGTTTGTGTATAGCCAGTCTGATTTTGTGGTCTGAGTATTTGATCATTTCAGGTAGGATTACATCAGTTAAAAAAGCTTTTTGTTGTTTTCAGGCGTTGGGTGGTTTCTATCAGTTCTAGTTCTTGTTCTGTCATTGGCTAATCTGGAGGGTTTTTGGTTGTCTTTTATCACGGCCTCCAATGTGTCCCATGTAGTGAATATATTGTATCCTCATTGTTTTTTGTAATATTACTAAATAATTCACAAAGTGATTTATCCAAATGCTGCCATCTTGAACTGCTGATTCATCGTGTTGTTTTTTTTCCCATTGCTCCCAGAACCAATAGTCCAGGGGCCAGATATGATCCCCATGCACCCCCACAAGTGAAACCTATTTTTTCTGAAGCCCTAGCATGTCCACGGTACCAAATGAGAAGGTAGCAGTCTTTAAACTCATTTGCACTAGTAGTATTAGTATCATTTTTAATACTACCGTAAAATTCACATTTTCACTCTATGTTCATGTACAAACCATTTGTTATTTTGGTGCACATCATAATCCACTCAAATGTCACTCAATCTATACATATGACACATCAAATTGTTCATGGACATCTCTAGAGTATAAATAAATGTGATATTAGCAATAACAATAATTTTTAGCATCATTTTGACTGACTGAAATGGTGTACCGTTGTGAAACTGAAATCCGACTTGTAATATAATATGTATATCTGGTATTGCTCATTATGAAGCATGTTGACTTCTAAAATTATTTGAAAAGCTCTGCAGGTCACAACGACACAATATTATGGCACAATCTATAATAAAAGGAAAATAATTCTTATTTCTATGAGCCAAATTTAACCAAAAAAGGTTGTAGAAAATACTGTGAAATTTATGTTTTCGCACCACGCTCTTGTACAAACCTTTCGCTGTTCCATACATATCATTATTCACTCAATTTTTACTCAGTCTACACATATGACATATCACATTGCTCAGTAACATCTCTAGAGCATCAATACATCTTGATATTAGCAATAACAATCACTAATAGTATCATTTTGATCAATTAAAACAGTGTACCGAAGTGAAACTGAAGTTCGACTTCTAAAACCATATGACATATATCTGGCATTGCTCATGATGAATCATGGTGGTGTATATGATTACGTCAAAAGCTCTGTAGGTCACATTAAACTATAATTCAACTATGGTAAATACAGCCCAGTCTCATGGTTTGTTTTTTTCATGCTCCCTTCACAAAATGAGTCAAATTTTTGTAACAGAGTTTTTTTTTAACTCACTATTACTAACCCTACTCCTACCTCCAACCCTAACCTTAACCATAACCTAACCCTACTCCTTCCCCCGACCCCCCCCCCCTTTTAATTTTGTGCAACCATCACGGAATGAATGAGAATGAATTTGTGCTGCCGTGACGAAAATGAGGCACTTTTCATCACAATATCACAAACCAATAGATTAATGTATATTTTGTGCTGCTAAATCAGAACTTGCCTTGAGAGTGGGTTGGGTAAATAATGTTATTATATACTAAACCTATTTAAGTTGCACTAATTATATTTAAGACAACTGACATACTTTTTCCAATAAAGAGTATCCATATTCAGTTACATAACAATTCTTTACATGTCATTCCAGACAGTGTAGCTGATCAGTCACTCCAATATTCCAGTTATGGAATCACCAGGTAATAAGGAACCACCATTGAAATGGAAGCAGGATAGATCTCAGGAGAAGCTGGAACCTGTATGTGTTGTTGATGTCCCAGGCCTCAATTATGGACAGATCAAACTGTTCTCAGAGACATCTGACAATTATGACAAGCGAAACGAAATGCGAAGGAGGAGATTACTTGAGCCACCACAATCTGCCCAACGTATGGAGGACACATGTAGGGTTAGTGTTAGGGTTAACCCTAACACTAACCCTGATAAGTTTTAATCGCATCATGGCGACCACATGGAATGTTACAAAAATTTACAATGAGTCTGAACCGGCTTACACAACACCTGTTAGTGTGCCTTATGAATGTTTATGTTTTCTTTTCTTTTTTTTACTGTCTTTCGTGAACCCTGTTGCTGTCTGCTGTGTGTGTGTGTGTGTGTGTGTGTGTGTGCGTGCGTGCGCGCGCGCATATGCGTTCAGTCTCTCCACCTGATTCCACACACTGTCTGCTCTGACAGGCATGAGCTTTAATATGAGGGAACGCAATAATCTGAGTGGAAAAAATAACCACCATGTCCCCAGGCGGCTTCCGTAGATAACACTGTTTACAGTTGTTGTTTTATTTTTGTTTTGTTTTGTTTTTTGCACCCCCCTGAAGAACTCTGGCGCCCCACAGGGGGAGCATGCCTCACAGTTTATACACCACTGCTCTAAAATATTCAGAAATGATGACTGAACAATGTCTACTTGTAAAAAAACAAAAGCACGTAAGTTATAGGCATCCCCCGCACCAATAATTTCAGCTCAGTAAATCAGTCCCAATCTACACTCCGATCCAGAAGGTGGCGGTAATACACTTTAAACCTAATTTTCTACTGCAAATGGGATTGTGATTTGTGGTTGTGATCTATCTTGTCTGATGAAAGAGGCTCTGATATTACCCATGAGTCCTTTGGTGTGACCTGCCTGTGGCCTTGGAGTGTACCGTGTAGCTGTTGCTGCCTGATCTGAGGATTTTAGCCGTTTTACAGAGCCACAATGCTGAAATGTAGGACCGTGTGGAAGAAGCTTTCACCGCTTTGCAGAGCTTCATCCTCTCTCTGTCGGCAGAATGTCAGGCGAGCTGGTAAGTGACCGCGGCTATCTTAGAACTACCTGCTGTTAAACAGATGTTACTGGTGTGGTGGCTGATCACTTCTGACCTTTTGCTCCTGCAAAACTAACCGAGGTAGGCTATAACAAACAAACAAACAACGAGGAGAGCTGCAAAAATAGACTAAAGGCAACGTTTTGCTTATTGACGTATTTACACGCCACATCTGTGAACCAGGCTATGATCTGGTTCATAGATGTGGCCACTTGTCCGCTATCGGTTATTTGCATAGACATTAATAATGATAATTGCTGTTATTAGTCCAAACCGGATACCACATACTTACTTCCCGTCACTTCCGGTATCGCTGGGCAGTAGACCATATCAGAGTTCCGAGTGCGCATGTCAGGAATCCACTTCCGGTCACCGCTATCGTTACAAACAAACCCGCGTACGCGCACGTCAGGCACTGCTTTCTGTTGCATCAGGCTTTGTTTACATCAGCGATTCATGCTTATTTCTCTCTCAACAATTGGACTTCAGTGATACACAGCTCCCAGACTTGCAGCAGATGTTCAGCTGGTAGTAGAGGCAAGATGGGCAGGATATGTGCAGTGAAAGACTGTGGGAATAGCACATAATCTATTGAGAGATGGAAGCAGAGAGTGTGGTACACAACTGCAGGTTTGCATCTGGGGATTGTGATTGCCCAAGGCTGTTTCAGCTATTCCCATTCCCAGCTGAGCTAGCCAGGAGAGCAGAATGGACAAAGTTAGTGAACAGAAAGCAGCTGGGCTCTGACTATGTAAAGAACTGGACACCCAACAAGAATTCTCGTGTCTGCAGTGTACACTTCACTGATGGGAAGCCCACAGAACTGCACCTAAACCCAACACTTCAACTTGGCTATGAGCTAAAGCAGGTATGTGATAATAAAGCTTATTTATTAATGATTTTTCTACCTGTTTTAGTGCTTGCTGATCCCTCCTCCACTACAGTGACATTAAGCTTTTTCATGCGCCTGTTTTTGTGCAGGCTGGTGACCAGTTTTACTTGCAAGTTTTTCACTTGCACACTCATTTCCTACCAGAAAAGCTTCTGAATATCATTTTGTTGTCAAATTGGTGTGATTTAGATGCAAAACATCCTTGAAGAGCGTGCGCTCATGAGCGATATTGACTGTTTTACCGAAGCGAGTGAAGCACGGGGGTTTGTTTGTAACACTGGCATCCCATCAACCTCTGCGCGCGCGGAACTCCGATAAGGTCTGTTGATCAAAACACACATCTGACCGTAAACATAACCTGTAATTCAATTTACACAATTGACATATTTATTCAAAAAGACACAAGAAAGGTTTCAAGTAAGTGCAGAAACGGCAGTTGGATAATAATTCATCCAAACTGGGTAACAATATGGCTTCTTGTACTTCATCCAATAAGAAACTGTTCTAAGCCAAATGCTAAACATTCATTTATTTTCTATATCCTATATCACTCCAGTGAAGGTTTACGGGGGGAGGGGGGGGTGTTCTAGAGCCTATCCCAACAATCATTGGGCATGAAGTAGGGTACAAGGCGCCAGTCTATCACAAGGTCACATACAGTGAGGAAAATAAGTATTTGAACACCCTGCGATTTTGCAAGTTCTCCGACTTGGAAATCATGGAGGGGTCTGAAATTTTCATCTTAGGTGCATGTCCACTAGTGAGAGACATAATCTAAAAAAAAAAAAATCCAGAAATCACAATGTATGATTTTTTTAAAATAATTTATTTGTATATTACTGCGGCAAATAAGTATTTGAACACCTGTGAAAATCAATGTTAATATTTGGTACAGTAGCCTTTGTTTGCAATTACAGAGGTCAAACGTTTCTTGTAGTTTTTCACCTGGTTTGCACACACTGCAGCAGGGATTTTGGTCCACTCCTCCATACAGATCTTCTCCAAATCTTTCAGGTTTGGAGTTTCAGCTCCCTCCCAAGATTTTCTATTGAGTTCAGGTCTGGAGACTGGCCAGGCCACTCCAGGACCTTGAAATGCTTCTTATGGAGCCCCTCCTTAGTTCATGGGTTAAAGTTCTCCGTCACCACGACGGATTTCTCTCATGTGGAAAATTTAACCACACATATGCGCACACACGTGGTCTGAGGGTTGGCTGCCCTTCGGAAAAGCCACGTTAATGAGGAACGAATAAAAACTCCGGTGGGACACAGCGGACGAGCCTCTTTTATTGATCGCACCAAAGTCCTGGTTAGTGACTTTAATCGACAAAAAAGGTGAGTCACGATTGATATCTTTAAATGGCTTTGATGAAGTTTACTTGCGGTGCGCTACGTTTGTTTTACGAGTGAGAGCATTTTACCGTTTAAATGTGAATAAGCCAGTTTCAAGTTTCTCAGTGCGCATGCAAAATTTGACATGCTCTTTTAAAGAGCACCCCCAGAATAAATACTGCGTTTTTACTTGACAGTTTGAGTGACTTTTAGGTTTCAGAGGGCTTCATACCCATTAAAATTCACCAGAATACACAAAATTTGACTTACTGTCTTTAAAAAGTTTCTGGGGGAGATCCCCCAGACACCCCATAATCAATACTGTGTTTTTATTTCACAGTTTGAAGTGAATTTTGTTTCAGAGGGTTTCATACCAATTAAAATTCACCAGAATACACAAAATTTGACTTGCTGTTTTAAAAACTTTCTGGGGGAGACCCCTCCCTCCAGAATCAATATTGTTTTTATTTCAAAGTTTAGTTCTACCACAGTATCAGAGTTCTTCTACCAAGCTGCTTGCCTTGTGAAGGTCTACAGTTTTGTCCCTGGTGTCCTTAGACAGCTCTTTGGTCTTGGCTATGGTGGACAGGTTGGAGTGTGATTGATTGTGTGAACAGGTGTCTTTTATACAGATAAGTTCAAACAGGTGCAATTAATACAGGTAAAGAGTGCAGAATAAGAGGGCTTCTTAAAGAAAAATTAACAGGTCTGTGTGAGCCAGAATTCTTGCTGGTTGGTAGGTGTTCAAATACTTATTTGCAGCAGTAACATACAAATAAATTATTAAAAAAAATCATACATTGTGATTTACTGATTTTTTTTTTTTTTTTTAATTATGTCTCTCACAGTGGACATGCACCTAAGATGAAAATTTCAGACCCCTCCATGATTTCTAAGTGGGAGAACTTGCAAAATCGCAGGGTGTTCAAATACTTATTTTCCTCACTGTATAGACAGACAAACACATTTCCGTTCGCACGCAAACCTATGGTCAATTTAAAGTGCACATCTCTGGTAAATGAAATGTTAATATCAGCTGACTATTAATATTGGTGTATTGTTTTATTTTTGGTGTCATATGCCCTGAGTTTTATACATGTAAGTCATAAACATGAGGAATTTAGTTTGATTTCATCGGCTCCTGATAAACGCTCAGAAATGTTAGCCTGCAGGGAACGTTCGCAGACGATACAGCGTTGATCGGGCTCATTAGCCAAGGGGATGAGGCAGCGTACAGGCGAGAAGTGGAGAACCTGACACGGCGGTGCGGAGACAACAGCCTCATCCTCAACACCCAGAAGACCAAGGAGATAGTTATTGACTTCCGCAGGTCAGCCCCCACTATGCCCTCCCCCCCTACATCAACAGAGCAGCGGTGGAGATCGTCTCCTCCATCAGGTATCTTGGAGTCCACCTCTCCAACACTCTCACCTGGCACACCAACACCACGGCTGTCATCAAGAAAGCCCACCAACGTCTCTATTTTTTGAGGAAATTGGGAAGGGCCGGACTGAATGCTGAGGTCCTCAGGGCCTTCTACAGCTGTGCAGTGGAGAGTGTCCTGTCCTGCTGCCTCCCTGTGTGGTATGGTGGCTGCACGGTGGTGGAGAAGAAAGCGCTGCAGCGGATGGTGAAGTCTGCACAGGGGACCATCGGATGCAGCTTACCACCCATTGGGGACATCTGCATCTCCAGATGTAGAGACAAAGCCACCTGCATCCTCCAAGACTCCACCCACCCTACGCACAGTTTGTTCACACAACTTCCCTCTGGAAGGAGGTTGTGCAGCATCCGGGCATAAACATCCAGACTGAAAACAGCTTCTACCCGAATGCTGTCAGACAGTTGAACAGTTCAACATCCACCACCAAACTGTGAACATTGCACTACATGCACATTGTCACTTTCTTAATACTCTAACGCTGCTGCTGTTGCCGACCCTGTGCCTTGTGTATATATTCTATGGCCACAGGGGTGCGCATATTGTACATTGCAAAAGTTTATACAATAGGTAGGTTAAAAAAAAAATTTGACCGTTAACACACCAAGACCTGGAGAAACTGCATTTCATTCTGCCTGTAAGGATCGAGTGACAATAAAAGTGAGTCTGAGTCTGAATTTCAGTGGCGTTGCCTTTGCGTTTTTCATTGATACGAATGAGAAAACCAGCATTTTTTGCAGCTCGAAATCTGTGTTTTTTGTGGGCTTTGACTATACATATGTCGAAATGGTGAACAGGTATGCTTGTTTATAAGTTCCAGCAACACCATCCTGACGTTTATTAGTTGTATATTTTTCCCAAGGATGAGCACAGTTGGAGTGAAAACAGCGGGATGTATCTCTCAGGGTGTGATATTTATTAACACTTGGTGCTTATCCAATCTTATTTAGACATATTTGATGTTTTATTTTTCTGAATACAAAAAAGCAACCTGCATTGACGTACTGGCATAAGTCAGAGCATGAAATGGGCTGTAACGGGGCACAGGCTGACTTTCAGGCAGCTAAAAGCCAGTTTCAAAGGTTACGCAACAATTATAGATCAGAATTGCTGTGGATTTGTGTTGCATTTTTCTGACAGTGTTATTTTTATCAGCAATATCGGGGCTGCAAATGATTTATAATCTGGTAAATAACTTGTTGACTGCAGTCAGATATGCAGTTTAAGTATTGTTTATGTAAATTTTGAATGGAAATGCATTCATACAGTGCTTTCATGGCCTCACATTCATCCATCCACACACCAATGTCAAGGTACTGCTGTACAAGGTGCTCATACAGACCAGGAGCAATTTGGGGATTAAGGACCTTGCCCAGGGGCCCTTAGTGATTGTTCTGGTTTGACAGAGATTTGGATCCTCTGGTCATAACTTAAGCCCACCACTTTAACCACTTGAACATTACCTCTTTGAATTAAAACTGTGTATAGTTCATTCACCTGGTTTGTTGTAATTTGCACCAGAGGGTGCAAAATTACATAATGTGTTTCAACAGAGTTAGAGATGTAATGATGCCCGTTGTGACGTAGCACGTGATATATCCTTATATAAGCAGAGTTGTAGTCTTGCACACCTCTCTGCAGCTTCTCTCCCCCTGCCATCCCCTCATTACCCCATCCCCGTAGAGACGGTGCCTGCTCCCAGACCACCAATAACCAGCAAAAATCTATTTAAGCATAAAAATTCAAAAAGAAAAAATAATATAGCACCTTCAACTGCACCACAGACTAAAACAGTTAAATGTGGTCTATTAAACATTAGGTCTCTCTCTTCTAAGTCCTTGTTAGTAAATGATATAATAATTGATCAACATATTGATTTATTTTGCCTTACAGAAACCTGGTTACAGCAGGATGAATATGTTAGTTTCAATGAGTCAACACCCCCGAGTCACACTAACTGCCAGAACGCTCGTAGCACGGGCCGAGTCGGAGTATTAGCAGCAATCTTCCATTCCATCTTATTAATTAATCCAAAACCCAGACAGAGCTTTAATTCATTTGAAAGCTTGACTCTTAGTCTTGTCCATCCAAATTGGAAGTCCCAAAAAACAGTTTTATTTGTTATTATCTATCGTCCACCTGGTCGTTACTGTGAGTTTCTCTGTGAATTTTCAGACCTTTTGTCTGACTTAGTGCTTAGCTCAGATAAGATAATTATAGTGGGCGATTTTAACATCCACACAGATCAAATCAAATCAATTTTATTTATATAGCGCCAAATCACAACAAACAGTTGCCCCAAGGCGCTTTATATTGTAAGGCAAAGCCATACAATAATTACGGAAAAACCCCAACGGTCAAAACGACCCCCTGTGAGCAAGCACTTGGCAACAGTGGGAAGAAAAAACTCCCTTTTAACAGGAAGAAACCTCCAGCAGAACCAGGCTCAGGGAGGGGCAGTCTTCTGCTGGGACTGGTTGGGGCTGAGGGAGAGAACCGGGAAAAAGACATGCTGTGGAGGGGATCAGAGATCAATCACTAATGATTAAATGCAGAGTGGTGCATACAGAGCAAAAAGAGAAAGAAACACTCAATGCATTATGGGAACCCCCCAGCAGTCTAAGTCTATAGCAGCATAACTAAGGGATGGTTCAGGGTCACCTGATCCAGCCCTAACTATAAGCTTTAGCAAAAAGGAAAGTTTTAAGCCTAATCTTAAAAGTAGAGAGGGTGTCTGTCTCCCTGATCCGAATTGGGAGCTGGTTCCACACGAGAGGAGCCTGAAAGCGGAAGGCTCTGCCTCCCATTCTACTCTTACAAACCCTAGGAACTACAAGTAAGCCTGCAGTCTGAGAGCGAAGCGCTCTATTGGGGTGATATGGTACTATGAGGTCCCTAAGATAAGAAGGGACCTGACTATTCAAAACCTTATAAGTAAGAAGAAGAATTTTAAATTCTTTTCTAGAATTAACAGGAAGCCAATGAAGAGAGGCCAATATGGGTGAGAGATGCTCTCTCCTTCTAGTCCCCGTCAGTACTCTAGCTGCAGCATTTTGAATTAACTGAAGGCTTTTCAGGGAACTTTTAGGACAACCTGATAATAAGGAATTACAATAGTCCAGCCTAGAGGAAATAAATGCATGAATTAGTTTTTCAGCATCACTCTGAGACAAGACCTTTCTAATTTTAGAGAGATTGCGTAAATGCAAAAAAGCAGTCTTACGTATTTGTTTAATATGTGCTTTGAATGACATATCCTGATCAAAAATGACTCCAAGATTTCTCACAGTATTACTAGAGGTCAGGGTAATGCCATCCAGAGTAAGGATCTGGTTAGACACCATGTTTCTAAGATTTGTGGGGCCAAGTACAATAACTTCAGTTTTATGAGTTTAAAAGCAGGAAATTAGAGGTCATCCATGTCCTTATGTCTGTAAGACAATCCTGCAGTTTAGCTAATTGGTGTGTGTACTCTGGCTTCATGGATAGATAAAGCTGGGTATCATCTGTGTAACAATGAAAATTTAAGCAATGCCGTCTAATAATACTGCCTAAAGGAAGCATGTATAAAGTGAATAAAATTGGTCGTGGCACAGAACCTTGTGGAACTCCATAATTAACAGATGCTGAGAATTACAGCCTCAACACTGCATTTAATCTATTATTAGACTCAATTGGCTTTGCTCAAAATGTAAATGAGTCCACCCACCACTGTAATCATATCTTAGATCTTGTTCTGACTTATGGTATGGAAATTGAAGACTTAACAGTATTCCCTGAAAACTCCCTTCTGTCTGATCATTTCTTAATAACATTTACTCTGATGGACTACCCAGCAGTGGGGAATAAGTTTCATTACACTAGAAGTCTTTCAGAAAGCGCTGTAACTAGGTTTAAGGATATGATTCCTTCTTTATGTTCTCTAATGCCATATACCAACACAGTGCAGAGTAGCTACATAAACTCTGTGAGTGAGATAGAGTATCTCATCAGTAGTTTTACATCCTCATTGAAGACAACTTTGGATGCTGTAGCTCCTCTGAAAAAGAGAGCCTTAAATCAGAAGTGCCTGACTCCATGGTATAACTCACAAACTCGCAGCTTAAAGCAGATAACCCGTAAGTTGGAGAGGAAATGGCATCTCACTAATTTAGAAGATCTTCACTTAGCCTGGAAAAAGAGTCTGTTGCTCTATAAAAAAAAGCCCTCCGTAAAGCTAGGACATCTTACTACTCATCACTAACTGAAGAAAATAAGAACAACCCCAGGTTTCTTTTCAGCACTGTAGCCAGGCTGACAAAGAGTCAGAGCTCTATTGATCCAAGTATTCCTTTAACTTTAACTAGTAATGACTTCATGACTTTCTTTGCTAATAAAATTTTAACTATTGGAGGAAAAAATGACTCATAACCATCCCAAAGACATATCGTTATCTTTGGCTGCTTTCAGTGATGCCGGTATTTGGTTAGACTCTTTCTCTCCGATTGTTCTGAGTTATTTTCATTAGTTACTTCCTCCAAACCATCAACATGTCTATTAGACCCCATTCCTACCAAGCTGCTCAAGGAAGCCCTACCATTAATTAATGCTTCGATCTTAAATATGATCAATCTATCTTTATTAGTTGGCTATGTACCACAGGCTTTTAAGGTGGCAGTAATTAAACCATTACTTAAAAAGCCATCACTTGACCCAGCTATCTTAGCTAATTATATGCCAATCTCCAACCTTCCTTTTCTCTCAAAAATTCTTGAAAGGGTAGTTGTAAAACAGCTAACTGATCATCTGCAGAGGAATGGTCTATTTGAAGAGTTTCAGTCAGGTTTTAGAATTCATCATAGTACAGAAACAGCATTAGTTAAGGTTACAAATGATCTTCTTATGGCCTCAGACAGTGGACTCATCTCTGTGCTTGTTCTGTTAGACCTCAGTGCTGCTTTTGATACTGTTGACCATAAAATTTTATTACAGAGATTAGAGCATGCCATAGGTATTAAAGGCACTGCGCTGCGGTGGTTTGAATCATATTTATCTAATAGATTACAATTTGTTCATGTAAATGGGGAATCTTCTTCACAGACTAAGGTTAATTATGGAGTTCCACAAGGTTCTGTGCTAGGACCAGTTTTATTCACTTTATACATGTTTCTCTTAGGCAGTATTATTAGACAGCATTGCTTAAATTTTCATTGTTACGCAGATGATACCCAGCTTTATCTATCCATGAAGCCAGAGGACACACACCAATTAGCTAAACTGCAAGATTGTCTTACAGACAAAGACATGGATAACCTCTAATTTCCTGCTTTTAAACTCAGATAAAACTGAAGTTATTGTACTTGGCCCACAAATCTTAGAAACATGGTGTCTAACCAGATCCTTACTCTGGATGGCATTACCCTGACCTCTAGTAATACTGTGAGTCTTGGAGTCATTTTTGATCAGGATATGTCATTCAGTGCGCATATTAAACAAATATGTAGGACTGCGTTTTTGCATTTGCGCAATATCTCTAAAATTAGAAAGGTCTTGTCTGAGTGATGCTGAAAAACTAATTCATGCATTTATTTCCTCTAGGCTGGACTATTGTAATTCATTATTATCAGGTTGTCCTAAAAGTTCCCTGAAAATTAATTCAAAATGCTGCAGCTAGAGTACTGACAGGGACTAGAAGGAGAGAGCATATCTCACCCATATTGGCCTCTCTTCATTGGCTTCCTGTTAATTCTAGAATAGAATTTAAAATTCTTCTTCTTAATTATAAGGTTTTGAATAATCAGGTCCCATATTATCTTAGGGACCTCATAGTACCATATCACCCCAATAGAGCGCTTCGCTCTCAGACTGCAGGCTTACTTTTAGTTCCTAGGGTTTGTAAGAGTAGAATGGGAGGCAGAGCCTTCAGCTTTCAGGCTCCTCTCCTGTGGAACCAGCTCCCAGTTCAGATCAGGGAGACAGACACCCTCTCTACTTTTAAGATTAGGCTTAAAACTTTCCTTTTTGCGAAAGCTTATAGTTAGGGCTGGATCAGGTGACCCTGAACCATCCCTTAGTTATGCTGCTATAGACTTAGACTGCTGGGGGGTTCCCATGATGCACTGAGTGTTTCTTTCTCTTTTTGCTCTGTATGCACCACTCTGCATTTAATCATTAGTGATTGATCTCTGCTCCCCTCCACAGCATGTCTTTTTCCTGGTTCTCTCCCTCAGCCCCAACCAGTCCCAGCAGAAGACTGCCCCTCCCTGAGCCTGGTTCTGCTGGAGGTTTCTTCTTGTTAAAAGGGAGTTTTTCCTTCCCACTGTCGCCAAGTGCTTGCTCACAGGGGGTCGTTTTGACCGTTGGGGTTTTTCCGTAATTATTGCATGGCCTTGCCTTACAATATAAAGCGCCTTGGGGCAACTGTTTGTTGTGATTTGGCGCTATATAAATAAAATTGATTTGATTTGATCCTTTTGATACAGACTCCGGTGCAGTGTTCCAAAACACAGGCATTGTAAGCATTTGAAAGCATCCCACAACAGTGATTCAGATTTATCATCCCTAATTTTGCAGTACTAATAAAAACTTTTGGTATTCATCCCCGGCCATGTGTTGTGGACATTCTTTAATTCCATGTTAAAGTGCATTCTCACTCCAGTCAATGCTGTATTAAAAAACATTGTATACTAGGTGTATGGAGATGAATCAGTATGAATTGGTATCTAGATACAAACGTGCAATGTGAGTGAATCGATTCATTCAGTGTACATTGATTCAATTGACGGGTTGAATCGTGATGGACCCGTCGCTGCCTGCTTGCATTGATTTTTTTTTTTTTTTTTTCTTTCTTTCTCTCCCCCCTCCTCGATGCACATTGAATGCACCACGGACAGAAGCCAGAAAGCACATTTCTACTACAACAAAAATGTTGACATCAGTAACGATTCCCTTATCGGCCCTTCAATTCAGGACACCATAGCGGTCATTCTTTTTGAGGGTGTTTATTGGGATATGATCATTTCTCTGTGATTGCAGACTATAGTGGGTCTGCTTAAAGCAACAAAGCAGCGCTTTGGCCCGCTGTTCGCTGGTTCTTTGCTTTGCTTCCAGCGGCAGGTCAGCAATTTCTTTATTAACCCTTCTCAAAACCATATAAAGATGTCAATTGTGAGTCACCTTTGTGTGGATTAAAGTCACGAACTTGGACTCCTGTTGCTGGCAAGCACTGAGAATCATCCAGGCCATTCCACTCCAGGGTTTTACACAATAGTTCCCTGGCGTGACAAGCGGTTCACTGCCGTGAGCACCAGCCGTGCATAAACTGAAGTTGGCCATCAGGTAATGGAAATAATAATAATAATAATCATAATATCCTCTGTTTTGTGGGACTAAGTTCACATCTGCAAAGAGCCATGCAGATTATGGTCAGAATTAATAACTTCAGAGCGAATCGCCATTTTAAATCAAATGACACATCTTTTCAAACGTTATAATAAACAATAAACTACAACTGACCGAAACCATTTTTTTTTTTTTCTCCACATCAGCCGGCTGAAGAGCTCAGCTCAGAGGCTATTGAGTTACATTTGTGTTATTAATATCTGAAAGGAAATGCTTTTGACAGAAACTATAGGTTTTGTTTATTTCTTTCCAGAGATCAAAGATCCACCATGTACATCAAGGATCCAATGTTCATTTTCATATTGATTTACTTTAAGACTCAATAAAATGTTGTTGACACAGAAAACCTGTAAAGCCTACTTTTAGTACACAGAAAATTCACAAGAGGTATTGATAAGGGAATTGATAAAGAATCGGATCGATAATGGCATCGATATTAATAAAATCTTGTCAATATCCACCATTAATCATATTGCACCAAATCGCATCGTATCGCATTGTGAGGAATTGAATCCCCATCAGTTTCTGGTCCCCTCCCCTCCCGGGTGGTGATAAGGTTTTTAGCAGGCTGTTATTAAATAAGTGGCTGGCACAGTTTTGTACACAACATGGTTTTGGTTTTGTCAATAATTGGGCTTTGTTCTGGGGCCGGCGTGATTTGTTGATGCCAGATGGCTTTCACCCTACTAGAGAGGGAGCTGCCATCTTGTCCGTGAATATAGATAGGGCTCTGCAGGGAGGGTAACACTTGGAATATACAGCAGGTCGCAGAACATGGGATGAATGTGGGTGTGGGATCCAGTAGTTTAGCGGGGAATTTAGTGCGGACAATCCGAGGTGCTGAAAGTGTTTTTTTGGGGGGTGGGGGGGATTTATCAGATTGAGACTGTGGCCTGCTCCCGTCGACGTGTTCGTAGAATTTACAGGGGGATATGTTTTTCAGATTTAATGCCTATTACTACATTGGAGTCGAGGATGGCCTGCTGGTTGTTCCTGCTGTATTAAATATTTCATGTCTGATGCCTGCGATCCATGTGGAGTGTATCAGGCCTAAACCTATTTTTAGGTACCTTAAAAATGTTATTTTGGAACCACCTATAAACTCAAATAATCCAATTGTCAACTCTGACGAGGTCCTTAGTTTGGATCTTATAAATGTTAGATCATTGTCTTCAAAATCTATGTTGATCAATGATTTAATTGTGGATCACCA
Organism: Thalassophryne amazonica; assembly: GCF_902500255.1. Lineage (NCBI taxonomy): Eukaryota > Metazoa > Chordata > Actinopteri > Batrachoidiformes > Batrachoididae > Thalassophryne > Thalassophryne amazonica. The sequence goes on from NC_047111.1 coordinate 90,852,074, forward strand.
TTTGGATATGATTGGTTTGTGTGAAACCTGGCTTAAACCTATAATTGTTCTTCCCCTAAATAAAGCCTGCCCACCGACATACACATTTAGTCATGTTTCCCGTGGTATGAGGCAAGGCGGGGGTATTGCTTTTATTTATAAGTCTAGGTTTACATTAGTAGCTGTTGGGGGTCGCAGGTATGGATCGTTTGAGCATCTGATTCTCTGCTCTACCCATGATGTTACATATTGTTTGGGGCAGAAGTATGGACATCAGTCGTGTTATTTTGTCCTTGTTTATAGGCCCCCTAGCCCATATTCTGAATTCCTGGATGAATTTGGTGAGTTTGTTTCTAACTTGTCAACTAGTGCTGATAACATTTTGATTATGGGTGATTTTAACATTCATATGAATCGGCCCTCTGATCCCCTCTGTAAATCATTTATGGAGATTATAGATGCATTGGGATTTCAGCAGTGTATTCAGGGCTTGACACATGTTAGTGGTAATACCCTGGATTAGGTTCTGGTACATGGTATTGCTGTCATGAATATCGGTATACTGCCCCTTGCATCGGTGGTCTCTGACCATTCACTTACTAAGTTTACATTTACATTACTGCGTTTAGTGGAGCCTGGCCTATTACTGCGGCGACGCATTAAACCTTCAACTAGGACTGAACTTGAAGCCAGATTGCCTGGTCTTTTAGCTTCAGCTTTGCAGAATGCTCAATCAGTGGACAGTCTGGTGGATGGTTTGAATTCGATACTCAAAACTACACTTGATGAGATTGCACCTCCTTTATTAAGGCCTTGCCTTCCCAAAGTGCAGTCGCCTTGGTTTAATGGTTACTTGCGGGACCTCAGGCAGAAGGCTAGAGGTCTGGAACGGAAGTGGCATAGCTCTAAATAAGAGATGTTCCACTCTGCATGGTACTCTGCAGTTGCAGAGTATAACATGTGCTATGGACCAGGCTTACTATTCGGATTTGATCAATAAAAATAAGCACAACTCAAAATTTTTGTTTGATACTGTAGCATTTCTCATCCATGGTCGGTCACCTGTTAGTCTTTCTCTGTTTATGGCTCAAGACTTCTTGGAGTACTTTGAGAAGAAAATAAAAGACATTAGATTGAGCATATCTAAACATGCTTTGGCTCAATCACTACACCCTGCTGTGGGCGTGGGTGTTAATAATGAGGTGACACCTAGATTTACAGAATTTGATAGTATTTCACTAGACGCGCTAGCAAAGCTCGTGAAGTCTACAAAAAGCACAACCTGCCTATTTGATCCTATATGAACAAAATTGTTTAAGGATTTGTGGCCCGTTCTTGGGCTGTCTGTGCTGGAAATTGTTAATCTTTCTTTAAGCTCTGGTTCTGTTCCTGGGTGCTTTAAATCTGCAGTGATTAAACCACTGCTTAAGAAATCTGGTCTTGACCCTGACGTATTGAGTAATTACAGGCCGATATCAAATCTGTCTTTCTGTTCTAAAATTCTGGAAAAAGTGGTCTCACAGCAACTTGTAGACCATCTTACTGAGAATGATCTTTTTGAGCCATTTCAGTCTGCTTTTAGAAAACATCACTCCACCAGCGCTTACCAGAGTGGTGAATGATTTTCTGTGTGCAATGGATTCGGACACCACAATGGTTTTAGTGCCTTTGGATATTAGTGGCTGGGAAATTACTTTGGGATTACAGGAAGTGTTCTGGTTTGGTTGACGTCATACTTGTCCAGTCGTTTTTATTGTATTGTGTATAATAACACTACTTCTGGCCTTGGTGAAATGAAATTTGGGGTTCCACAGGGTTCTGTGTTAGGCCCCTTGCTTTTCTCACTTTATATAGCGCCCCTTGGGCATATTCTGCGGCATTACCGGATTGCCTTTCATTGTTATGCTGATGATACTCAATTGTACGTGCCGGTAACTGCTGGTAATCTTGTCCATATAAAAGCCTTAGAAGATTGTCTTATATCTATGAGAAGTTGGTTGTCTAGTAATTTCCTACTCTTGAATTCTGATAAGACTGAAATGATGGTTCTTGGTCCAGCCAGACATCGGCATCTTTTTGACCAGCTGGCGCTTAATTTGGGTTCGTGTGTTGTGCATCATACGGACACAGTCAGGAATCTTGGAGTACTTTTCGATCCTACATTGTCTTTTGGCCCCCACATTAGAGTCATTACAAGGACTGCCTTCTTCCATCTGCGAAATGTGGTGAAGATTTGTCCCATCCTGTCTGTGGCTGATGCTGAGACTTTGATACATGTGTTTATTTCTTCCAGACTGGACTGTTGTAATGCTTTATTTTCAATAAGAAGCAACTCACTTTGAAATAATTAAAACATATAGCTAGAGCTTAATAACTTTGAAAAACAACAGAAATCAGCAGCTTGTATTTTTATTCTGACTCCAGTTCATTTTAGTGTGATGAAGTCATCCTTTTTTCCCTCATCAGTCACGTTTTGTGCTTGAACACTACATTAAGCTCAAGATTGAACAAATACATACCTTTGGAAAATAAACAGATGTTAAGAGTATGATCGTTACGTATGATCTGTGCCTCTGCACAGCTTCTCCACAGCAGGGTTTTTTTTTTTAAACCTGTGTAATTTTTGCTCAGTTCATTTATATATTCTCATTTTTAAGGATGTTTTAAGGATATTTGACCATTTATTTCATTTCGCGATCTCATAAATTCAGTATACGACGCGCACATGGTGTGAACAGGACGGTGCCATCAGAACCACACGTGTAGAGAAAGTACAGAGAGTAAAGGCAGCTCCACGGTGTTTTTTTTTTTTGTTTGTTTGTTTTTGTCTTTTTTAAACATGTTAACTCAGGTTAAAATCCTCTCTCTACTCGCTGTCTTAAGTGCACCGATGGTTCACAGCAGAAAGTAACGTCTCGTGCCTCTGTTCAGGAATCTCACTCCCTCCCTCGCTGTCCGTAGAGAGTTGACGCCGCACGCACATGCGCACACACACAGCTCCTTTGGTAAACTACCCATTTTAAACAGCTTTGAATAAGACGACCACTGTTCTAATCTGCCATCTTATTCAAAATTTGAACGTCCAAATGACGGCAGGACGGCTGCCTAAAACTATGAATTGAGAGGAAAAACAAAGACTTAAATAAAATAAATGACTCGTCAACTACTAAATTAGTTGTTAATGATTTCAATCGTCAACGTAGTCGTGACTAGTCGACTAGTCGTGGCAGCCCTTCTTAAAACCGAAATGCATCCAGAGCGGTGCCGTGTTACGTGGCTTTGGAACCAGAACCTCCTCACGCTCCGTGTTATTATCCGACCCTCGCTAACCATCCGACCAAGATGAGAGGAAACAGAGGCAGCGAGGCTGCGTGTGGCTGCTGCTGCACGATGACTGAGTCGTTTTATGCAACTTTGTGGATAAAATGAGTAATTCACGGTAATCGCGATTATTAAAAATATTCACGAATATGAAAAATAATCACGATTGGCAAATAATGTAATAATTGTGACTGCCCTATCTGCAGCCACTTAGTTTCATGCTCAGACTTACAACAGCACATCTATCTGGGTTGCTTTTTGGCTGCAGAATCCCCCACCTCACACACATCAAATACACATAAATAAGATTGAAAAGCACAAAGTAACAAGAACATACCCTGAGAGAGTTCAACCCACGTGTGATAATCCAATCCGTCATTAATTATTAAATGATGAAGCGGAATATTCACAGACGCTGACTTCATGTTCTGGAAACTCAAATAAAATCCAGTCCATCATTTGATCACAACACGTTGTCCCAAATAGTGTGCCAAACACTGAGGCTAATATACAGCAGCAGAGGCTGGCTTCTTCTTCTACTCCTAAACTCGTTGCGGCAAAAAGAACAACTTCGTCAGAATTTTCAAACTGTTGAAAAAAGGTGAATGAAACCCCGATGACAACTTTGGTTCATCCATATTCCTTTTTGCCGTCTGTGTTGACGGTTCCTCATCGTTCGCGTAGTTCCCATACCATCAGCGTCCCATTTGACTGTCGTCCAACTTCATCCCAAGTCCGATGTCTTGCACGAACGTTGATGATATCTGAATGGATCGATAACTAAAGATCCGACGAGCTGACCGTGACTCCTCCATGTTTGGAACGGAAAGTAACAATGTCATATAGAAACAATAGCAGCAAGAACTTTTTATCAACTACTTTAACTATTTACGCACACTCCAGACGTTTGTGGCTGGAACGGTTCTACGCACACTTCATACGGCTGAAACGGCTGTGTGCACTCGCACACTCCAGCTGTTTGCGGCTGTGCGCACAGCCACAAATGGCTGGAATGTGTGTGTGCACACCTTCGCGTGTTTCGTTTTGATTTTGTTTAAACGTCAAGGTTGGCGTTCACTGTGTTTTTCTTTTAGTTTCGGTTTTGTTCCTTTATGACCAGGGTCTCAAACTCATGGCCCATGGGCCAAATCCGGGCCGGGAGATCATTTCATCCAGCCCGCCACTTGATATCAATTTATAGTGAAATCCGGCCCACTGTCGGGACTGAGAAAGAAATTTCCGATTTCCGAGGAGACCCTGAACGCAGCATATTTACTGCGTGAACCGAAACAAGCCAAAAAAAAAAAAACATTCGGCACACTGGCAGCGCCCTCACAGCGTAAATCAAAATCTCTGTCAAAGGATAAAAGATAAGTTGATGTCGAGCACAGAGTGTTTCAGGAGAGGTGGGAAAATTATTATTTCTTTGTGGAGTTTAAGGGGAACACCACCTGCCTTATCTGCAAGCAGAAAGTTGCTGTTCTGAAGGAATATAATCTCAAACGGCATTTTTTAACTAAACATGCGGAGCAGTATGCAAAGTTTGAGGGAGAAGAGTGGACACAGCGAGCTGCATCTCAACAAAATTTGTTCCAGAGAGCCAGAAAGGAGGCCGATGCAGCACTTGAAACAAGTTACGTCGTGACACAATTGAGCAGGAAAAACTGACTCGTAGTGCTTGTTCAAAAAAAATTGGAGGAGGAAGGTGCAGATTCTGCAGTTTTGCTTTGCACTGCATTATCCACCAGCAGGCGCTGTGCAGCAAGTGCTTAAAGTCTGACAATGTGATGTCTGTTGTCGTGAAATGCATCAATTTCATCAGATCCAGAGCCTTACAGCACAGCTAGTTCTATGCCTTTTTAGAGGAAGTTGATGCGTCCTATGGAGATGCGCTGTATTTCACAGAGGTATGGTGGCTCAGCAGGGGAAATGTCCTGAAGAGGTTTTTTTGAGCTGAGAACAGAAGTGAAGATGTTCATGGAGGAGGGCAGGTTGGACCTTCCTGAGCTTGATGATCCCAAGTGTCTGATGGACCTAGCTTTCCTAGTTGACATCACAGAGGAACTGAACACACTCAGCTTGAAGTTGCAGGGCCCAGGCTAGCTTGTCACTGAGGTTTTGAAAATGTTAGAGCTTTCATGACAAAACTAATATTATGGAAAGCCAAGATCTCTGGGAAAAAACTCTTCCACTTCCCAACATGCAGATCTCTCGTGGAGGAGGGCAAAGCATTCAGTGGTGAAAAATATGTTGCTGCCATTTAGAAGTTACAGCAGGAATTTGACCAGTGGTTTGCAGACTTTAAGACATACAGTGCCACATTCCAAATGTTTGCTGACCCCTTCTCCTTTGATGTGCAGAATGCTCCTATGTGCTACAAATGGAGCTCATTGACCTGCAGTGCAATTCTCAACTCAAAGCCAAGTTCAGAGAGGCCAGTGGAAAAGCAGAAATGCTTGGAAAATTTCTGTGAGAAATACCCCCATCTTTCCCAGAATCTTCCAGGATATTCAAGAGGACCATGTGTCTTTTTGGAAGTACATATCTCTGAAAACCTATTCTCCACCATGAACTTTAATAAATGAAAGTATAGATCCAGACTCAGTGATGACCACCTTAAAGCCATACTGAGGGTTTCAACTGCCACCTCCCTCAGAGCAAATGTGGTTAAGCTGTCTGAGAAAAAGCGTTCTCAGGTGTCTGGGAGCAAGCATTAGACAAAAAAAGCGAAATATGAATGTAAAATAGTTCATGTTGCGATGGATAGTTGTTCAAACAGTTGAATGTTTTTCCTTTTTTTAATGCAATACCAGAAGCAGCCCTCTTCTAACAACATTGGATGCTCAGCGGCCCTCTGGTTATTTGAGTTTGAGACCCCTGCTTTATGCGCTCTTGATTCGCAGGTTTTTCAGTGATGGGAGGAGTGCAGGCTCATTCGTCCACCCTTTCTTGACGATTTGTGACTTTGACTTTTTTTCCTTCGTTGGGCCCTTACAGGGATGAAAAATACCAGCTTTTTGGGGGGATTTATGGTTTTTTGCCAGTCGCCCGGGTTATTTTTTAGGTCAGTGTTGCCCTTCAGGAACTGTTCAGTGCTGAATTTAGTTTTTTGTTTGTTTTTTTTACATCAGGCACCTTGTTGGGCAGCTAAGGGGTCCTCGGGATTATAATATTGAGCCATTGGTTGCGTTCTCCTTCCATTTTATATTGACGGTCTGTGTTTGCGATAAATGTGGGTTATAATGGTTCTCTAATGATCGTTAATTTGTTCTTTTGATATACAAATGGAACGGCTAATTTTGGCGCTAATGTATAGCACTGTCTGTGTGGTGTTTAACATGCTAACTGCCGTACTAACTGTTACTTCTAGTTCAAATTAACATGCTTATTACGCTAGTGTACATTCTCAGTTACATTGTTTTGTTTATGGTAGGGATGCACGATCCACATTTTTTCACTTCCAATCAGATCCCGATACTTAAATTTGGAAATCTGCTAATACTGATGCTATTCAGATACGAGAGCTCTGTTTGCTTTAATATTATTATGGTCTGCTCTGTGTCAGCCTGATCCTATCAGATCTCAGAAGCTAAGCAGAGCAGGATCTGGTTAGTACTTGGATGGAAGACCTTTGGAGCACCAGTGGCTGTGTGTGTTTCTCCAGGTAAAACTGGAGTTGCGTCAGGAAGGGCATCCGGCGTAAAACTTGTGTCAATTACCAATGCGGATCTGGTTGTATCCGCTGTGGCGACCCCGAACAAAACCGGGAGCAGCCGAATGAACAACATCGTTGGTTTTATGAGGACATTTTGTATTCCCAGTTGTACAGCTTCATGATGAAGTGTTTAGAGGAGTCCTGAAAGTTCAGCTACAGTTTGCCAGAAGGCATATCTACAGTCAGAATCGCCTTTATTGTCATTGTAATTTGCACTGCAACGAGATTTGAGTGCAACTCCAAAAGGTGCTTTTCCGAGGTACGAGTAATTGTTAGCCAAATAAAAGATAATGAATGTTAACAATAAATTATTTAAATATATGTACAACTAAATAAAATGTGGACCAAAGTCAAATGTAAAACAAGAATTATTTACACTGTGGAATAATATTGCACGGGCAATATTGCACATGGTTACAGATATTGCATAAGAAACTTGAAAAGTGCAGATTAAAGGGTTTGTTATTGTTCAGTGCAGTGATTGCTCTGGGGAGAAAGCTGTCCCAGAGTCTGTTTGTCCTAGTTTTGATTGACCTATACCGTCGGCCAGAGGGTAGTAGGTCAAACAGGTGGTTGCTGAGGTGGGATGTGTCTTTGCTGATACTGGTAGCTCTCCTGAGGTAGCGAGACCTGGCAATGTACTCCAGGCTGGGCAGAGAGCAACCATTGATCCCCTGGGCCGTTTTGAGAACTCTCTGCAGCGCTCTCCTGTCTGCTGCTGAGCACCCCCTGTACCACGCTGTAATGCAGTATGTCAGGATGCTCTCGATGGTGGCTCTGTAGAACACCAACAGCTTCTCTTCCAGATTGTTCCTCCTGAGCACCCTCAGGAAGTGGAGTTGCTGCTGGGCTTTCTTTACCACCACTGTGGTGTTGGCAGTCCAATTACAACTGATAGACTTTTTTGTTTTTGTGCAAATATTTGCTCATTTTGAAATGGATGCCTGCAACACATTTCAAAAAAGCTGGGACAGTGGCAACAAAAGACTGGGAAAGTTGATGAATGCTGTTTGGAACATTTCACAAGTGAACAGGTTAATTGGAAGAAGGTGACTGTCATGATTGGGTATTAAAGGAGCATCCCCAAAAGCCTCAGCCTTTCACAAGCAAAGATGGGGCGAGGATCATCACTTTGTGAACTGCATGAAAAAAGTAGTCCAACACTTTAAGAAAAATGTTTCTCAACGTTCAATTGCAAGGAATTTAGGGATTCCATAATCTACAGTCCATAATATAATCAGAAAATTCAGAGAATCTGGAGATCTTTCTACATGTAAGCGGCAAGGCTGAAAACCAACATTAAATGCCCGTGACCTTCGATCCCTCAGGCAGCACTGCATTAAAAGCTGACATCATTGTGTAAAGGATCCTACCGCGTGGGCTCAAACACTTCAGAAAACCATTGTCAGTTAACACAGTTCGTCGCTACATATACATGTGCAAGTTAAAACTACCATGCAAAGCGAAAGCCATACATCAACAACATCCAGAAACGCCACCGCCTTCTCTGGGCCCAAGCTCATTTGAAATGGACAGACACAAAGTGGAAAAGTGTGCTGTGGTCTGATGAGTCCACATTTCAAATTGATTTTAGAAATCATGGACGTCGTGTCCTCCGGACAAAAGAAGAAAAAGACCATCCAGATTGTTAGTTCAAAAGCCAGCATCTGTGATCATATGGGGGGGTGTTAGTGCCCATGGCATGGGCAGCTTATACAGCTGTGATTGTTGTTACATGGGAAACAAGGTACCAGTAGATTCAGTAGATTCTCACAAATCCAACAAGACCAAGCATTCATGATATGCACACTCTTAAGGCTATGAAATTGGGCTATTAGTAAAAAAAAAAAAAAACGTAGAAAAGGGGGTGTTCACAATAATAGTAGCATCTGCTGTTGATGCTACAAACTCAAAACTATTATGTTCAAACTGCTTTTTTAGCAATCCTGTGAGTCACTACACTAGTATTGGTTGTATAACCACAGTTTTTCATGATTTCTTCACATCTGTGAGGCATTAATTTTGTTGGTTTGGAACCAAGATTTTGCTTCTTTACTAGTGTGCTTGGGGTCATTGTCTTGTTGAAACACCCATATCAAGGGCATGTCCTCTTCAGCATAAGGCAACATGACCTCTTCAAGTATTTTGACATATCCAAAACGATCCATGATACCTGGTATGCGATATATAGGCCCAACACCTTAGTAGGAGAAACATGCCCATATCATGATGCTTGCACCACCATGCTTCACTGTCTTCACTGTGAACTGTGGCTTGAATTCAGAGTTTGGGGGTCGTCTCACAAACTGTCTGCGGCCCTTGGACCCAAAAAGAACAATTTTACTCTCATCAGTCCACAAAATATTCCTCCATTTCTCTTTAGGCCAGTTGATGTGTTTTTTGGCAAATTGTAACCACTTCTGCACGTCTTTTATTTAACAAAGGGACTTTGCGGGGGATTCTTGCAAATAAATTAGCTTCACACAGGCGTCTTCTAACTGTCACAGCACTTACAGGTAACTCCAGACTGTCTTTGATCATCCTGGAGCTGATCAGTGGGTGAGCCTTTGCCATTCTGGTTATTCTTAGATCCATTTTGGTGGTTGTTTTCCGTATTCTTCCACGCGTCTCTGGATTTTGTCCATTTTAAAGCACTGGAGATCATTGTAGATGAACAGCCTATAATTTTTTGCACCTGTGTATAAGTTTTCCCCTCTCCAATCAACTTTTTAATCAAACTACGCTGTTCTTCTGATCAATGTCTTGAACGTCCCATTTTCCTCAGGCTTTCAAAGAGAAAAGCATGTTCAACAGGTGCTGGCTTCATCCTTAAATAGGGGACACCTGATTCACACCTGTGTGTTCCACAAAATTGACGAACTCACTGACTGAATGCCACACTACTATTATTGTGAACACCCCCTTTTCTACTTTTTTTACTAATAGCCCAATTTCATAGCCTTAAGAGTGTGCATGTCATGAATGCTTGGTCTTGTTGGATTTGTGAGAATCTACTGAATCTACTGGTACCTTCTTTCCCATGTAACAATAAGAAATATACTCAAAATCTGGATTAATCTTTTTAGTCACATAGCACTACTATTATTCTGAACACTACTGTACATCCAGGTTTTGGAGCAACACATGCTGCCGTCCAAGCCACATTCTGCATGCGTTACAACAATGTGGCTTCGTAGTAAGAGTGTGGGTATCAGACTGGTCTGCCTGCAGTCCAGACCTGTCATGAAGCGCAAAATACAACAGTGGAGACCCTGGACTGTTGAACAAATAAAGTTGTACATCAAGCAAGAATGGGAAAGAATTCCACCTACAAAGCTTCAACAATTAGTGTCCTCAGTTCCCAAACGCTTTTTGAGTGTTGTTAGAAGGAAAGGTGATGTAACACAGTGGTAAACATACCACTGTCCCAGCTTTTTTGAAACGTGTTGCAGGCATCCATTTCAAAATGAGCAAATATTTGCACAAAAACAATAAGGTTTGTCAGTTTGAACATTAAATATCTTGTCTTTGTGGTGTATTCAATAGAATATAGGTTGAAGAGGATTTGCAAAACATTATTATTTTTATTTACATTTTACTCAACGTCCCAACTTCATTGGGGTTGTAAGATGCAAGTCTAGATTTGACATTTGGTGAAAGAATTAAGCACTTTTTTATAGAATTATTTTTAGAGATTTAAAAGAGAAAATACAGTGCTTTGTCTGTCTTTCTCAGTCTCTCTCCTCAATTTTCAATTTCAGTGGAGCTTTATTGACATGGAAAACATGGTTACATTGTCAAAACAAGCATCAGAGTAAAAAAAGTCCTCTCTCTGTCTCTCTCTCACACTTGTGCAGTCTTGTGTTACATAGAGCAAAAAAATAAAAATTAATAAGATGTACATACAGTTAACAATATTCTACATAAACTGTAAACAACAGATATGGGATTGAAATAATATTTTTTAAAAAGTGTTTTCTGTATGAAATATATATATATATATATATATATATATATATATATATATATATATATATATATCAGGCCTGGTATTTTTCCGGCCTGAGCCGGATTTCTGGCTTTTGGATCCGGATATACGCAGCGGAGGCGTGGAGTAGTGACGTGGAGATGTCTGTCTGGAGTTTATACTTGACGTGGACATGTCCTGTCTCTGGCAGTCATTAACACAATTATGACAGAGTTTGAGGGGAAGAAAGCGAGGAAGTGCAGCAGCAGCCGGTGTTTTTTTTGTTTTGTTTTTTTCTTCTTCACGTGCACGTGCGAACGAATCATCCGTGAAGATAATTTTATTAATTACACAGATGTATAATAAAACAAATGGTGACTGGTTTATAACACAATTATGGCAAAGTTTGAGGGGGAGAAAGTGAAGAAGTGCAGCAGCAGCCGGTGTGGTTTTTTTTTTTTTCTTTTGTTCACATGCGTGTGCATGCGAACGAATCGTCCGTGAAGATAGTTTTATTAATTACACAGATGTATAATAAAACAAATGGTGAGTTTGAGGGCATGGTCCGTGATGTTTAGCGCCGGGAAATATACCGGTTCTTTGTTTAATAAGAGCCGCGAAATGTACCCTGTTCTTTGTTTAATAACACAATTTTTCATTGGTCGAGCTCGATGTGATAAGCAATCATTGAACGTGATTTAATGTGGCTCGATGTGTATCAGAACAAAAATCTTTTCTTAGCATTTTGCAGGCGCCTGTTAGACAAAGCGATTAAATTGAAGAGAGATTATTTAGTAGATATGATGTGGTCTTAGTAAAAGGATTAAGCATCCATGACGAGTGTTCGATAAGTTTCAAAATTCAAATTGCTTACGAATTTTGGCATTTTGAAAACAAAATGCTTAGCTTATGTTGTAAGTTAATAACAATTCATTTATTGAAATAATTATTTTTCACATATTTGAAACTCTGAGTGGATGCAAACCTAACCCTTTTCATTTTCTGCCTTACTTTTCTTTCCACACTGATGTTCGCTTTGGACTGGTCTGTTGAATAAACTATAAAATAATTGCTCGGAAAAGATGAGCCCAGCATGAACAGTGTTCAGTGATAGTAGTATGTAGTCAAAACCTGCAGATGTTAGGGGAACCTATGCCCAATTTTTGTTTGTGGTTATTTTATTTTTGCTTTAGAAAACTGCATTGTAAAACACAAACCACTTGACCTCAAAGATGGTAATGATTGTTTAAAATCTTTAACATTGGGTGTTCCTGAGAGCTTTCCAAACAGGCTTTGCCCCTGGACCCCATTGGGGACCTAGCCGGCCCCCAAACCCCTCGACAAATTAGTTTCAGGCTTAGCCATATTGCCTCAATGCCAGCCCTGATATATACTATCCTATAAAATGTGTTATACATAGATAAAGTGACATAGCAGTTTAATCTCCTGTTTTGGGTTTACGGTGGATTATGTCCGTTGCTCCTTCTTTTCTTGTCGCAGCAGCTCGGTCTCTCTTGCTCTCCTGCAAAGAGCAAACTTGGAACTTTTTGGAAACACGAAGCCTTTCACCTGTATAATAAACCATAAATTCTAAATGTTTCATCAGGTATGCTCACGCGAAGAGCTCTGAATGAATACTGAAGGATTTTGATGGAGCTTTTTTTCCCATTCAGCGGATAGAAACTCTGTTCACCTGTGGTCTGAGCAGCTGCCGTTTCATAGCGTTTCACATCCTCAGTACACTGAAGCACACATTTTCCGCAACAATTCAGCTAATTTTTCAGAAAATGCGCTCGGCAGCACAGACAAGTGGAACCCGAGAGGCGGGTGGAAATTTGGCTATAACACTGCATCTCAACTGTGGAAGAGACCTATCTCAAACAGCTGGGCTTCAGTTCACAGGGCTGTACGCTTAGCTTTTTCACTAGGAGCACAGGTGCTCCTAAATGAAAAAATTTAGGAGCACAGATTAAAAATTTAGGAGCACTGTGAAATTTCTTGATACAATTTTATTAACGCAAAGACACATACTGTACAGAGAGTACCTTTTCCACACACACATGCACATTTTATATGATTCTATTGTTGTATTTAATTCATTGTTTTTTACTTCCTTTTCTAGCGTTATTTACGTCATTGCTTTTGTCCATTTCATTACTTTTTGCTGTGTATTTCTTGTATTATTTTAAACCCTCACACACATAACATCCCGGTCCCACTTTTTATACTCAGGTCGCCTGCTACGCTTAGCTACATTCAACCAACGGTCCACATCCTGCTGTGGATCAAAGTCCTCTAAAGCTGGATCCGCGAAGTGGCCAGCGTTATTTTTTTTACAATTATAGACGTTTTAAGGCTGTAAAACCCCTCACTACACACTTTATACACTTTTCTCAATCAGGCATGAACATTTTCTCACTTTTCTCTCGTGTGTAAACACTCTCGAAGTTCAAACCTGAGTAGAAAAATAAGACCAACCTGTTTTCAGGCCCAAACATTTGTTTGAGAAATAAAAATAGAACGTTTTCCTATAAATAATTATGATGGCTTTTAGAACTAACGAATTTAATTTTAACGATCAACGTACGAGGTTGGACACATAAGAAATTATTAATAGTGACTGACCAGTATTTCACAGTTCCTCTGATCGCACCTCTTCGTCCTGGCACCACTGCGCTGTCACGTCTTTTTCCACTGACTCACACCTCGCTGCAGGTGTCTTTTTCCGAGTGTAGAACACAGTTATGGGTAGTTGTTGGCGCTCTTTTTTTCTTCTGGGCGAGAAGATTCTTATAAACAGACACGCAGAACACAATGCGCGTGCTCTCCCTTCGCGGTGTCGCGACCGGCTGCTTGATGAGGCCGCGGAACACAATACACTGTAAAAAAAAAAAAAAAAAAAAAAAAAAAAGCATGCAGAATTGGACTAAAAAAAATCCACGAAACAGCGAGGCTGCGAAAGGTGAACCGCGTTATAGCGAGGGACCACTGTATTTATTTTAGGAGCAAAATGCGAATGAAAGGGTTGAAATACATTCTCGCACACGTGCGCCCGTTTTATTTTTTTTTCCTCGCGCATTCAAATTTTAGGCGCAATATGTGAGCAAAACGCTCGCACTGTACAGCCCTGGTTCAGACACCTCCCCCTCACCTCCTCATGCTCAGCAGCAAACAGAGCAGAGAGCCAGCAGCAGTTGAGAGGTTTCACAGACATGGTTCCTCTCCGGTATTGGAAAACGCCGCAAATTATATCGGTATTTTCCGATACTTGTTGGTATCAGAAGCCGATACCAATACTGGATCGAATCGGCCCCATCCTTCGTTTATTGCAGATACCAGTACACACAGAGTCAATCATTCAAATTGTGAACTGATGGTACAGGCAGGCTAATTAATGTGTCAGACAAACTGTAAACAGCAAATCTATGAAAGACAAAACTGCACGGAAACTGGACTGTAGTTTTCATTAAAGCTACATTGATTGTCCTATTGTGTCTGGCCTTGCTCTTTAATTGGCGTGTCTGTGTGGATGAGGTGTTCCAGTGAATCCCCCTTGAACAACTTACACTCCTAACGCCACTATATTGGTCCTTTGTTTTTTGTTAGCAGTTGTCACTGTTGGGAATAAACCCCTAATCAGTAGACTTAAAGGACAGTTATGCTGTCATCATTCACATTACATTGGACGGAGGTACAATCAGTCAAAATGTGGGGGTGGGTGTATATATGTATAATGTGTTGCGAAACCGATGTGCGGGTATACACACTTCTGTATTATAGACTGATGTCTGTGTTAGTTTTGGGTTGTTACCAGACTCGGATGTCGTGAAATCTTGGTCTGTCATGTCCTTGGTTTATTATACTATGTATTAATGGTGTTGTGTACTATGTATTAATGGGGTTGTTGCAAGTGCCTTTGCACCGTGGGCTGTTAACGACCAGCCCTATATAGGTCGTCTCTGTTGTTTAAGAATGAGATCAACTTTATTTATTATGAAGGAAATTTTCAGTGTGACGGTAAACAGTTTTCCACACCAAATAGCAATATAGCAAATGTATAGCAAAATGGCTAACAGGATTTTGGACCGTAAAGACGATTAGCGATTTCTCTAAATTGACTCTACAGTGAAGAATCATTTCAGGTGTAATTGACTTGATTGTGTTGGGTAATGCAAGCTAGTGGAAAGTGAGGAGACTGTTGATTGCGTCCTCAGCGAATGTCTTTGCAAGATCGATGTGCCTGGAAACTGTTGTGCATTTTCTGCCAGGATTCTATTCATTGCGCTTCATGTGGTGTGAAAGCTTTGGAAAGTCATGTCACTAGCAGTGAACATTGTACAGCTTTAAAGACCAGACAGATGAACTACACGCTGCCCAGTTCTAGCAAATCCTCAACAGCATTGTGTGGTGTCCATCCATGTTCAAAGATATAAAGACGAGACCAGAGGTGGCCGAAGCCTTATTTGGACTTAAATGGGACTTATTTGGACTTAAATGGGACTTACGAGGTCTGTTAGTGCCTGACTCCGTGGTATAACTCACAAACTCGTAGCTTAAAGCAGATAACCCGTAAGTTGGAGAGGAAATGGCGTCTCACTAATTTAGAAGATCTTCACTTAGCCTGGAAAAAGAGTCTGTTGCTCTATAAAAAAGCCCTCCGTAAAGCTAGGACATCTTTCTACTCATCACTAATTGAAGAAAATAAGAACAACCCCAGGTTTCTTTTCAGCACTGTAGCCAGGCTGACAAAGAGTCAGAGCTCTATTGAGCTGAGTATTCCATTAACTTTAACTAGTAATGACTTCATGACTTTCTTTGCTAACAAAATTCTAACTATTAGAGAAGAAATTACTCATAACCATCCCAAAGACGTATCGTTATCTTTGGCTGCTTTCAGTGATGCCTGTATTTGGTTAGACTCTTTCTCTCCGATTGTTCTGTCTGAGTTATTTTCATTAGTTACTTCATCCAAACCATCAACATGTTTATTAGACCCCATTCCTACCAGGCTGCTCAAGGAAGCCCTACGATTATTTAATGCTTCGATCTTAAATATGATCAATCTATCTTTGTTAGTTGGCTATGTACCACAGGCTTTTAAGGTGGCAGTAATTAAACCATTACTTAAAAAGCCATCACTTGACCCAGCTATCTTAGCTAATTATAGGCCAATCTCCAACCTTCCTTTTCTCTCAAAAATTCTTGAAAGGGTAGTTGTAAAACAGCTAACTGATCATCTGCAGAGGAATGGTCTATTTGAAGAGTTTCAGTCAGGTTTTAGAATTCATCATAGTACAGAAACAGCATTAGTGAAGGTTACAAATGATCTTCTTATGGCCTCGGACAGTGGACTCATCTCTGTGCTTGTTCTGTTAGACCTCAGTGCTGCTTTTGATACTGTTGACCATAAAATTTTATTACAGAGATTAGAGCATGCCATAGGTATTAAAGGCACTGCGCTGCGGTGGTTTGAATCATATTTGTCTAATAGATTACAATTTGTTCATGTAAATGGGGAATCTTCTTCACAGACTAAAGTTAATTATGGAGTTCCACAAGGTTCTGTGCTAGGACCAATTTTATTCACTTTATACATGCTTCCCTTAGGCAGTATTATTAGACGGTATTGCTTAAATTTTCATTGTTACGCAGATGATACCCAGCTTTATCTATCCATGAAGCCAGAGGACACACACCAATTAGCTAAACTGCAGGATTGTCTTACAGACATAAAGACATGGATGACCTCTAATTTCCTGCTTTTAAACTCAGATAAAACTGAAGTTATTGTACTTGGCCCCACAAATCTTAGAAACATGGTGTCTAACCAGATCCTTACTGTGGATGGCATTACCCTGACCTCTAGTAATACTGTGAGAAATCTTGGAGTCATTTTTGATCAGGATATGTCATTCAAAGCGCATATTAAACAAATATGTAGGACTGCTTTTTGCATTTACGCAAAATCTCTAAAATCAGAAAGGTCTTGTCTCAGAGTGATGCTGAAAAACTAATTCATGCATTTATTTCCTCTAGGCTGGACTATTGTAATTCATTATTATCAGGTTGTCCTAAAAGTTCCCTAAAAAGCCTTCAGTTAATTCAAAATGCTGCAGCTAGAGTGCTGACGGGGACTAGAAGGAGAGAGCATATCTCACCCATATTGGCCTCTCTTCATTGGCTTCCTGTTAATTCTAGAATAGAATTTAAAATTCTTCTTCTTACTTATAAGGTTTTGAATAATCAGGTCCCATCTTATCTTAGGGACCTCGTAGTACCATATCACCCCAATAGAGCGCTTCGCTCTCAGACTGCAGGCTTACTTGTAGTTCCTAGGGTTTGTAAGAGTAGAATGGGAGGCAGAGCCTTCAGCTTTCAGGCTCCTCTCCTGTGGAACCAGCTCCCAATTCAGATCAGGGAGACAGACACCCTCTCTACTTTTAAGATTAGGCTTAAAACTTTCCTTTTTGCTAAAGCTTATAGTTAGGGCTGGATCAGGTGACCCTGAACCATCCCTTAGTTATGCTGCTATAGACGTAGACTGCTGGGGGGTTCCCATGATGCACTGTTTCTTTCTCTTTTTGCTCTGTATGCACCACTCTGCATTTAATCATTAGTGATTGATCTCTGCTCCCCTCCACAGCATGTCTTTTTCCTGGTTCTCTCCCTCAGCCCCAACCAGTCCCAGCAGAAGACTGCCCCTCCCTGAGCCTGGTTCTGCTGGAGGTTTCTTCCTGTTAAAAGGGAGTTTTTCCTTCCCACTGTAGCCAAGTGCTTGCTCACAGGGGGTCGTTTTGACCGTTGGGGTTTTACATAATTATTGTATGGCCTTGCCTTACAATATAAAGCGCCTTGGGGCAACTGTTTGTTGTGATTTGGCGCTATATAAAAAAATTGATTGATTGATTGATTGATTGTTAGAAAACTATCCGACTTTTTTATTTTTTGCAAAAACCATATGGATTTGAATCATGTGTGATTGCGTCAGCCAAGCTTGAACCTTCGTGCGCATGCATGAGTTTTTTCACGCCTGTCGGTTGCATCATTCGCCTGTGAACTGTGGTCCACTCCTCTCGTCGGATTTTTATTGTGAATAAAATGTCTGAACGATTTGGAGCTTTGCTGCATCAAATTTTTCCAGAAACTGTGAGAGACCTCCAGGTGGACACTATTCGGAAAATTCAGATGGCTTTCAGGGACGATTTTATGGGTATTACACAGATTAAGGAGTGCTCCAGCCGGTTTAAAGACCGCCTACAGCGGCTGAGAGCGCAGCGCACTCTGAGCGCCGATCAACAGGCTGAAACCCCGCTGAAACAACCAGATAATTTCCAAAGTGAAGGCTTTGTTGATCCGGGACGTCATCTGACTTCCACAGAAATGGCAGAAGACGTGGACATCAGCACTTTTTCGGCACATTCCACTGTTACAGGAGTTTTTGTCATGGAAAGAGAAGCGGAGGGATGCGCCATGGAGTCGCTCATGGCACGGGACAAAAGCACCTCCATGTTGGTCTCACAGGATGGCTTTCAGACGGCTTTCGGTGGCTTTTCAGTTGTGTGACTATTCGAGAAATTATGGATGAGCTGGACATGCCAGAACATGTCCTGTGAGGCTTCATCACGGCCTTGCTTTGTGCCATGCGGCTCCGTCCCGACGCGCGAACTGCTTCTGCAGCTCAGGTCTGCTTTGAAGCAATGAAGAAGTGCTCTGACCCGCTGCTTCATTGGTTCTTTGCTTCACTGCTTTTCAGAAGCAGCAAATCTGCTTCTTAACCCCTCTCAAAGCCATTAAAATGTCAATCGTGAGTCACTTTTATGCGGATTAAAGTCACTAACTGCGACTCCTGTCTTGTTGCGAGAAAGAAACGAGAATCGTCCTCCATTCCATTTGTACAGCTCAAAATGCTGCACGGCTCTCTGCAAAGTCAAGTTAGAAAGATAGTCCGGTCGGAATTAATAACTTCAAAGCGAATCATTGTTTAAATCAAGTGACACCTCTTTCCAAACATTGTAATACAAACAACAAACTGCAGTCGATCAAAATGTTTTTTTTTCCCTCCCAAAATGAGACGTCCTGCGCTGACGAGCAGCTCATATGTATGGAGTGGCATTCATGCCAAAATGTCTGAAAAGAAATGCTTTTGACAAAAATTACATATCTTGCTTCTATTTATGTCCAGAGATCAAGGATCCACCATGTAGTTTATTTATGTCCAGAGATCAAGGATCCAGTGACCAATTTCATATTTATTTACTTTAAGACTCAATAAAATATTGTCGACATAGAAAACCTGTAAAGCCTGCTTTTAGTCCACAGAAAATTCACAAGAGGCATCAATAAGGGAATCGATAAGGAATCAGATCGATAAGCGGAATTGATAATGGCATCAATATCGCTGAAATCTTATCAATACCCATGCCTAGTACATTGGCTTAAAGCAGCAGCTTACTGAGTTTTGTGCCTCAACATTAATTGGCTTGTTAGCTGTGCTTCTTATCCCGTGTGCCAATAAATAATGCTGCAATTAAATTCATTTTGCCTTTTGTCTTTTCTTGCATGAAGTGGTAAATGGGACTTATATTCTGGTGCAATTTATACTTCAGTGTGACTCATACATTTTTTTTTCTCCCTCTTAAATAAGCGTTTTTGGACCAGGTGCGTCTTATACTCCTGTGTGACTTATACTCCGGAAAATATGGTGTATGCTCTTTTAACATTGTGAGTTACAAGATGATAGGATATATAGTGCAGGAGAAAGTAACTGTTTCAGTTTTTATTTGATTTCTGTTGACTGAATACTTTCTCCTGACAATGTTCAGTGGCAGGGTGAAACTCCAGACACTGTAAACCGTGTTTGAAGCCACGTGAGAGTGGAGACCGGTGTGGTGCCATGTTGTGGTACCTGTAGTGATGCTAGCAACGAAGCACACACCTTTAGGCTGATCATTGTGACTGACAAGCTGACTTTCTTTAGTAATTCAAATTACTTTGTATATATGCTCATGTTTATCATTCAGTTTTGTGATTATAGTTTATTGCAAAACCCCCCTCTAGCTGCCACCTTATCGTGGTGGGGGAGTTTGTGTACCCGGATGATCCTAGGAGCTATGTTGTCGGGGGCTTTGTGCCCCTTGTAGGGTCTCCCAAGGCAAACGGGTCCTAGGTGATGGGTCAGACTAAGGGCAGTTCAGAACCTCCATGACCAGTAAAAAAAAAATCAAAGACGTCGCCCGGTATGGCGGAGCCGGGGCCCCACCCTGGAGTCAGGCCTGGGGTTGGGGCTCGCGCGCGAGCGCCTGGTGGTCGGGCCTTAGCCCATGGGGCCCGGCCGGGCTCAGCCCGAAAGAGCGACGTGGGCCAGCCCTCCTGTGGGTTCACCACCTGCAGAGTGGGCCATGGGGATCGGGTGCAGAGAGGATTGGGTGGTGGTCGAGGGTGGGTGGCCCGGTCCATGCTCACAGCCCCTGGCTGTTGGCACGTGGAATGTCACCTTGCTGGGGGGGAAGGAGCCTGAGCTTGTGCGGGAGGTTGAGAGATACTGACTAGAGATAGTCGGGCTCACCTCCACTCACAGCTTGGGCTCTGGTACCCAACTCCTGGAGAGGGGCTTGACGCTTCATTTTTCTGGCGTTGCCCATGGGGAGAGGCGGAGAGCTGGGGTCGCATTGCTTATTGCTCCCCAGCTCAGTCGCCATGTGTTGAAGTTTACTCCAGTGAACGAGAGGGTCGCGTCCCTACACCTTCGGGTCAGGGACAGGTCTCTCACTGTTGTCTCGGCCTACGGGCCGAGCGGCAGTGCAGAGTACCTGACCTTCTTGGAGTCCCTGGGAGGGGTACTAGATAGCGCTCCGACCGGGGACTCCATTGTTCTCCTGGGGGATTTCAACGCCCACATGGGTGGCGACAGTGAGACCTGGAGGGGGGTGATCGGGAAGCACGACCTCCCCGATATGATAAGTGGTGTTCAGTTGTTGGACTTCTGTGCTAGTCACAGTTTGTCCATCACGAACACCATGTTCGAGCACAAGGGTGTCCATAAGTGCACGTGGCACCAGGACACCCTGAGCCGGAGGTCGATGATCAACTTTGTAGTCGTATCATCTGACTTTCGGCCACGTGTCTCGGACACTCGAGTGAAGAGAGGGGCAGAGCTGTCGACCGATCACCACCTGGTGGTGAGTTGGATCCGCTGGGAGGGGAGGAAGCCGGTCAGACCTGGCAGGCCCAAACGTATCGTGAGGGTCTGCTGGGAACGACTGGTGGAACCCTCTGTCAGTGAGGTCTTCAACTCCCACCTCCAGGAGAGCTTCTCCCAGATCCTGGGGGAGGTTGGAGACATGGAGTCCGAGTGGCCATGTTCTCCACCTCCATTGTTGATGCGGCCGCTCGTAGCTGTGGTCACAAGGTCTCTGGTGCCTGTCGCGGCGGCAGTCCCCGAACCCGGTGGTGGATGCCGTCAAGCTGAAGAAGGTGTCCTACTTATCTTTGTTGGTAGGTGGGACCTCAGAGGCAGCTGACACGTACCGGCAGGCCAAGCGTGCCGCAGCCTGTGCGGTCGCAGAGGCAAAAACTCGTGTCTGGGAGGAGTTCGGGGAGGCCATGGAGGAGGACTATCGGTTGGCCTCGAAGAGATTCTGGCAAACTATTCGGCGCCTCAGGAGGCGGAAGCAGCTCTCCATCAGCACTGTTTACGGTGCGGGTGGGGAGCTGTTGACCCTGAATGGGGATGTTGTCGGGCGGGTGGAAGGAATATTTCGAGGATCTCCTCAATCCCATCGTCACGTCTTCCGAAGAGGAAGCAGAGACTGGGAACTCAGAGGCGGACTCATCCATTACCCAGGCCGAAGTCACCGAGGTGGTTAGAAAGCTCCTCGGTGGCAAGGCTCCTGGGGTGGATGAAATCCGTCCTGAGTACCTTAAGTCTCTGGATGTTGTGGGACTGTCTTGGCTGACACGCCCCTGCAACATCGCGTGGTGATCGGGGACAGTGCCTCTGGATTGGCAGACCGGGGTGGTGGTCCCTCTGTTTAAGAAGGGGGACCGGAGGGTGTGTTCCAACTATAGGGGGATCACACTCCTCAGCCTCCCCGGTAAGGTCTATTCCAGAGTACTGGAGAGGAGAATTCGACCGATGGTCGAACCTCGGATTCAGGAGGAGCAGTGTGGTTTTCGTCCTGGTCGCGGCACATTGGACCAGCTCTACACGCTCCATCGGGTGCTTGAGGGTTCATGGGAGTTCACCCAACCAGTCCACATGTGTTTTGTGGATCTGGAGAAGGCGTTTGACCGTGTCCCTCGGGGAACCCAGTGGGGGGTGCTCCGGGAGTACGGGGTCCGGGGTCCTTTGCTAAGGGCTATCCGGTCCCTGTACGACGGCAGCAGGAGCTTGGTTCGCATTGCCGGTAGTAGGTCAAACCTGTTTCCAGTGCACGTTGGCCTCCGCCAGGGCTGCCCTTTGTCACCGGTTCTGTTCATTATTTTTATGGACAGAATTTCTAGGCGCAGCCAGGGTGTAGAGAGGGTCTGGTTTGGGAACCACAGAATCTCGTCTCTGCTGTTTGCGGACAATGTGGTTCTGTTGGCTTCGTCAAATCAGGACCTTCAGCCTGCACTGGGGCGGTTTGCAGCCGAGTGTGTAGCGTCCGGGATGAGAATCAGCACCTCTAAATCCGAGGCCATGGTTCTCGACCGGAAAAAGGTGCTTTGCCCTGTCGCTGTTTTGGACCATCGTAGTGAAGAGAGAGCTGAGTAGGGGGGCAAAGCCCTCGATTTACCGATCGATCTATGTTCCGATCTTCACCTATGGTCATGAGATTTGGCTGATGACCGAAAGAACGAGATTGCGAGTACAAGCAGCCGAGATGAGTTTCCTCCGCAGGGTGGCTGGGTGCTCCCTTAGAGATAGGTTGAGGAGCTCGGTCACTCTGGAGGAGCTCGGAGTCGAGCCGCTGCTCCTCCACATCGAAAGGAGTCAGTTGAGGTGGCTCTGGCATCTTTTCCGGATGCCCCCTGGACGCCTCGCTGGAGAGGTGTTCCGGGCATGTCCCATTGGGAGGAGGCCCTGGGGAAGACCCAGGACACGCTGGAGGGACTACATCTCTCAGCTGGCTTGGGAACGCCTTGGGGTAACCCCGGAGGAGCTGGGGGAGGTGTGTGTGAATCGGGAGGTCTGGGCAGCTTTGCTTGAGCTGCTGCCCCCGCGACCTGACTCCGTATAAAGCGGAGGAAAATGGATGGATGGATGGGTTTATTGCAAAATGTCACATTTTAACTTTTTTATGTATGTAAAGAGTTTTGGGTCTGAAATGGTTTTGATTTTTGTTTAGAAATGTTTTTTTTAAGCAGTATTTTGATTGTTAAACTGGGATTGATGTCCTTTTCACTGGTATATATATTTTGTTTCTCATTTTTAGGGTTGAACAATGGGAAACTACCTGCAGTGGTACCTGCAGCTCGCATGTCTTCTGGACCTCTAGGGGGCAACAGGGAGATGCAACTGTATGTTCTGTTTGCTGGAGTTGCTTCTGTTGGTATTATAATATATGTAAGTAAGCAATTTTGTTTTTTGTTGTTGTTGTTATAGTAATAACATACTGTGTATGGGGGTTTGGGCTGAAGCCATAGAACATGTTTCTTTTAATATGTTGGCATGTGTGTGTATGTTGCTTTTCTATTTGAAGCCCAGTGACTCAGTCACCAGGCACACCTCATATTCCCAACAAAAGGTGTGCCGTGACACAAAATATAAAAGATGAAATAATATCACTTGAAATGTTCAGCAAGGGGTGACATGGTGGCTTAGTGGTTAGCACTGTTGCCTCACATCAAGAAGGTCCTGTGATCACTTCCCTTTTAGTCCTTTTTGTGTGGAGTCTGTATGTTCTCCCTGTGTTCACTTGGGTACCCTCTGGGAGCCCTGGCTTGCTCCCAATAATGAAGACATGCAAGTTAGGTGAATTGGAAACTTGGCTTATCTCACTCCAGCCACTATCATTTAAAAAAAAATTCTATACCAGATTGTAAATCATTTCTTCCAAGTCTTTAACTTGTGCGGGCCTTGATATAGCTGATAAACATGAAATAACTAACACCGAACAGTTGTAGTAACAAAACATGGCACCTTCATCACATTCTGAATGGCATTTACAGCAGTGATGAGATGCATGCTGCCACCCTCCACTGTAATGGAAAACCTGCAGACTCTTCTGTGACTCAGTGTTGCGTTTCACATCGTTCATGCGGCTGTTTTTGGGATTGAGCTTAGTATTGAGAACACTGAACCAAACACTGATGTATAGATACAATTTTAAATTGGTAAGCATTGCTACCAGGGGTGATTGAAAAGCTTTGAGCCCAACCTAGCAAAAGGAGTGTGTGGCTTTCCATTTCAAGATTCACAGAAACATTCTGAGAAACCAATATTTTGTGACTGTGTGAACCTTTGACTCACTGGGGGAAATTCATTGCTGAGAATGTCCTTGCATGGTTGACATTCCTCCTAACTAGTTGGTCTCACTGTCCCCTGTATAAAAAACGTTACCTCTAACCTTGTTCCCATGAAATATGGGGGTTCTGCAGGGGTCTGTCTTAGGCTCCCTGCTTTTCTTCCTTTTATATCTCACCCCTTGGGCATGTACTGCAACGTTATAGGATTACTTTTTACTGTTATGCTGATGATTCTCAGTTGTATATGTCGATAACTGCTGGCAATCTCATACAGCCCCAATTCCAGTGAAGTTGGGACGTGTAAAATGTAAATGAAAACAGAACACAATTTTTTTTTTTTTTTTTTTTTTTCTCCAAAAAAGTTGGGATAGTGGTATGTTTACCACTGTGTTACATCACCTTTCCTTCTAATAACACTCAATAAGCATTTGGGAACTGAGGACACACATGATTGGGTATAAAAGGAGCATCCCCAAAAGTCTCAGCCGTTCACAGGCAAAGATGGGGTGAGGATCACCATTTTGTGAACAACTGCATGAAAAAAATAGTCCAACAGTTTAAGAACCATGTTTCTCAATGTTCAGTTGCAAGGAATTTAGGGATTCCATCATCTACAGTTCATAATATAATTAGCAAATTCAGAGAATCTGGAGAACTTTCTACACATAAGCGGCAAGGCCAAAAACCAACATTGAATTCCTGTGACCTTCGATTCCTCAGGAAGCACTGCATTAAAAACTGACATCATTGCGTAAAGGATCTTACCATGTGGGCTCAGGAACACTTCAGAAAACTGTTGTCAGTTAACGCAGTTTGTCGCTACATCTACAATCAATCAATCAATCAATTTTATTTATATAGCGCCAAATCACAACAAACAGTTGCCCCAAGGTGCTTTATATTGTAAGGCAAGGCCATACAATAATTACGTAAAAACCCCAATGGTCAAAACGACCCCCTGTGAGCAAGCACTTGGCGACAGTGGGAACTACTATGCAAAGCAAATGCCATACATCAACAACATCCAGAAACGCCACCACCTTCTCTGGGCCCAAGCTCATTTGAAATGTACAGACGCAAAGTGGAAAAGTGTGCTGTGGTCTGAGTCCACATTTCAAATTGGTTTTGGAAATCATAGACGTCGTGTCCTCTGGACAAAAGAGGCAAAAGACCATCCAGATTATCAGTGCAAAGTTCAAAAGCCAGCATCTGTGATGGTATCGGGGTGTGTTAGTGCCCATGGCATGGGCAACTTACACATCTGTGATGGCACCATCAATGCTGAAAGGTACATCCAGGTTTTGGAGCAACACATGCTGCCATCCAAGCAGCGTCTTTTTCAGGGACGTCCCTGCTTATTTCAGCAAGACAATGCCAAGCCACATTCTGCACGTTACAACAGCATGGCTTCGTAGGAAGTGTGCGGGTACTAGACTGGCATGCCTGCAGTCCAGACCTGTCGCATATTGAAAATGTGTGGCGCATTATGAAGCACAAAATACAGCAACAGAGACCCCAGACTGTTGAACAACTGAAGAAGTATATCAAGCAAGAATGGGAAAGAATTCCACCTACAAAGCTTCAACAATTAGTGTCCTCAATTCCCAAATGCTTATCGAGTGTTGTTTGACGGAAAGGTGATGTAACACAGTGGTAAACATACCACTGTCCCAGCTTTTTTGAAACGTGTTGCAGACATCCATTTCAAAATTAGCAAATATTTTCACAAAAGCAATAAAGTTTATCAGTTTGAACATTAAATATCTTTGTGGTGTATTCAGTTGAATATAAGTTGAAGAGGATTTGCAGATCATTGTATTCTGTTTTTATTTACATTTTACACAATGTCCCAACTTCATTGGAATTGGGGTTATACAGATAAAGATTTTAGAGGACTGCCTTGCTTGAGTGAAAAGCTGGATATGTAGCAGTTTCTTACTTTTAAATTTGGAGAAGACTGAAATAATGGTCCTTGGTCCAGTAAGACATCACCATTAGTTTGACTTCATCTGCTGGTGAACTAATGCTTCAGGGTGCAGTTATTTCCAGCCAACTGAGTCTGTTCTTTTTCCCTCTGTCTGAGGCACTGCGATACCCTCAGTGGATGCTGGCCCTGCACCACTGGGCATTGGACTGACCTCAGGATGCTCTGCCTGTTGCACCAGTGACTGGAAGTTATACTTCTTCAGGACTTAACCGGAACTGGACATGGGCACTGATATATTAAAGATGGACTGCTTTAAGTTCAATTTAGGACTCTCTTTTTGTTGCACTTCTGTTCTGTTTCTGATACACTGAACAAAATATGAACACACCACTTTTGTTTTTGCTCCTATTTTTCTTAGCTCAACTCAAAGAAATACAATATTTTATATATACACACAATAGACCTATTTCTCTCAAATATTGTTAACAAATCTGGCTCAATCTGTGTTAGTGAGCACTTCTCCTTTGCCGAGATAATCCATCCCACCTCACAGGTGTGGCATATGAAGATGCTGCTTAGACAGCGTGATTATTTTACAGGTGTGCCTTAGGCTGGCCACAATCAAAGGCCGCTCTAAAATGTTAAGTTTTATCACACAGCACAGTGCCACAGATGTCGCAAGTTTTGAGGGAGCATGCAGTTGGAATGCTGGCTGCAGGAATGTCCACCATAGCTGTTGCCTGTGAATTGAATGTTCACTTCTCTACAGTAAGCCGTCTCCAAAGGTGTTTCAGAGAGTTTGGCAGTAAATCTGACCGGTCTCACAACTGCAGACCACATGTTACCACACCAGCCTATGACCTCCACAATCCAGCATATTCACCTCCAAGATCGTCTGAGATCACCCACCCCAACAACTGCTGAAACAGTTGGTTTCCAGAACCAAAGAATCTCTGCACAAACTGTCATATACCATGTCAGGGATGCTCATCTGCATGCTTGTCATCCTCATTGGGGTCTTGACCTGAGTGCAGATTGTCATCGTAACTGACTTGAGTGGGCAAATCCTCACATTCGATGGCATCTGACACATTGGAGACGTGTTCTCTTGAAGGATGAATCCCAGTTTTCACTGTTTAGGGCAGAAGGCGTGTGTGGATTAGTGGTTTTCTAATGTCAACTTTGTGGATTGAGTGGCCCGTGGTGGTGGGGTTGTGGCATGGGCAAGCGTATGTTATGGACAATGAACACGTGCATTTTATTGATTGCATTTTGAATGCACACAGATACCTTGATGAGATCCTAAGGCTTATTGTTGTGCCATTCATCCATGACCATCACCGAAAGCAAAACTGCACATTTTGCACATTTTAGAGTGGCCTTTTATTGTGGCCAGCCTAAGGCACACGTGCAATAATCATGCTGTTTAATCAGCATCTTCATATGCCACACCTGTGAGGTGGAATGGATTATTTCAGAAAATAACTGGTCACTAACACAGATTTGTGAACAGTGTTTAAGAGAAATAGGTCTTTTGTGTATATAGAAAATGTTTTAGATCTTTCAGTTCAGCTCATGAAAAATCAAATCAATTTTATTTATATAGCGCCAAATCACAACAAACAGTTGCCCCAAGGTGCTTTATATTGTAAGGCTAATGATTAAATGCAGAGTGGTGCATACAGAGCAAAAAGAGAAAGAAACACTCAGTGCATCATGGGAACCCCCCAGCAGTCTAAGTCTATAGCAGCATAACTAAGGGATGGTTCAGGGTCACCTGATCCAGCCCTAACTATAAACTTTAGCAAAAAGGAAAGTTTTAGGCTTAATCTTAAAAGTAGAGAGGGTGTCTGTCTCCCTGATCCGAATTGGGAGCTGGTTCCACAGGAGAGGAGCCTGAAAGCTGAAGGCTCTGCCTCCCATTCTACTCTTAAAAACCCTAGGAACTACAAGTAAGCCTGCAGTCTGAGAGCGAAGTGCTCTATTGGGGTGATATGGTACTATGAGGTGGAAATAGAAAATGGAAGCAAAAAGTGTTATATTTTTGTTCAGTGTATTTAAGAAAGACCTTACTCATGTGAAGCGCCTTGAGGCACCGTTGTAATGTGGCGCTATACAAATAAAATGAATTGAAGCAAATGGCAAAGCTGATATTTCACCAGATGGAAATCTTGATCTCTGTTATTATGATCCGCACATCCTGTTGTTGTTTGAAAGAATAGTAGCTGCATTGTTTATGATAGCATTTTGTACTTCTGCAGACTGTCAGAAGACTGAAACATGACCAGAAGAAAGACGAAGAGTATTTAAAACAATTCTCATCCAGCGCTTATACAAAGGCCACATCCATCCAAAAAAAGGCAGCTGGTGAGTAGTTATTATTTATTTATTTCAGGTGATTATTAGTACTTTTCTTGTCACAAATGTGGTGTATCAATGTAATAGTGAATCTTTTTATGCTACTGTTTACCTGACTACATAAATCAGACGTTTTTCAGTGCATTTTATCTATCGATAAAGCAAGAAGCGTCTGTGTGAGTGCGAGTATGTGGCTCTCATATCTCTCTGTCAGATTGGCCTCAGCTTTCGGATATGGCTTGCACATGGCACGATGATGTGCATCCTTTATCATGAAAATTTTGGGAATTAATTTTCAAAACCTTTATTTTGATTAACATTGTAACATTTGTACTTCCAAAACGGCATGGCTCGCTGATGTTACTGGTCGCAAAGTTAAACAACATCAGATAGTTCATATTGCTTGCACCATTTCACAATAAAACATTTAATGCCAGCATCCCAGCAAATGCTTTCACTGTGAAACACATGCTGTCAGTGTTCCTTGCAAGGCTAACTTGACAACACTGAGGCAACGTTAGCTAAAATCTGTTTTTTGCTAACACAAACAAATTTCCCACTATTTGTACAGTGTTTCGGTAAATACATAAGCTGAATAAACTTATATTTTCATACAGTTTGTACAACATTTAGTACATATATAAGCTGAATAAAATCTTAGATTTGCTGTGAGTTCAAGTTTAAATAAACTGTGTTCAGGAGGTGGAGTACTGAGGATTTGCCGTTTCAAAAATTCTAAATATTCTGTTTAATTTTGACCGAGTTTCTTCCAGTAACCTATTTAATAGGAATCCTTTTATTTTCATATGATTGATAATAAAACTCATTTTTTTAAAACCATATGAAATGCTATATTCGAATAATAATATAACATATCAAACAAAACATAGAGCTGAATGACATGAAGTGCTTATTATCTACTCAATCCTTTATTATGAAGTTTTATGAGGATTTATTTCTAAACCTTTATTTTGAAGTTTTTTTGGACCACCCCATGTCTGTATCCTTGCACTATTCCTCTTCAAGCTTCAGCACTTAAGCTTCAGCACTTAATTCAATAACTAATATTGTGTTTCATTTGAATTTAAGAAAGCATGGAATTAGTTTGTGGTTATCTTTACAAAACACATTAAGGAATGCTGCCTTACTCTGTTGACAACTCCTACCAAGTTAGTTAATGATAACCATGAACAGTGTGAAGTTAATCATCAAATGACAGAAATCAAATGTATTAACTAATATCTTTCCTTGTTCAACATCACTTTAATTTGATATGCCAACACTAAACTGAATCCTGTTCTTTATTTTACAGTGATATCCCCCCCACCCCTGTAACAGTAAAAACACTTACAACAGGCACTGCACAAAGTTTTTTTAAATTTATGATAAATGTCATATTTTATAATTTTTTCTAACTGTGGAAGCTATTGAGACACAAGGTGAGCGAATTCTCTGGTTTCTAAGTAACATTGTTAAACATTTTAGGTCTCAAGATTAAACTAATACAATAGATAGTAAAATATGATTTTTATGGTAGTACATTCATATCTGTAAATGCTGGGCTTAAGCATAACGAACAGACATTCTAAGAACATAAGTTAGTATGGTAGACTTATACTCGGGTGCAACTTGCATACCGATAAAGTACTAATTCGTTATTAATAGCAACTAGCACGTTGCCCGTGGAGATCCACAGGCTCTAGATTGGGTAGGGTTTATAAAATAGGTAAGTGACATTTTTCAAGGGTGGTAAGAAATTATGTAACATATGAGTTGGACTGGTATGAGAGTCCAGAAAGTTTTTAGAACCTAAGACCTCAACAGAACTTAAGAACTCAACCTTTTAGCTATATCAGTGGTTTTCAAACTGTGAGGCGCCCGCCACTGGGTGGCGCAAGAGTTCTTCAGGGGGGTCGCAAGGGATGGGTATCGAGAACAGATTCTTTTCATAATCATTAAATGATTTGATCCACCGACATCAATAGCCTTTTTGCTTAACGATTCCCTTTTCGGTCCTTCAGAGCGGCTGTTGTTTTGGAGGGTGTTTTATCGGGAAAATGATCATTTCTTTATGTTGATTGCAGACCCTGCAGCGGCTGTTCTTGGAAGCTTGAAGCAACGAAGCAGTGCTTCGACCCACTGCTTCATTGATTCATTGCTTCGCTGCTTTTCAGAAGTGGCAAGTATGCGTCTTAACCCCTCTCAAAGCCATTTAAAAATGTCAGTCGTGAGTCACTTTTGTGCGGATTAAAGTTTCAAACTGAGACTCTTGTCTTGTTGTAGTAAAGAAATGAGAAACGTTCTCTGTTCCATTTGCACAGCTCCAAACGCTGCGCCACTCTCTGCCGAGCCAAGTTAGAGTCCAGCCGGAATTAATAACTTCAAAGCGAATCACCATTTTAAATCAAATGACACCTGTTTCCAAACATTTGGACAGACACAGCTGACTGTGAACAACCAACATCTTTTGCAACATTGTGTGATGATTTACCCTCTTTTAAGAGTTTGATAATCCTCTCCTTTGTTTCAATTGACATCTCTCGTGTTGGAGCCATGATTCATGTCAGTCCACTTGGTGCAACAGCTCTCCAAGGTGTGATCACTCCTTTTTAGATGCAGACTAACGAGCAGATCTGATTTGATGCAGGTGTTAGTTTTGGGGATGAAAATTTACAGGGTGATTCCATAATTTATTCCTCAGAATTGAGTGAGTCCATATTTTTTCCCTCTGCTTTTGGGGATGAAAATTTACAGGGTGATTCCATAATTTATTCCTCAGAATTGAGTGAGTCCATATTTTTTCCCTCTGCTTGGTCTAAAAAGTAACCGTTACTGACTGCCACAATTTTTTTTCTTGATTTCTTATAGTGTTTCTTAAAGCCAGAAAGTTGCCATTTGAAATGACTTTAGTTTTGTGTCATGTCTGTGATCTGCTTTTTTTTCTACAAAATTAAACAACTGAATGAACATCCTTCAAGGCCGGTGATTCCATAATTTTTGCCAGGGGTTGTATATGGAAAAACAGTTAGTGAAAAAATTACTGAAGATACCCTGTCACTCATACATATAAACATCCGAAACTTGTACTGTAAAATGTCAATCAATCAAGCAATCAATCAATTTTTTTATATAGCGCCAAATCACAACAAACAGTTGCCCCAAGGCGCTTTATATTGTAAGGCAAGGCCATACAATAATTATGTAAAACCCCAACGGTCAAAACGACCCCCTGTGAGCAAGCACTTGGCTACAGTGGGAAGGAAAAACTCCCTTTTAACAGGAAGAAACCTCCAGCAGAACCAGGCTCAGGGAGGGGCGGTCTTCTGCTGGGACTGGTTGGGGCTGAGGGAGAGAACCAGGAAAAAGACATGCTGTGGAGGGGAGCAGAGATCGATCACTAATGATTAAATGCAGAGTGGTGCATACAGAGCAAAAAGAGAAAGAAACAGTGCATCATGGGAACCCCCCAGCAGTCTACGTCTATAGCAGCATAACTAAGGGATGGTTCAGGGTCACCTGATCCAGCCCTAACTATAAGCTTTAGCAAAAAGGAAAGTTTTAAGCCTAATCTTAAAAGTAGAGAGGGTGTCTGTCTCCCTGATCTGAATTGGGAGCTGGTTCCATAGGAGAGGAGCCTGAAAGCTGAAGGCTCTGCCTCCCATTCTACTCTTACAAACCCTAGGAACTACAAGTAAGCCTGCAGTCTTAGATCGAAGCGCTCTATTGGGGTGATATGGTACTACGAGGTCCCTAAGATAAGATGGGACCTGATTATTCAAAACCTTATAAGTAAGAAGAAGAATTTTAAATTCTATTCTAGAATTAACAGGAAGCCAATGAAGAGAGGCCAATATGGGTGAGATATGCTCTTTCCTTCTAGTCGCCGTCAGTACTCTAGCTGCAGCATTTTGAATTAACTGAAGGCTTTTTAGGGAACTTTTAGGACAACCTGATAATAATGAATTACAATAGTCCAGCCTAGAGGAAATAAATGCATGAATTAGTTTTTCAGCATCACTCTGAGACAAGACCTTTCTGATTTTAGAGATATTGCGTAAATGCAAAAAAGCAGTCCTACATATTTGTTTAATATGCGCTTTGAATGACATATCCTGATCAAAAATGACTCCAAGATTTCTCACAGTATTACTAGAGGTCAGGGTAATGCCATCCAGAGTAAGGATCTGGTTAGACACCATGTTTCTAAGATTTGTGGGGCCAAGTACAATAACTTCAGTTTTATCTGAGTTTAAAAGCAGGAAATTAGAGGTCATCCATGTCTTTATGTCTGTAAGACAATCCTGCAGTTTAGCTAATTGGTGTGTGTCCTCTGGCTTCATGGATAGATAAAGCTGGGTATCATCTGCGTAACAATGAAAATTTAAGCAATACCGTCTAATAATACTGCCTAAGGGAAGCATGTATAAAGTGAATAAAATTGGTCCTAGCACAGAACCTTGTGGAACTCCATAATTAACTTTAGTTTGTGAAGAAGATTCCCCATTTACATGAACAAATTGTAATCTATTAGACAAATATGATTCAAACCACCGCAGCGCAGTGCCTTTAATACCTATGGCATGCTCTAATCTCTGTAATAAAATTTTATGGTCAACAGTATCAAAAGCAGCACTGAGGTCTAACAGAACAAGCACAGAGATGAGTCCACTGTCCGAGGCCATAAGAAGATCATTTGTAACCTTCACTAATGCTGTTTCTGTACTATGATGAATTCTAAAACCTGACTGAAACTCTTCAAATAGACCATTCCTCTGCAGATGATCAGTTAGCTGTTTTACAACTACCCTTTCAAGAATTTTTGAGAGAAAAGGAAGGTTGGAGATTGGCCTATAATTAGCTAAGATAGCTGGGTCAAGTGATGGCTTTTTAAGTAATGGTTTAATTACTGCCACCTTAAAAGCCTGTGGTACATAGCCAACTAACAAAGATAGATTGATCATATTTAAGATCGAAGCATTAAGTAATGGTAGGGCTTCCTTGAGCAGCCTGGTAGGAATGGGGTCTAATAAACATGTTGATGGTTTGGATGAAGTAACTAATGAAAATAACTCAGACAGAACAATCGGAGAGAAAGAGTCTAACCAAATACCGGCATCACTGAAAGCAGCCAAAGGTAACGATACGTCTTTGGGATGGTTATGAGTAATTTTTTCTCTAATAGTTAAAATTTTGTTAGCAAAGAAAGTCATGAAGTCATTACTAGTTAAAGTTAATGGAATACTCAGCTCAATAGAGCTCTGACTCTTTGTCAGCCTGGCTACAGTGCTGAAAAGAAACCTGGGGTTGTTCTTATTTTCTTCAATTAGTGATGAGTAGAAAGATGTCCTAGCTTTACGGAGGGCTTTTTTATAGAGCAACAGACTCTTTTTCCAGGCTAAGTGAAGATCTTCTAAATTAGTGAGACACCATTTTCTCTCCAACTTACGGGTTATCTGCTTTAAGCTACAAGTTTGTGAGTTATACCACGGAGTCAGGCACTTCTGATTTAAAGCTCTCTTTTTTAGAGGAGCTACAGCATCCAAAGTTGTCTTCAATGAGGATGTAAAACTATTGACG
Organism: Thalassophryne amazonica; assembly: GCF_902500255.1. Classification (NCBI taxonomy): domain Eukaryota; kingdom Metazoa; phylum Chordata; class Actinopteri; order Batrachoidiformes; family Batrachoididae; genus Thalassophryne; species Thalassophryne amazonica. The sequence continues at coordinate 90,886,367 of NC_047111.1, forward strand.
AGATACTCTATCTCACTTACAGAGTTTAGGTAGCTACTCTGCACTGTGTTGGTATATGGCATTAGAGAACATAAAGAAGGAATCATATCCTTAAACCTAGTTACAGCGCTTTCTGAAAGACTTCTAGTGTAATGAAACTTATTCCCCACTGCTGGGTAGTCCATCAGAGTAAATGTAAATGTTATTAAGAAATGATCAGACAGAAGGGAGTTTTCAGGGAATACTGTTAAGTCTTCTATTTCCATACCATAACTCAGAACAAGATCTAAGATATGATTAAAGTGGTGGGTGGACTCATTTACTTTTTGAGCAAAGCCAATAGAGTCTAATAATAGATTAAATGCAGTGTTGAGGCTGTCATTCTCAGCATCTGTGTGGATGTTAAAATCGCCCACTATAATTATCTTATCTGAGCTAAGCACTAAGTCAGACAAAAGGTCTGAAAATTCACAGAGAAACTCACAGTAACGACCAGGTGGACGATAGATAATAACAAATAAAACTGGTTTTTGGGACTTCCAATTTGGATGGACAAGACTAAGAGTCAAGCTTTCAAATGAATTAAAGCTCTGTCTGGGTTTTTGATTAATTAATAAGCTGGAATGGAAGATTGCTGCTAATCCTCTGCCCCGGCCCGTGCTACGAGCATTCTGACAGTTAGTGTGACTCGGGGGTGTTGACTCATTTAAACTAACATATTCATCCTGCTGTAACCAGGTTTCTGTAAGGCAGAATAAATCAATATGTTGATCAATTATTATATCATATACCAACAGGGACTTAGAAGAGAGAGACCTAATGTTTAATAGACCACATTTAACTGTTTTAGTCTGTGGTGCAGTTGAAGGTGCTATATTATTTTTTCTTTTTGAATTTTTATGCTTAAATAGATTTTTGCTGGTTATTGGTAGTCTGGGAGCAGGCACCGTCTCTACGGGGATGGGGTAATGAGGGGATGGCAGGGGGAGAGAAGCTGCAGAGAGGTGTGTAAGACTACAACTCTGCTTCCTGGTCCCAACCCTGGATAGTCACAGTTTGGAGGATTTAAGAAAATTGGCCAGATTTCTAGAAATGAGAGCTGCTCCATCCAAAGTGGGATGGATGCCGTCTCTCCTAACAAGACCAGGTTTTCCCCAGAAGCTTTGCCAATTATCTATGAAGCCCACCTCATTTTTTGGACACCACTCAGACAGCCAGCAATTCAAGGAGAACATGCGGCTAAACATGTCACTCCCGGTCCGATTGGGGAGGGGCCCAGAGAAAACTACAGAGTCCGACATTGTTTTTGCAAAGTTACACACCGATTTAATGTTAATTTTAGTGACCTCCGATTGGCGTAACCGGGTGTCATTACTGCCGACGTGAATTACAATCTTACCAAATTTATGCTTAGCCTTAGCCAGCAGTTTCAAATTTCCTTCAATGTCGCCTGCTCTGGCCCCCGGAAGACAATTGACTATGGTTGCTGGTGTCGCTAACTTCACATTTCGCAAAACAGAGTCGCCAATAACCAGAGTTTGATCCTCGGCGGGTGTGTCGTCGAGTGGGGAAAAACGGTTAGAAATGTGAACGGGTTGGCGGTGTACATGGGGCTTCTGTTTAGGGCTACGCTTCCTCCTCACAGTCACCCAGTCAGCCTGCTTTCCCGGCTGCTCGGGATCTGCCAGGGGGTAACTAACGGCGGCTAAGCTACCTTGGTCCGCACCAACTACAGGGGCCTGTCTAGCTGTAGAATTTTCCACGGTGCGGAGCCGAGTCTCCAATTCGCCCAGCCTGGCCTCCAAAGCTACGAATAAGCTACACTTATTACAAGTACCATTACTGCTAAAGGAGGCCGAGGAATAACTAAACATTTCACACCCAGAGCAGAAAAGTGCGGGAGAGACAGGAGAAGCCGCCATGCTAAATCGGCTAATGTCAAAAATAAAGGATTATTTAAAGCAGTTTAAAAATAGATTCAGCATTGTTGCAATCACAAAATCTTGGCTTAAAGATGACCTCATGGCTGATGTTCAAATGGAGGGATATGAGCTATATTTTGTAAATAGAAGCAATAAAAAAAGGCGGAGGTATTGTTTTGTACATAAAAACAGATCTGACGTAAAATTGTAGAAGAAATGACAATAATAGATGTCATAGAAATTGTAACTGTGGAAATTGTACACGAAACATCTAAAAATATTCTAATCAGTTGTGTATACAGAGCACCAGACTCTTGTGTTGTGAAATTTACAGATAAAATAATAGGATTATTACATCAGATCAAAAACAAAACGCTCTTTATGTGTGGAGACTTTAATGTTAATGTGGAAAGCTCCAGTTGCCAAAGAGCAAGTGATTTTGTGAATTCAGTGAATAGCTTGGGCTTACTCCCCTTGATAACAAAACCAACCAGAATTACATCGCAAAGTGCAACTGTAATTGACAATATATTCACAAATAGAATAGATGAAATTATTAAGAATGGGATCTTGATGACAGATCTTAGTGATCATTTACCAGTTTTTTCAATACTTAAATATAAAAATAGGTACAAAAAAAAACGGTTATAAACTTTAAAAGAGATAAGTCATTAAAAGCCTTAGAGGCATTAAATTATGACCTTAAAAATCAAAATTGGGAAGAAGTTTATGTCGGTGATGTTAATGTAGCATATAATTCATTTATGAAAATACTGATGAAATCATATAATAAAAATTGTAAATTAATAAAAACTAGTAAGAAAAGAGTAAATAAACCATGGCTGACTAAGGGAATAAAAAACGCCTGTGTAAAGAAAAACTATTTATATAGGTGCTTTTTAAAAATGCAAACAAAGGAAACAGAACACAGATACAAAAAATATAAAAATAAACTATTGACAATAATTAGGAAACAAAAAAAAAGATTATTATAGTGAACAATTAAGAGTAAAGATAATATGAGGGCAACATGGGAAATTATAAAAAGTGTGATGGAGTGAAATCAACCTTTCCGAATTACCTTGTCAAGGAAAATAAAGAGATATATGACATAAAAGAAATTGTAAATGAGTTTAATGATTATTTTTCAAAAGTGGGATCAAGTCTGGTGGGAAATAAACCAATAGTAGAAGAATTAAATACAATTGTAAATACGGTCAATAGTATTTTCCTTGACAATGTGGAAAAAGATGAAATAAGGAATATTGTAAAAAACTGTGTAAGCAAAAGATCAACTGACTATGAAGATTTAGACATGATGACTGTAAAAAGTATAATAGAAACTGTTAGTGAACCTTTTACTTACTTTTGTAATCTGTCTCTGTCAACAGGAATTTTCCCAGACGAAATTAAAATTGCCATGGTAGTCCCATTATATAAAAATGGAGACAAACATAACAGTTCAAATTACAGGCCAGTGTCATTGCTTCCACAGTTTTCTAAAATTATGGAAAACGTTTTTGTGACAAGGTTGGATAAATTCATTGAGAAACATCATATTTTAAATAATGCTCAGTATGGATTCAGAACAAAACATTCAACAGCTATGGCAATTATGGAATTAACAGAGAAAATATCAACAGCAATAGATAATAAGGATTATTTTGTAAGTGTTTTTATTAACCTGAAAAAAGCTTTTGATGTTATCGATCATTCAAGATACAACAATATGGAATAAGAGGGATTGCACATCAGTGGGTAAAAAGCTACTTAGAAAATAGAAAACAGTTTGTTCAGATAAATAATACTAAATCAGAATTGTGTAACATTATGTGTGGAGTACCACAAGGGTCGGTACTTAGACCCAAACTGTTTATTTTGTATATCAATGATTTTGTGAATGTATCTAATGTACTTGATAGCATTTTATTTGCTGATGATACAACATTATTTTACTCTGGATCAGATATACAGGAAGTAGCACAAGTGATAAATACAGAGTTGGAAAAAGTTAAATATCTGTTTGATATAAACAGATTGTCACTTAATCTTAATAAAACAAATTTCATATTGTTTAATGACAGAGTACAAAAAAATGATGTGTCATTAAAAATAGATGGAATGAACATTCAAAGGGTAAAAGAAACGAAATTTTTAGGAGTTATGATTGAAGATTTTACATGGAAGTCACACATAAATTACATAAAAGGAAAAATAGCGAAAGCTATTGCTGTTTTGCATAAAGTTAAATATTCATTAAATAGTTATGGATGATTAACATTGTACAATTCATTGATTGTTCCATATTTGACTTATTGTGTAGAAATCTGGGGATCAACATGTACAGCTTATACACAACCTTTATTTATTTTGCAGAAAAGAGCTTTAAAAGTGATTAGCAACAGTCGTTTTAGAGACCCATCTAGTCCATTGTTCATTAAATATAGGGTACTTAAATTTCATGATTTAGTTGATTTGAAATTATTACAAACAATGTACCAAGCGCATAACAATACCTTACCAATAAACATTCAAAATATGTTTGAAAAAAGAGTAAGTAGTTATAATTTGAAAGGCATAGAAGTCTTTAAAAAACCAAGATTCAGAACCAAGATAAAGGAACGGAGTATTGCAGTGAATGGTGTAAAATTATGGAACAACCTCAACAAAGAAATCAAAGAATCAAGGTTGCTTAAATTATTTAAAAACATATTAAACTAGATGTATTTTGTAAGTATGAAACTATGAAATAAGTCAGTGGGCTGTGACAAAGCCAAAAATGTAATCTGTTAATAATGTTTAGAATGTTTGAAGTTTAAAATGTAATCTGTTAGGGATGTAATCTTATAAATAATGGTTAAAATTATGAAATAAGTCGGTGGCATGTGACAGTCATAGAAATGTAACCTGTTAAATTATGTTGATTAATGATGCTTGATATTATAAGATTGTATTGTAAAAAAGGGGCAGAAAATATGACTTGTTCTTCCAATCTGCTCCTTTTCATTCAAGGGTTTGTAGAGTTTTGTTATTTCTGCTATTCTGTTTTTTTCTTTTAAATGGATGAAATAAATATTAAATAATAAAAACCTCTTAAATCATTCTAAAGTCAGTTTTAATCATAAACAAGGCAGTTTTAAGCATAAACAAGGCGAATCGTTGACTCGCTGCTGATGCTCCGAAATGACGTGTGCACAGCAGCACGTCAGACTCAGATGTGCTGCTATCACGCTCCCCCATCATTTATTATGAAGTAATGTTGAATTTATGTGGAAATGATTGTCGTTGCGATAGATGATGACTAGAGTGCAGTTTTAAGCAGAAATGAGGCGATAATCGGTGAATTGCTGCTGATGCTCCAAAATAATGCATGCGCGGTGAAGGTAGGTGGGGGGACTGATTTTTAGGGGGGGACCATTCGATCGGCGACACCGGCCCTAGCATACTGCCTTAACGTGGCCTTAACACACTAAACACCTTTCATTGTTTTTACAAAATGGTGGTTGGCTTTGTCTTACATCAGTGTGTAGTCAAGAACTTGGACCTGAGCATGCATGCCAGCAATGCC